>NC_137061.1:9445364-10000364 GCF_032717465.1 Coenobita brevimanus | reverse complement strand
TATTCTGGTTTAAAGTCTCCACCCCACTCTAAGGATATTATTGAATGCTTGCAACCATAACCAACTCAAAATCCTATTACCATCCCCAAAAGCCACCTTGATATTGTTGATGTTACAATAAGATTAGGTAATGAAGGTCACATCACCCACAATCTGCTATCTTTATCTCTTCCCAACAGACTCCCTGCCTCACTTGAACATCCATACTCTCGTGTGTTGGTGGTGAGGCAGGTAGAAAAAAAAAAAAAAACTAGTGGGGGGGGGCTAAAAACAGGATGTACGCCGAAACAACTACGTGAATCGTGTCAATCCGGATTTAACAGCTATTAAATTAAGGTTAGGTAATCGAGGTCATATAATCCCCAATTACTTTATTCATTCCCTTACAGAGAGAGAGAGAGAGAGCGAGAGAGAGAGAGAGAGAGAATGCATGCCAAAATAACCTCTTAATGCACTGAACAGTAAAGACAGGAAAATGTCAACCTTTATTAGTTTATTTTTTATCTCGTTCCAAAAATCCTCCGTTCACTATACGCTACTAATCCTTCTGGGTGTACCGAGCGAGCGAGCGACCGAGCGAGAGAGAGAGAGAGAGAGAGAGAGAGAGAGAGAGAGAGAGAAAGGTGGATAACTTTAGCATTACCGTATATTCCAGCCTAACGCCAGACGAATATTAGTCAACTGAAGGTTAGTCAATTGAATCTGTGTCAATCCCTCCAGGCTGGTAACGTGTACTGATGATTTTTCCCAGCTGCTTCCAGACGATTTTACTCAGCTTAGGACACACCTCTAGTAGTAATACGGGATATCCAACCACCAATTATTCTTTTAACTTCTCTGACGCAAAATCAAGAATGGAGCTACGAAGAAGAGGAGAAAATTACCAGCACTGTGCCTAGGAGTGTTAATAATTCCTCCCGCGTCGTGTGGGTGTGTAGAGGCTGAGTGGCATTTAGATAACCCTGGGAGCTAATTGCAAGGCTTCATGGCATAATTCCATCAGTTGCTGTTGATGCAACTGAAAGGGGGGCGGCCTTCCCTCTCAAGATACCCTTCCACCTTCATTATATACCGGGTGTGGAGAGAGAGAGAGAGAGAGAGAGAGAGAGAGAGAGTGAGAGAGAGAGAGAGAATTGTGTGTGTGTGTGTGTGTGTGTGTGTGTGTGTGTGTGTGTGTGTGTGTGCAGTCTATCCTCCCCTTTTCGAAGTCATCACGTTACTGGGCTAAAACGAATAAGGCAATCTTGAATGAAACTGGCGGCAACAAAAATAGGATATGAAAAAAAAATATCCCTGAACGAACTAATATGCAAATGAGATCCCAAAGCAAATCAAGTTCTTTGTCGACATCCTTTCAGCTCGGGGTAGTTGAGTGACGATGAATTTTTCCCCTCGTGTCAAACAGATTATCATGGCAGCGGTAGGCTATTGTACTGATGGCATGACGACTGAAAACCTACACACGCTCTCCAATACAATTTCTGTCCTTTCTCATGATTTTCCCTCTCCGTGGAGTTGAGAGAGAGAGAGAGAGAGAGAGAGAGAGAGAGAGCACTATTTCCGATGCATCCTACAAGGCGCATTACCACAGCGAAGGATCTTAATTGCCAGTCCGTATTTTCCGACAAAGAAATAATCAGACCGTTTAGCATATCAATGCCTACGTATTAACCCCCTCAAAGCTGCGATTTCTTTCACCTGAATAAAACCGTCTGGTATGGGCCTGAATACGGTAATTCTTAAGTCGATATACCAAACCACGCTAATATGATACCACCAGTTAACATAACCTACTTTACCATCTCTAATCCAATGACTCATTTTAATTGTATTCTTACCACCTCTAGGAGATTTTATATTCAAAATGAGAGGGACCCGTTGTAACCCACGTTTAATGAACGCAATAGCTGTCTGGAGGGAGGAGTAAAACAGGCGATAAAGGTTACTTTATATATATATATATATATATATATATATATATATATATATATATATATATACGAAGATGTGTGTCGATAGCATAAGCTTAGTGTTCAGCCGGTGATGATGCATTATAGCATCCAGCAGAGTTCGAATCTCGGCCGGTCAGTCTCTAGGATAGTTGCTTATCCCCCTACCGGTAGTTGTTTCACCCATCATTACCTTTGCTGACCCGTATGTCCCTGATAATTCAGTATCAACTGCTTGGGGTCATATTTAGGGACAGATTGTGACTTGGCAAAAACTTAAGTCTTCCTAAACGATCCTCATGTAGTCGACAGACATTAATCTAGCCTAAGTCTTCTTATTGGTGCTTGGTTGTCTACTGATTACAACGCCCCAGCTGGAGCGACGGCACTGCATAAGTTCCATCAGCAGAAATTACTGGAAGTTTTTATATTAGCCTATGTAATGGCACCAGTGGACGTAGTATAGACGTTTTTCTTCACTGGGCTATGGTGGCCAAGCCTCGGGCCCCTACACCTGGAAGAGAGTAATACAGGATTGGCTGTTATATGCCATTTTACTTTTTTCCAGTGGTCGCCGCAAGAGGTCTGTGGATGCCGTGCGAGGTGAATACGATGTAAACGACCTTTTGGCTGACCTGACTTCATCCATTCGGGAGGGGGGCAGCAACCAAGAGGACGTGCCCTACGCCTCCTCTGCTGACCTGCCCCTGGGCCTGGGTTTGCTGGATGAGCGGGAGGACAGGCTGAGGGCCGCCCCTGGGGACATCCACACCAGGGACAGACAGGACGCGCCGGCCGTCATCTTTGGCCTCGATGGCGTACCTCACCGCAGGTTTATTTAGGTCAGTAGCCTATGTACTGTACAATACCTGTCTTGCTACATCTCCCTTCTCTCAGTCTCCTCCCTCTCCATCTCTTAGATTCTCTCTCCCACCTTTCCCTCCTCTACATCCCTGCCTCTTGGTATCTCCGCAAATTTCTGTTGGTCAGTAGGTATACTTACTGACGGAAATATAACCCCACTGTTTACTCGAAAAAATGTCAGACTCTTCCTATATATATACAGGGTGATTTACTATGCTGCTGTCCCACAATAATACAAATACGATACTTCTGTTGCCTATGAATCGATTTAAATGAAATTTGGTACTTATTTCCTTCACTTCATTACACCATATCCATTATTACACCAGGTTTTGAAATCGGTCTCATTCATCAATTAAACATAATTGAACTTGGTGTTCCAAACTGGAGAATTTAAGGTGCAACTTATCCTCTAGGACGCCGCATTCTCCCTCACAATGTTTTGGTGAATCACATAGGCAATGTACACCTTTCAGTCCTTTTCCCCAATGATGTCTCCACAGCCGGGGGGAAATGAGTTAAATCACTTAAAATTACGCGGTCAGTTATCAAAGACGGTACAATCACGGGATCAGTGCAACTAATCAACGGATGCTTGTTCAGCGTCTAGTGGGGAGGGCAACACTTCACTTCCTGCATCTGTTTCTTTAAATGTTGGGGAGTGTCTCAAATGCAGTACCGGTATAGGACTGCCATCTCTCCATCTTGAGCAGCAAGTTGTAACAATACATCGGTACTGTAATACGAAATCATTCACAAAGAAATACGGTACTAAGAAAAGGACGCACAGTCACACCATTCTCTCTCTCTCTCTCTCTCTCTCTCTCTCTCTCTCTCTTCCCTGAGCTACGTGAAACAAGCTATGGAAGGACTAAAATCTGGGGCAAGTTCATGAAAACAACTCGAGATGACAGTGCTTCCATCATTCTAATTATGCCTTTATTAAGAAAAGTGTAGAACAGTAATTCCCCTGATGGGGCCCATGGGGGAATTCAAAGGGCATGAGGTAATTTTCAGTATCTTAAGTCACTCGTGGTGCAATCTTATAACAATTTTCCGGAAGCAATACTTGTGCGAAACCTTTTTTTTTTTTTTTCCTCCTATCAACCATCTTACGTACAGTATACCTAGGGACAATGCAAAATGAGTTCCTCAGACGTAAAAGCAACTTATGTGTCATAAACACTTTCGTAAAGAAGTGCTTGACGGAGCTTGGGATAAGACTGGGGCGCTACCCCGGTACCAGCAAACTGAATGCATGGGTATTTCTTTCAGTCTTGTGTATCATCCCTCCGCACGAAAGTTTTTTTCAAGCATGTTAAGCATCTTACTAAAAAGCATAACTGGTTTCGTGTGGGTGGTAACCTCTTCTGTACTCTATTGGTGTCTCAACCACTGCTTCTCCACATGGTATCAAAAATGCAATTTCAACCGTACCACTATTTTTTAATTAATTATGAGCACAACAGCCATGCCACGTTGAGTACACCGCTTCCCGTCCAATCAGCGAAGTTAAGCAACGTTGGGTCTGGTTAGTACTTGGATAGGTGACCGCCTGGGAACACCAGATGCTGTTAGCATCCTTACGTGTCAAGTGGGGTTGGTGGAGGATTAGCGCCCCTCTCTGTAAAACAATTAACTCTAAGCCCTTGGCCACCCCATTTGGGATACATGGCGTCTGGCAATGGATGGATGGTATTCTTTTACGTAAATGCAGCGCATCTTTGCTCTTAGTCACTCGAGTTGTTAGAATCTCATACCTAACACACTCATTCACGTGATGCAGCTTTGTTTTCTTCTTCAAACAAAACTGTGGATGAAGCCACAGATATAACCGTCTTAACTCCGGCAGGGCCACAGATGTTACTGTATTAATCCAGGGCGGCACAGAACGAAGAAGTTTGGAACCACTGCCGTAAAACATGTCCACTAACAAACCTTCTTCTTTCCTTTCAGATACCCTAAGAATATCGGTTCATCCACAAGAGATCTGTCATCATCACATTAAGTTACTCCCAAGCCTCTTCTTCCGTTGTAACAAGTACAACACCCAAAAGCTCCGGGAACCAGGGGGCCGAATTCTCCAACAAGCTTGCAATTAATTCCCTGTCGTAGCGAGAATTTATTTTTACAAGAACTTGAGACATCAAGAATGTCTGTAATCTCCATTCCCTGTTCTTCCTGCCAAAACAACCTTCGATTATTTTCTTCTCATAAAGAATTTGTTTTCGAATGAGGAACAAGAGACGAGGGAAAACTCCGCCTTCTCCTTCCCTTGTCTGTCATGGGAAGCAACTCACAGTTACGACACGGAATCAATCGTAAATACTGTATGTTCAAGAATCCCACCCAGGGAACGAATTCTCATACTTACAAGTACTTCCCAGTCGTAAGAAGAATTATTTTATGCAGAATGAGCGAGAGAAAGTAAAATGCGACACCATCATCATCTTTCGCTTCATGGGACAACTGAGTTACGCTAGGGAACTGTGTTTATTTAGAGAATCCACGAGCGATTAGCTGACCCTCAGAATGTGTAAACTGTGTCGTGGTATTATTATTATTATTATTATTACTATTATTATTATTATTATTATTATTATTATTACTGCGTTTGTCATCCCCGTGGCTAAAGAACTGTCAGCGATTATACGCATGAAGGAATTATACTCACAAACTTTTAGGTACATTGTGGGCATAATTCATTCAAACTATCTCCAATGCTCTGATTTCCCTAGTCAAATTCCTTATGATTTACAAAACGGAGATATAGTTATTAATATCTCTATATAATAATTTATCAATCACACACTCAAGGGAAATGATACACATTAATTCTGTCACGCAAACATTAGACTCCTACATATCAAGCTCAAGTCATTTATGTTAAGCTTTTTTGCTGTTTTTGGATTTGCAAATTTTCGGTTTATTTATTCTGCATGCCAATCACACGACGAGAATCAAACTTATCCTAGTCAGAGTTGTGATAGTGGGGTTGGCGAGGTGTGCGTGTGTGTGTGTGTGTCGTGTGTCTGTATATAAGAGGAGGGCCTGAAACTCACTGACAAATCCCTCTGGAGAGAGTTGGGTGCTTCAGTTTAGTATCCCCTGGCCACGCTGATGTTTGAGTTTTCTTTGATGTACGACTGGACCATTTTCTTTGTACTCTTGATGAATGACTAATATTTTCTTTGTATCTCCGTATGTCTTCATTTTTTTACATGCTTTTAGGACAGATAAGATATTTATTGTGTATTTATTGATAATTTTTAGTTGAGCTACAGTGAGAGGTGGAACTATGTAGAGGTGGTAATAAATGAGAGTTAAGATGAAACGATAAGGAATATGGATCTTATGTTGGCCTAAAACACAGGTAAATGGGGTGAGGTGCAAGTAATGGAGTGTGGTGTACTCAAGCGGGTGTTCTTGTCGGAGGTGGCTTTCCCACCCCTCTTCTTTACCAGTTTATTTCTGCATCTGACGCGTTAATAAACCCTTGTATCTTGTTAATGCAGTCTCTGTCAATATCACAAAGGTACTGATGACATACAAGACAATAGTATGGTATACCTAGTATGCAAAATTTACCTCTAAAGCAAGAGATGTTTGAAAGCCTCCTTCACCGACAGGAAAATTATTTCGTGTGGTGGGGTGCGATGGAGTTGGTGAGGTGTGATGAGGTGTGTGGTGGTTAATGGCACCACAAATGTCTCCCATGAACTACGTGGACCTTACCAGAACAAATCAGCGTCTCCGTGAACTATTATGAACCTACAAGTATAATCGACAGTAACTTTGAATCGACAATGGACAGCTGCTTAGGAATCACGTTACCTTGGTACTATTGTCAAGTTCCATTACGTTCGTCTCAAGGATTGCTCAGATATATAATAATAATATAATGTAACATGAACGAAGCTCTAGCGGATTATAATAAAATGACGTGTTGATTGCAAGTATGTAATATCCAAATATAATTATGTCAAGACATTTACTGTAATGACGGCCCTATGTTACAAGAACCCTTCACTTTAACCTACTCAAGCCTCACTGCTTGTTTGGCAAATAATAATAATAATAATAATAATAACAATAATAATAATAATAATAATAATAACGTTATGAATCACTTGCCTCCTTGTAGTAAAATCAGTAGTTTCGCAGATGAATGAAAGTCTCAAACATTAATTCTACTTAGCAACCACTTTCGCGTCCAATTACCTGTTTTTCAATTAAAGAAACTCGGTGATGCCAAACAAACAGTGTTGAAGGCTGATGGCGAGGGGTGAGGGTAGGAGATGAAGGTAAACGATGACGGTGGGGGTGAGGAAGAGGGTGAAAGTGAAGGTTATATTAAATGGGTGAATTTGAGGGGTGGTGATAAGGGGTAAAGGTGATGAAAAGAGTGAAATGTGAGGGTAAGGGCAAGCGGCAGGTGAGACTGTCGCTGACCCCTGCCAAAAGAGGCTGGAAGAGGTCCACGAAATATTTAACTAATATATAACATGCTGTATATACCTGAGTTTGTGCTGGGCGTAACTCAAGTCTTTTGTCATATCTTATTGAATTCGTCTTATTATCCATTTTAATGTTTGAATCACTACTGTATATATCAGTATTTTTTACTCGTTATTAATTCATGAATTAATTATTGTAGTACCTGAGTTTGTACCGTGCGGAATTCTTTATCCCTCATTATTTATTTCTTCACAAGGTCATTAAAATCTTCCTTAATGACCCTCGTGTAGTCGACAGGCATAAAATACAGTATAAGCCTATTTCTTTACTGATATATAAAGACATACATGTTTATCTGTATCGGTTCAGAGTACATGCTTCCAATCATCAATTCAAAAACGATACAGATTGGTTTCAAACTATAAAATTCTTCACCATGGGCTACATTCATATAGTGTGCAATCAGCTGATCCATATTAACGTCATCTTATTTTTTTTTTTTTTTTTTTTTTTTTTTGGCCACGACTCACGAACTTCACGATCTGAAGCTTTAATGAAATGGCAATCACATCAGTTACACCGTTTGTTCTGTCTGAAGGTATGACTTATTAAAACTATTCTTATCATTCCTTTGGGTTTACTATAACTAGTTAAGTTTCCTGGACCACTTCAGTGCACGGGTCCAGTGACGGTCCACCTCCTGAGTGAAACACTAGGTAAGACGGGATACCTATAGTAACTAAAGGCGACGACTGTACATGATCTGTTCCATCCTGTGGTGTGCTGCAAGTTATTAATAAGTAAAATGTCAAAATTACAAAGCTCTGTTTTCTTTTTCCCTTCCAACGTTGCATGCAGTAAAAAAAAAAAAAAAAAAGCTTCCTTCCAACTTACACTGCATTAAATGGGTGTCCTAAAAGAATATACTGTACAATGTATGTACAGTATGTATATATACCGCTATATATATATATATATATATATATATATATATATATATATATATATATATATATATACAGGGTACCGATATATATACAGTATATATATATATATATATATATATATATATATATATATATATATATATAGGGTATATATATATATATATATATATATATATATATATACAGGGTACCGGTATATATATATCTATATATATATATATATATATATATATATATATATATATATATATATATATATATACAGGGTACCGGTATATATATATCTATATATATATATATATATATATATATATATATATATATATATATATATATGTATATATATATATATATATATATATATATATATATATATATATATATATATATATATATATATATATATATATGATTATCCCTCGTGCTCACACCTTCTTTATTGCCTTTTTTCCAGCTAACGCCAGACGATATAATCAGGTCGAATATATTTCAGTACGGTACATCATGACTAACAACACACACACACACTGGGAATCATGACTTTTTTCACCCAAAGACGGCAGGAATTTTCGCAGAGGAGTATACGCTTGCTTGTAAAAACTGCACCTACTCTAACAAGAAAAAAAAAAAAAAAAAAACATCCGATATGAAAAGTTTTCTAAAATTAATATGAAAAAGTAAAAAAAAACACTGCAATACCGATATGAAATATAATAAACCTTTGTAACTTGGTACCTCATATCTGCAGAATTCACGTACATGACAGGTAAAAAAAAAAAAAAAAAAAAAAAAGCTAACTTACAAGTCGCTGCCACGAAATTATCACAACAGATTGACTGACTGTTGCAAAATGCTTGCATCTTTTGACTAAGCTAAGAAATAAAAAAATAAAAAAATCTGACATACTGGCTTCAACTTCGACGTTAATTGAACATAAGCTGGTGTAAGAGTAACTATCTATCTATCTACCTACCGCCAGACGCCACAATCCCATAAAGGGTGGCCATTTGACTTCATTTGTTTTACGGGAAGAGGCACTAACCCTCCACCAACCCACTTGTTGACACGTAGGGAGCATGTATGGTTTGGTTATATGGTTACCACCCAGCGTTGTAAATGGTTTCTTGGCTTACAGGAAATCATTTAGCTTGTCACTCAATGTAAAGCCACCTGTAAAGGAATGAAAAGTAATAAGAAGTGTCAGGAAAGATGGGAGAAATAGGAAGAGAGGAGGGCAGACACAGAAAAAGAATGATAAAGGCTAAGCAAGAAGTAGGCAGCACTACATCAAGTGAGTGGATGACGGTCGCCACCATTTACCACTAAGAGTAACTGATTGCTGAAAATATCTGCATCAGCTGTACCGCATCCTGATGAACTTGTGCAACAGCGCGTGCTCTAAGGCCAAAGATTATTTCAAAAAAGTCTCACGTACGGCAATAGTCTGATGTAACATTATAACTTCGCATCTACCACTACTAATACAGAAGGAACTCATGGAATCACTTCTGATACAAGGAGCTAAATATTCACAGCAGAATCCTGGCGAGCCGAGAGATGTTTCCTCTCACTCCAAAGATGATGCACGTCTCACAAGTGTTCCTTAGCCTCCTATACGCCACGGAAGCTCCCTGGCACCTCTTTCGTACCAATTAACAAATTATGCTCTAGTACGTTCACTGTTATTTTTACAGATACGGCCGGAGAAATAGCATACGGATCATTAACGCGCCTTATTAAAGCCAAAGTAAACGGTAAGAGATGAGGTGATGCAGAGCTTCGTAATCCGACGAGAATGCGGAACTTGGGAGTGAATCGACACAAAGCGAACGAACAGGAACAAGGCGCAGACAAACAATGATTAATATTTTCTAACTTACATATCTCTTCCAGTCGTTGTCTTCTGATGGTATGCCAGCTAACGAAGCCTTCACATCTGTCTTTGTTTCCAAGGAAATCTTCACTCCGCTGTTTCTATCTTTGGAGATGATGGTGAGCACACGAACCAGTCTTACGATCGGCTTTAACACGACACTTTGCAACAGCTTTTCTTAGTTTCACTTCCGGTGCAAGTAAATAATTATTGAGCTCGTGTTTATCACTATTAGGACTGAATTTAGTTAAGTTCCAGTTTAATTAGCCAAGGATTAGCGTCCACACATGACACTTAGAACGCATAACCACCCCCCTAACCGTCATAGTCAACACTGATTGGTTGAGATGACGCGACGTCTCATGGAAGGGATGCACCTGTCTTACTTTTAGGACTGTTCTACGTCTGTTCATATTAAAACAATATAACACGCAAGATTTCACGTGTGATCTGATGAATCGCTAAGGAAGAGATGCTGAGAAGATTTCTGTAGAATACGGCTTGTTACTGAGCCTATTGCATTCCTTGACCTAAATCATTGTTATAAAATAATGCGCCATATTGTGAGATGATGCTTGCAGATAGTTTCTACATACCAATAGTATCTTTTAAATTAATGTTTTACATTAATAAGCACTTTCAGACACGAGACTAGTAGCATGTGCATCTACAGCCTATTTATACGCTCACCTATTGACCAACGTAGCATCCATAGCAAAACCACTTCAAAAACAAGTAAATAAAATAATGTCTCGTAATCTGGCAAATACAGTACACTGGCCGCCATCCTGAATGTAAACAATGACACTGCATTTGTTTAATGCCTTTTAATTGTATTTAAACGGTATTAAAGCTCATTCATTGTTCTTTAACCCTCATTCACACATGTCCATTTACTTACTACGCCTTTGCAGCTGCCAGACATTGCGATAAATGCCCGTTTCATATTATTTGCTGAACGAGATGTAGGACTTTATTCATAGGTGACAAGACGCGTCGAAGCAGCTCTTTCTTAGTGATTTATACTGCCTGTTGTTAAGCTTCAGCAATATATTGGAAGTTAATTATACAGTTCTTAATCTCGACACAGTGTACATCAATAACATAAACCAGCACCTAGGAGTGTAATGTGCAAAATAAACTTCCAAGTACTAAATGCTACGAAATTTGCGTCTCCATTTAACTATATTATGTACTCTTGAAGCCCCAGGAACGTTTCTAGCACATCTTCCTTATGGATAAATTTGTATACAGTACTACCTTTTGCCGTTGTACTGTATGTTATCTATAGTTGTCTAGTGGTTAGAAATCCCCAGTCGGAGTGACGATCTTGCGTAGCTTCGATTCCCAGTGTGACTAGACGTATTTCGAATATCTAACGCCACCAAGGAAAATATATTGGTTACATACCCTTTAATGTACTGAAGTACGGTAGCGTTGTCTCAGCCACCTACATCCGAAGGAATTATGGGACTGGCGGTAAATTAGTCCATTGGCTGTTAGCATATAAATAGCCATGGTGTAGATGTAAAAAAAATATATATATATTGGGCTATCAGTATTAGTATCTATCAGTCCATATTAGTCAGTGCAGTACCAGACCTTCTCCGTGCGAGTGCTAGAATTACCTCTCCAAACAGCAGCAGCAGCAGCAGTAGGAGTAGTAGTAGTAGTGGTAGTAACAATGGTCGTAGTTGCTGCAACTCCAGGTTTGTTGGAATATTATGAACCTGCTGGACTGCAGGCTATAGCTGCTCTCCTCCTCAGTCCACCGTCATCCTTTCGGAGGACAGGGAGGGGACTGAGGGACGTTTGTATAAACGGGCATCTCCACCGCCCGGTTATATATGTGCCACCATCTACGAAGTTTGCTGTTGTTGTTGATCAACCCATGACTGAGCAGACCCATCAACCGCAGGCAAGCCCTTGCAGGACCTTTCCGTGCAGTGAACCGATACTGCCATGTGGTTGGCAGCGCCTCGCTACGGAGAGCGGGGGAAGTGTGGAGCAAAAGGTTCCTGGATGGACGCAGTGTTTGTATCCTTCCATACAGTTGGCAGAGACAAAATAACAGGCTCCACATCACCCCACTGTCTGGTTATATGGTTACCACCCAGCACTGTAACTGGTTTGCTGGGTTACAGGAAATCATGAGACTTGTCACTCGGTGTAGAGACACCTGAAGTGGAAAGAAGAGTAATAACAGAGACAGGAAGGAAAGGAACAAGCAGGAAGAGAGGACGGCAGACACAGAGATAGAATGATAAATGTGAAGGAGAGATAGACAGCACTACATCACATAAGTGGATGATGGTCGGCACCACCTACCAACACAATTTACAGTACCAGTTGCAGGTGTGTGTGTGTGTGTGTGTGTGTGTGTGTGTGTGTGTGTGTGTGTGTGTGTGTGTGTGTGTGTACCTTTACTGTACTTTTAACAAAATACGGTACCGGCCTCTCACTCCCTTCGAGGTGTAGGGGCCCGAGGCTTGGCTACCGTAGTCCAGAATATTTAAGGGTAGGAAACCAACCTAGGTCCCTGGCAGCGTTTTACACGATATAAAAAAAAAACTCTTGAGTCTGGACAACCGTAGTGCGTATGTCAGACCTCGTTCCGACTTGAGAACTCCACCCGTACATAACAAAAGCTGCGTGTGAATTACCTCCCTTACCTGATTTAAATTTCCAGGTGTAAATCTTCCTTCTCCATATAGTTTTATTCGGATTTTTGGACTGGGAATAGCCTATTAACCTCTTCACTACTACAGGTCCTTCCAAAGTTGAAGAAAACCGTCTGAAGGATGCAAGACTAAACCAAACTAATAACTAATTAAATGAAGAAGTTAAAACAAGGATTGCTCAGTCCAGTCGGAATTTCTGTTCAGATATTCAGTGCCTCAAACAGTTCACTGACCTGTCTTCCAAAACTACAAAGTAGCCAAGGTAAGTTCCTATGCAGACAGAACACGGCACTGTGGTGCATGTACTGTAGGTTTATTATATATCAAACGAGTGCGAAAGACAGTAGTTATTTCGTATGAAAAGGGGGAGGGGGACATAAAGCAAATGGTGGAAGGAGCTTTGGGGTCTTGGTCTGGGAGGTACTGTACATGAGGCTTCGCAGCACCTGTTCCTTGGCGACTTATTTAGCATAATACCCCAAACTTCTTTCTGCATGTTATTTGTACTTGTACAATATGGACATAATTTGCATATCATAAAATATAAGATTAAGGCACAATAAGCAAAATAAATCGCTTAGGAAGAGGTGTTGTTAAGCCTCTTACAACGAGAACACAACACGGAGGGGGTGGGCTTGAGTTGCAGCTACCATATTTACAAAAGTCATTAAAATTGCTCTCATATGGATTCACAGCCTCACTATGTACAGAATTATCTAAAAAAAAAACTGAAAGAACATTACTGGAACATGGTGAAGACTTAAAAATTGCCAAAGGGAAATAAATATCTCTGGACCTAGCTACAAAATCGCTAAGCTGGAAACTCATGTCTTGGCGAGGAGCAGAGGGAGGGGGAAAATGAAATCTTGTCAGTCTGCTTCTTGACACTGTACTAGGTGAGGGTGCTGCTGTCCATTTGAGGTTGATTACACCTTATTTCACGGTAAAAGAGGTGAGTATAAACTGGTGTAATATCCATATATACTCTTCTTTAAAGATGTGTAGAACGGTGTACTGTATAGGATAAAATCTCCTTCATGTGTGTAAATTCCATCCGGAAGATTTTATTCGTTTTGGGATTAATTTCTCGAACCGAAGGTTAGCTACAGCATTTATTACCTTTTCACTGCTAGAGCCTTCCTAGACTGAATAAAATGTTCAGTAGTGAACTGATTAAAGCGAGTCATCGAACTGAATGGTTAATGGTTTGTCTAGTTGTAGTTTCTTGGGTAATATTCTCATTACAGCTCATATTCCACGTAGCGATAGATCTATTTGAGTTCCGCCTCTTTGTATTAGTTCGACTTTTACCTTCATTTTCGTCGGAAATGGCCAGATGAGATCCTCTCCCACTCCAAAATGAGTGAATTTATTCACTTTAGGTACTAGCCTACCTTGGCCCCACTTAGCCTAGACTCCGAGCACTTCATTCTTTACCCAGACAAACTCCATCCTTAGCTTAGGTATCGGCCTCATACTCCTGAATAACAAGAATAGGAATGGGAAAGCACTTGTTGCACACTGAAGCCATGGCGAAACGAGTTGTCTGGCAGCAGCTCAGCCGGTGATTGACCACTCATTTTTTTTTTAATTTTTTTTATTAACAGAGGCGAAGATCCACATGACAGGTTGATGATGATTGGCTGAATGCAACACGTCCGAATAACATCGTTATTTCAAATAATTACAGGTAATGTGAATCGAAACATAGTTATCTGATATAGAACGATGTTATTCGGACATGAAGCATTCAGCCAAGGATCACCAACCTGTCAAGTGCATCTTCGCCTCGATAAAAAAAATTAAAAAATAAATAAATAAATAAATAATAATAATAAAAATACAGTACACCACGAAACTGGTAATATCAGCTAGCAGGGTACATGAAGAAATATCTCCCTTCAAATCAATTTCCGATGTAAAATGTCATAAAAGAAAATGTGGTTGCATAATGAGATTTAAATATAACACACTCCCGAAACAACAGGGTCGATGATGAGCTGAAACGAGAATCCACCCACTTAGTGTAGTGATACACTGTTTTTAGGGTAGCTCTACACTGAGTGGCAAGCCAAATGATTTCCTGTAAACTTAGAAAGCTCTAACTTAGTGCTGGATGGTAACCTTATAACTAACCAACACGTGTTCCCTACGTGACAACAAGTGGGTTGGCGAAAGGTTAGTGCTCCTCCCCGGAAAACAACTAACTAAAAATATGAACAAGAAGCCTCGGACCAGGACTGACCAAAAGGTGAAGACTAAGGACCAAACTAAGGACTTGGTACGGAGTGCTACATGGAATGTAAGGGGTGCAAAGGATGAGGTGAAAGAAAGAGGGATAGTCCACGTGCTTGAGGGTGCAAAAGTGGATGTATGTGGGTTTACTGAAACCAAATGGAGAGGTGAGAGTGTGAGAAAATGGGAGTATGGATGGGGATTATGCGCGGGAGTAGGTGAGAATGAAAGGGCAAAATAAGAGTGTATTGTCGTAACAGATGGAAGAAGAATATAAGAGTATGGATCAGTTGGCTCAAGAACTGTGAGGGTAAGACTGAAAGTTGGACTACAAATGTGAGCGATTGTGTATGTGTATGCGCCAATGCAAGATCGTGCAAGCAGAATGAGATAAGAGTTCTGGGCAAATGTGGAAGTGTGCTTGGAAAAGTTTGAAAGGAATGAGTGTTTCTGACTGGCGATATGAATGGTAAAGTAGGGAATGTGAAGGTGGATGGAGCAGTTGGAGAGTGGGGTGTGCCTGCAGAGATGGATGAGAATGGCAGTGCTTTAGTGGACATATGTGCCGGGAGGGGGTTGGTGATGGCTAATACCCTCTTCAGGCACAAAATGATCCACAGGTATACGTGGCGAGTGATGGGAAGAGTGGGTGGTGAACTGAATGAAAGGAAGGCAAGATTGATTATGTTTGTGTGGATGAAAGGATGCGAAGATGTGCAATGGATGCAAGAGTATATAGAGGTTGGGGGAGTGGACTTCGGACCACCACTTGGTGGTGGTCACAATTAAAGTCCAAAAAAAAAAAAAAAAAATGGAGAAACAGAAAAAGGGAAGGACAGGAGGAAGTAGTATATACAAGGAGGGTGGAAAAGTTACAAGAGGGTGGAAAAAAGGTAGAATATAAGAGGGAAGTGAAGGAGTGATTAGGTAATTATAGACTGGAGCAGATGGGGGACGTGGAAGGTGTGTGCAAGATATTCACAGAAGAAATATGTGCAGCATGTGAGGTGGTGTTGGGGTGAAGAGAAGACGAAAGGGAGTGCAGGTAACACCATGGTGAACTGAAGAGGTGAGAGAGGCTGTGGCACAAAAGAAGAAAGCATATAGTGAGTGGATGAGAAACAGAGGTGTGAAAAAAGTTGAGAGACTGAAGAGAGAATTATATGTAAAGAGGAAGAGAGAGGTGAAAAGATTAGTATGAGAGAGTAAGAAGAGAGTGGATCAGGAATTTGGAAGGAACTTGAGTGTAAAGTGGAGGGAATGTAAGAAAATGTTCTGGAAAGAGGTAAAGAAAGTTAGACAGGGTGCCAAGGAAGTAAGGTGAGGAGTGAAAGATAAAAATGGTAGATTACTAGTGGTGAAGAGTGAAAAAGTGAGCAGATGGAGAGAACACTTCAAGGAATTGTTGAACATACAGAATGAAAGGGAATGGCTGGGAAAAGGAGGGATGTGAGAAGAGAGGAAGAAATCAGTAGGATGGAAGTTGTGGAAACAATGAAGAAAGTTAAAATGGGAAAAGCCCCAGGAATTGATGGAGTGTGTGGTGAAATGCTGAAGCACGGGAGAGAGATAGTAGTAGAATAGATGTGGAAAATGTGCAGATATGCTTGGGAGGAAGGTAGAGTCCCGGAGGATTGGATGTCAGGTATAATTATTCCCTTGTACAAAAGAACGGGGGAAAAAGAAGTGTGTGGTAATCACAGGGGCATTTGTCGTCTAGTGTAATAAGAAAAGTATATGGTAAGATACTATTTGACAGAGTTAGGGAAATAACAGAGGAATCAGTTGGAGAAAAAGAGGGAGGTTTTAGGAAGGGAAGAGGTTGTGTAGATCAGATATTCATTCTTAGATCTTTAGTGGAAATGTTTCTGGAGAAGGGAAAGAAGTTGTATGCGGCCTTCATGGATTTGGAGAAAGCATATGACAGGGTGGACAGACAAGGATTGTGGAAAGTATTAAGAATATAAGGAGTAGATGGGAAGTTGCTGAAGGCCGTGAAGAGTATATATGAGGGTGCTAAGGCTGCAGTGCGTGTGCATAGTGAACTGAGTGAATTTTTCTATTTGACAGTTGGATTGAAACGAGAATGTTATGCCTCCATGGTTGTTTAATCTGTATATGGATGGGGTTATAAGAGATACAAGGTAGGGCAGTGGATGTTGGAGCAGCCCTAGTGAGAGAGGGCAGTGTTTGGAAACTCCCTGTACTATTGTTTACAAATGATACTGTGTTGTTAAGTGAAGACGAAGAGCTGCAAGGTTTGGTGGATGAGTTTGGGAGTGTGTGTATAAGAAACTGAATAATCCAAAGGTGAATGTAGGGAAACGTAAAGTTATCGTCCTCGAGAAAAGTGAAGTCAGTGAACGTACAATGAGGCTGGATGAGGAGGAAATGGAAAATGTGAGTGCGTTTAAGTAGTTGGGTAGTGTGATGAGAAAGGATGGGAGTTTAGAGGGTGAAGTGCTTGAAAGGGTGCAACAAGGAAGAAAGGTTGCTGGTTCCTTGAAAGCAGTGATAAAAAACAGGGATGTGAGCATGGAAGTGAAAAAGCTACTACATGACAGTACTGTGATACCAACTCTAACGTATGGAAGTGAAGTTTGGACCTTGTTGGAGGGACAGAAGTCAAGAGTGAGAGCAGTGGAAATGAGTTATTTGAGAGGAGCCTGTGGAATCACATGGAGAGACAGACTGACTAATGAGGATGTAAAGAAGCGTTGTGGTGTGGATGTGGATGTGATAGGAAACGTTAGGAGAAACACACTGAGGTGGTTTGGCCATGTGGAGAGGGTGGAGAGCGATAGACTGACGAGGAAAGTGTATGTGAGCAAGGTGCAGGGGGGGGGGGAGAGGGGGAGGCCAAGGATGAGGTGGAGGGATGGAGTGGAGAGGTATATGAGAGAGGGGATTGTGAACTGGGAGCAGGGCAATGAAATGGTGGGGGACAGGGCGACATGGAGGTGATTTGTTTGTGGCCACCACTTACGGGATTGAGGCGTCTGGCAATATATAGCTAGATAGAACTTTTGACACCACTTGACCGATGGCTTTATCCCCATATGATTTTCATATTTGTATTTACTTGAACTGGAGGTGTTTATAATATGCAGTCTTTGATTCTAAAATACTGGGCTCTTACAAAATCTGATAAGGTAGCAAAAATAATATACAAAAAGTCCATCGTACTTTACCCTCCACGAGAGTTTTACCTCACCGTACTTTACCTTCACTACGAGGTTTAGTTTAATCTTTCTATATCCAGAGAGTTTTGTAAGTTTCAGAGTCGATGTGTTTGGTATAGATTTAATTTTAAAAAGTTTTTGATAGCGTGTTAACAGCAGAAGATAATCGTAGCGGAAATGTTAATCCATCAACTTCTCTTATGGTTTCACTTCAGAATTATGTTGCCTGTGGTGACCCCAGAGTCCGATGGATCATCGGTACCAGAAGGTGCTATGCCGGGATCAGCATCAGGTAGAATAGCTATACAGTTTACAAGGTTTGCGTAGAATTTCTTGCTTAAGCTTTCACCTTCAACCATCAAACACTTAACTTGAGGAGCATGCAACAACCAGGTATCGTATTCATCCATTCTTGTGCTTGTTTATGAAAATCTGTACTCCAGTCCTCACTCTTGCCGTTATCTATTCATAGCTGACACCAAACTACATAACTATGAAGTCAAAGTAGCCTACTTATTTAATAATTTTCATTTGCATTCTGTATAAGATTATTAATAGTTTTCCAATTTTCCAGTTGCCATTTTCACTCGTACAGCAGTCAAACATTTAAACTAAACAAAAGAATATTAAAACAAGGTAGAGCTTCACTGAAAGGGGAATGAAGTGCTTTGATCTGGGATGCGGGGCGCAATTATCTGCACACAAGAGAAGTAGTGTGATCTGTAGCCAATTAGCTAATTGTATTGGTGACTCTACGTTTGCTTTAGACCTGGTTAAAAAACAAAACAAAAAAAAAACATCAGCTTTCTGAATGGGGTATGAAAAAACAATCTGTAAAAAAAAAGCTGTAATGAAGTTATTCTGTCTAGAGTAATTATGTACAAATCTACTTATTTGTAAATACTTTTCCCAGGTGGTGGACTAGAATTAGCAACTGAACTGCCGGAAACACAGTCTGAATCTAAGCCAGCTGAAGTGTCGCCAATCCAACCAGCACCCGAGCCAGCACAGGCGACATCAATCCAACCAGCACCCGAGCCAGCACAGGCGACATCAACCCAACCAGCACCCGAGCCAGCACAGGCGACATCAATCCAACCAGCACTCGAGCCAGCACAGGCGACATCAACCCAACCAGCACTCGAGCCAGCACAGGCGACATCAATCCAACCAGCACTCGAGCCAGCACAGGCGACATCAATCCAACCAGCACTCGAGCCAGCACAGGCGACATCAATCCAACCAGCACCCGAGCCAGCACAGGCGACATCAATCCAACCAGCACAGGAGACATCAACCCAACCAGCACCCGAGCCAGCACAGGAGACATCAACCGAACCAGCACAGGAGACATCAACCCAACCAGCATCCGAGCCAGCACTGACGACATCAATCCAACCAACACCCGAGCCAGCACAGGTGACATCAATCCAGCCGGCACCTGAGCCAGTGCAGGTAACATCAATCCAACTGGCACCTCAGTCACCACAGGTGACATCAATCCAACTAGCACCTGAGCCAACACAGGTGACGTCAATCCAACCAGCACCCGAGTCACCACAAATGACATCAATCCAACCAGCACCCGAGTCACCACAGGTGACATCAATTCAGCCGGCACCTGAATCACCACAAATGACATCAATCCAACCAGCACTCGAGTCACCACGGGTGACATCAATCCAACCAGCGCCCAAGGCACCACAGGTGGCATCAATCCAACCAGCACCTGAGTCACCGCAAGTGACATCAATCCAACCAACACCCGAGCCATCACAGGTGACATCAATCCAACCAACACCCGAGCCATCACAGGTGACATCAATCCAACCAACACCCGAGCCACCACAGGTGACATCAATCCAACCAACACCCGAGCCACCACAGGTGACATCAATCCAACCAGCACCCGAGCCACGACAGGTGACATCAATCCAACCAGCACCTGAGCCACCGCAAGTGACATCAATTCAACCAGCACCCGAGCCACCAAAGATGACATCAATCCAGCCGGCACCTGAGCCACCACAAGTAACATCAATCCAACTGGCACCCGAGCCACCACAGGAGACATCAGCCCAACCAGCACCCCAGCCACTGCAGGTGACATCAATCCAACCGACACCCCAGCCACTGCAGGTGACTTCAGTCCAACCGGCACAAGTGACATCAGTCCAACCGACACCCCAGCCACTGCAGGTGACTTCAGTCCAACCGGCACAAGTGACATCAGTCCAACCGACACCCCAGCCACTGCAGGTGACTTCAATCCAACCGGCACCCCAGCCAGCACAGGTGACGTCAGTCCAACCGGCACCCCAACCACTGCAGGCGACATCAATCCAACCAGCACAAGAGACATCAGTCCAACCGGCACCCCAGCAAACAGAAGAAACTGGAACCGAATCTGAATCGAAACCCTCTGGACTGCCTGGACTTCTCAAACTTGATTCTAAGGGAACTGGCAAGAAGAAACTCAAATTACTAAAACTGCCAAGCACTGGGAAATCTGGATCTAAGCAAAGCAAGGAGGGATCTAAAGCAAAAGGTGGAGGTCTACTGGGACTCGGTAAACTGGGATCCAAGTTTAAATCGGGATCAAAGTCAGGCAGTGGAGTGACGGCAACAGATGGGACAGGGTCTGAGCAAACGCATACAGAGGGAACTGGGCAAGGACCTACACAAGGTGGACTTCTAGGATCTGTCAAGGGTGTATTTGACGGTGTGATGGACAAGCTGAAATTACCAGGAATGCAGGGAGCAGGAACACAAGCACAGGGATCTGCACCAGGAGCAGGCATGCAGGGAGCGGGCATGCCGGGGGCTATGCCGGGAGCGGGCATGCCGGGGGCTATGCCGGGAGCGGGCATGCCGGGGGCTATGCCGTGGACTATGCCGGGGGCGGGCATGCCGGGGGCGGGCATGCCGGGGGCGGGCATGCCGGGGACTATGCCGGGGGCGGGCATGCCGGGGACTATGCCGGGGGCGGGCATGCCGGGGACTATGCCGGGAGCGGGCATGCCGGGGACTATGCCGGGAGCGGGCATGCCGGGGGCTATGCCGGGAGCGGGCATGCCGGGGGCTATGCCCGGAGCGGGCATGCCGGGGGCTATGCCGGGAGCGGGCATGCCGGGGGCGGGCATGCCGGGGGCAGGCATGCCGGGAGCGGGCATGCCGGGGGCAGGCATGCCGGGAACGGGCATGCCGGGAACGGGCATGCCGGGGGCAGGCATGCCGGGAACGGGCATGCCGGGGGCAGGCATGCCGGGAACGGGCATGCCGGGGGCAGGCATGCCGGGGGCAGGCATGCCGGGAACGGGCATGCCGGGGGCAGGCATGCCGGGAACGGGCATGCCGGGGGCAGGCATGCCGGGAACGGGCATGCCGGGGGCAGGCATGCCGGGAACGGGCATGCCGGGGGCAGGCATGCCGGGAACGGGCATGCCGGGGGCGGGCATGCCGGGAGCTATGCCGGGGGCGGGCATGCCGGGAGCTATGCCGGGGGCGGGCATGCCGGGAGCTATGCCGGGCGCGGGCATGCCGGGAGCTATGCCGGGCGCGGGCATGCCGGGATCTATGCCGGGCGCGGGCATGCCGGGAGCTATGCCGGGCGCGGGCATGCCGGGAGCTATGCCGGGCGCGGGCATGCCGGGAGCTATGCCGGGCGCGGGCATGCCGGGAGCTATGCCGGGGGCGGGCATGCCGGGAGCTATGCCGGGGGCGGGCATGCCGGGAGCTCTGCCGGGGGCGGGCATGCCGGGAGCTATGCCGGGCGCGGGCATGCCGGGAGCTATGCCGGGCGCGGGCATGCCGGGAGCTATGCCGGGCGCGGGCATGCCGGGAGCTATGCCGGGCGCGGGCATGCCGGGAGCTATGCCGGGCGCGGGCATGCCGGGAGCTATGCCGGGCGCGGGCATGCCGGGAGCTATGCCGGGCGCGGGCATGCCGGGAGCTATGCCGGGCGCGGGCATGCCGGGAGCTATGCCGGGGGCGGGCATGCCGGGAGCTATGCCGGGGGTGGGCATGTCTGGTGCTATGCCAGGAACTGCACCAGGGGCAGGCATGCCTGGTGCTATGCCAGGAGCTGCGCCGGGGGCAGGCATGCCAGGGGCAAGTGGTCAGCAGTGCTGTATGCAGTAGCTGATGGTAGAGGCTGAGGGGCATCAGCAAGTGTGTTAAATCAATGAACAGCCTGTACCTAAGGCCAAGGTAAGCATTAATAAAACTTTCTTAGCTCTGCACCAGCCAATTTGTCTGTAGATACACTCCTGACAGTCACTCTATAACTGGCTCAGGTAATTAATTCAAATGCATTTGATAAAACTGTAACCTCACACAGTACATCCACACTGTATTTCTTTATAAATTTCAGTGCATCCATGAACCTTGGATGGTGGCTGTGAAGGTGCAGCTCGACGGACAAGTTGGCTGGCAGAGATCAGTCACTTCAGATAGGGATTCATAATACGAACGGCACGACTGCAAAGTCCCTTTCTCCTTTAGTGATTTAGGCTATCATGCTTATATACCCCGATATCCTCCCGTATAATTCTAGTTTGGACACAGTTTGCATTGGTACGGTGCAATAGCAAAAAATGGTTTGCTGAGGAAGTGATACTATGAAATCTCAAACCAGTCTCAATGCCAACTCAAAACATCAAAGATTTTTGTGAATGGTTTTTGTACACATCTGACTATGTAGAGGGGGGGGGGTGATGGTATGGCTTAGTCAGATTTTCCAAATCACTCAAGTTTTTACCTAAATTTATCTTTTAAGATTAAGGGCCATATTCTTGTTGGCTTGGGAGTTTTCTAGCATCATATTTTGCACGTTACAACTAATTTTTCTGCATATATTGCCTTTACACTGATGTAGATTCACATAAAATTACAAGGCCGAATATACTGGCCTGTTGTGTAAAGATACAAACTGGTAAAGAAGAGGTGTTAGGAAGCCTCATTAGCTGACTAGGAAAGATTCTAAGTCCAGTACAAAGTTTGTCCAAAATGAAACCGAACTTTTTAAATAACACACCAACTAGCTGGATTAGCATGATCGCGACGGGACTGTTGTCTGGCGATGACTTGAAGCTTCAGTCTAACGTCAGCCGCATTATACCACATCACTTGGTCATCAAGGTACACGCGCTTGAGCTGAAGTGTTTTTAGTGCACGTGGTGAATCTTCTTTTATCTTTACTGACTGAAACTGGTGTCCTTCTGGTGGATTCCAACTAGTCTGCAGGGGCCAAATCTAGACAACAGGGTGGCTGGAGGACGATAGTACAGTAGTCTCATGCTTTGCCAAAAAGTCACAGACTCTGAGTGAACATGAGCAATCCAGATTTTGTTTGTCCATGCCCCAGACCTTTTCCTTTGCACTGCCTTCCTCAAATGCTTCAGGACGTCCACGTATAACTCTTTATTGACTGTCTGACCACATAGAACAAACTGATGATGAACGATGCCCTTCCAATAAAAAAGGACAATCATGATCACCTTAACATCTGAACAATTCTGATGTACTGTACTTTTCTTGGTCACAGTGACAATGTTCCAACCCATTGCAAAAACTGCATTTTTGTTTCAATATCATAGCCATACAACCATGTTTCTTCACTTATTCTTACATTTTCAGGAGTTTTCATTAGCATTCAAACAAACAGCTCCTGACTGATACAGTTCGCTTTTAGCTCAGTAGTCGGCAGACACAGCACAAATCTCGTGACAACAAGATTGCATCTTCAGTTTTACGGTTAAAATCATGTGGAACAAACTGTTACAAGTGCCTGCTTCTTCAAAAACTGTATGGACAGTCGGGTGACAATTTTCATGGATTACAGCACACACTTTCTTAACATGTCATCTCTTAAAGTGGAAGGCTGTCCAGATTACGAATCATCTTTGGTGGATGTTTTCCTGATGTGAACTGCTGGAACCACTTGTGACACTGTGTACAGCTAACAACCCTCCCAATAAGCCTGCTGCAATATCTGAAAAGTCTCCATAAAAGTTTTTCCCAATCTGAATTTCGTGCAAACACATTGCTCTTAAAAATCCTCCATTGTTCAACGTACAACAAATCAAGTGCACTGAACAAAGGTTCACTCAAGTGTGTATACCTTGACTAAGTGACGTGGTGTGATATGGCTAGTGATGGACTAAAGCTCAAATTCGTTGCTACACAGTGCTCCCATTGTGATCACACTACACTGACTAGTTGGCGCACTGTTTAAAAAGTTCAGTTTCTTTTGGGGCAAACCCCCCCAAAACCAAGCCCGTTGTAGTCGTGGGGGGGCTCCGGGGTCTGGGGCTGGGACCTGATGATGGGGGTGGTGTCCTTATACCCTGCTTCCCCCGCCCTTGGGTCCCAGTCCTTGGCCCTACTAATTTTGCTTGGTCCTTTTTCTTCTCTTCTCCTCTTTTATTTTCTTTCTTCTCACCTTCCTAAGGTGTGAGAGCCGTGCTGATGGGATGCAAGGCTGTCTCTTCTGTGTCAGTCGCTAACGGCCTCGGTGAACCATGGGTACGGTAGCCCTTGTATTTTTCGCCCTTACTCCTGACCGGGCTCTCAGGAGTGGACCAGTTTAATTCCCGTTATGTACAATTAGGCTCACCATGGCCAATAATGATAAATTAACAAATTCTCAAGGAGCAACGGGAGATGCTCCTTCAAAACCTTCTCCCGGACAGGCGGATCCCCCATCCCCTACTTTTCCGCCTCTTTCCTCCTCTTCCTATCCTTTTGTTTCTTCTTCTCCCCCCCCCTCTCCTTCCTCCCCCCCTCTTTCCAAAACCACCATCAGTAACATCAATTTTTGGTCGCCAGACATGGCCCAAGTTCTTCAACATCCAGCTGACAACAAATGACCTCACTCTCCATCTCTCTCTCCTTCGACAGATAGGTCCTGACATAACATTTGCATCACGACCAAATGGAGACCGCCTTTTGACTGTCCACACTGCTGCGCAGGCTGAGAAGGTGATGGCGCTTACTGATCATTCTGGTCATCCCATTGCAGCAGTACCAGATCCCCACCTAAACTCCACCACGGGAACTGTTCTAATCCCTTCATATATATCTATAGGAGATCGCAGTTTCTCAGAATGCTCCACAGATATACAAGCCATCTTGTCAGCCCAACACCTAGCAGTACTGTCCGTTCAGTGTTACACGCTTCCACCTCAGGGGCGCTGGAAATACTCCTCCAACATCGCTAAGATCAGTTTTAAGGGCCGCGATCTTCCCACTTCTGTCATTATTGGTGGCACACGACTCGGTGTCAAAGAATACATACCTCGTCCGCGACAGTGCTCTTCATGTTGGCACTATGGACATCCTGCCAAATACTGTAGATCAGAATCAATATGCCCTACCTGCGCCCAACCCGGCCACACCTTCTCAGCCTGCACAGCAAAGACCCAGGTCTGCCCGAATTGCCAAGGCTCTCATGCTGCCTCGTCCCGGAACTGCCCCGTGTATACCTTCGAATCCGAAGTCTCCAGGATTCGCTGGAAAGAAGGTCTTTCCCTTCGTGCAGCTCGTCAACGTGCCCGTGAACTAGGATTCTCTACCAATACTACATATGCTCGAGTGGCCCGTCCTGTCCCCACTACCTCCTCCATTTCCCAGTCCCACCCACTCTACCACCATTACAAGCTCTACCTCCTTTTCTGCCGTCACCTCCCAATCTAACACACTTACTCCCTTGGTATCACCAGTCTCCTGCTCCCCTACTGTCCCAACCTCTTTTCCAGTCTCTACTCATACCTCCTCCTCGTCTTCTTCTCCGACTGTCAGTGTTGTCTCCTCCCCCCCTGTCTCTGTTCTACCCTCTTCCACCTCCCCTTCTCTCTCTTCTTGTTCCACTTCACACTCTCAAACCCCTCTGGTTACTCTTTCCAACTCTTTCTCTGTTCTAGACTCTTCCACTCCAATTTCCTCCCTATCGCCTCTATTGTCTACTCCTATCACTTCTCCTCAACACCGTTCCTGTTCTGCTGCTACCCCTCGCTCCTCTTCGTCTCACCACCAACAATTACTCCCTCTGCCACAGCGTGATGCCCGCCGCCCGCCTTCCTCTGGCAAACGTGGACTTCCTCCCACCACTTCGGATGCCAAGGGTTTCACAAAACTCACACATTCCCCCCCAACCCGTAAAATGTGTACCTCCCGCCCCTTGCTCTCCACGACAACCACTCCATCAAAGATCCCTATCTCGACTCCACGAACTAGTCCCAACCCTATCCCAACCCCACAAACTACTCCACAACCTGTATCAACTCCATTGCCGACACCACAGACGACACTCCCAGCAAGCGTCGAGAGTGAAACCCTCACAGACATCATGGAGTTTCTGGCGACTCCATTGCAGGAACCCATGAGTCCACAAAAAATAATCCATACAGCCGAAGTCCATTCTGTTCCTTCTGATCTCCCTCCCACTCCCACAGCTCCTTCCCCTTCTGCCCCCCTTCGTTCTTATTCTAATCCCTCTCCTCTATCCCTTCCGATGCCACCAGGCTATACTGACCATCCCGCTCATCCACCTCCTCCACTTTCTGCTCCTATTCCAACTATCGAACCAACCCGGTGATATATAATACCAGTCCGCTATAAATTCGTTTTTATTGTATTTTATCCATTGTAAATTTTCTTCTTAAGCTTTTATTTCCCTTGGTTTTACTTTTTTTTTTTTCTTTTTTTTTTTAACATGTCTATTTTACAATGGAATCTTAGAAGCTTTACGGCCCATCGTAATGACCTTCGTTATCTTCTCGCAGTTCATCGTCCTACATTAGTCTGCATACAAGAACCCCGTTTGTCTGCCCCCCCAGTACCCATACCTGACTATAGTTTCTTATTTTCTCCTGCTTCTCTTCCTGTTTCCGCCATTTTAGTTCATCACACAGTTCCGCTAGAACGTCTATCCATTCACACTACGGTTCCGTGTCATTTTGTTCGTGTCTTCCTCGAACGATGGATTACGGTGGTGTCCATATATTTTACTCCCTCCCAACCTATCGATTTCCCTGCCTTATCTCTTTTATTAACACAATTACCCACCCCAATTTTATTGTTAGGAGATTTTAACTGTCGTCATGCCTTATGGGGCGACACCGTTACCAATTTGCGTGGCCGCCAACTTGAGACTTTTATTTTTAATAATGATTTATCCCTTCTAAATACAGGAACTTCAACACATATTGACGACAAAACTCATACTTTTTCCTGTCTGGATCTCTCCTTGTGCTCCTCTTCTATTTCTTTACATTTCCATTGGTCCATTCTTTCGGACACTGTATATAGTGATCACTTTCCTTATAAGGCTTACTCTTACTATATATTGCCCCATACTCAGGCCCCCTCGATAGAGTTTTCCGAAAGCTGACTGGCAGTTATTTACTTCTTTAACTGCGCCTTCTATGCACGCTTCTTCCTTACCCACTGTTTTAGATATACTCACCTATTTTAATGTGTTAGTTCTAAGTGCAGCTTTGACAGCGATTCCTAGGTCGTCCCGTCCTTTTACTTTGAAGTGTGTACCTTGGTGGGATTCGGACTACTGTAGCACTCCGTGTTAAACGTGCACGTTGGAAGAGTTTTCTACGCAAACGCAACACTCCGGATGAACAGAGTGCATTTCTGCTGTTTAAAAAGGCCCGAGCAGTTCTTCGTAAGACTGTTAAACGGGCTAAACATCGTAGCTGGAGATAATACGTTTCCACCATTACTGCCAATACACCCATTGCATCCGTCTGGAAACGTATACGCAAAATAGCAGGTAAACATATTCCCATGCCTTCCTCTGTCCTACATTTGGATGGGGAGTCAGTTGCAGATGCGCATCTAGTTGCTAACGGCTTAGGTCTTCATTTTAGTAATGTTAGTAGCGGTTCTCATCTCTCACCTGAATTCCATACCCTTAAAACTGCTACTGAATGTATGCCAATTGTCTTCAAGCTGTCGTCTAGTCAGTCATATAACGCGCCATTCACGCTCCATGAATTGTCCTCTGCCCTTCGTCTTTGTAAGAACACTTGTGAGGGTCCTGATGCCATACACTATAATATGCTCCGTCACCTTTCCCCCCAGGCCATGGCTTTATTATTAACTATTTATAATCGTATCTGGACAGAGGGTATTTTTCCTCCCTCTTTTCGTAGTGCCACCATCCTCCCATTTCTTAAACCGGGAAAGCAAGGCCATGCTCCTCAAGATTATCGCCCCATTGCTCTTACCAGCTGTCTTTGCAAATTATTTGAGCGTATGATAAATCATCGTCTTATGTGGCTCCTAGAATCCAAGCAACTTTTGTCATCTTCACAGTTTGGTTTTCGAAAAGCTCGCGGCACCTTAACTCCCCTCCTAAATCTAGAGATTTATATCCGTTCAGCCTTTGCCACTCGACAATCTTTTATCGCAGTATTCTTCGACCTTGGGAAGGCTTATGACACAGCCTGGCGCTACCATATTTTACGCACAGTTCGTTCTTGTGGTATTGATGGTAACCTTGGTGTCTTCTTAAAGAATTTTCTATCAGCTCGTTTCTTTAGAGTCCGTGTCCAGCATACTTATTCAGACTCATTTCCACAATACGAAGGTGTTCCCCAAGGCAGTGTTCTTAGCACTACTCTATTTTTATTGGCAATTAATGGGATTGTTTCTTGCCTCCCAGTTGGCGTCCGCTCTTCTTTGTATGTTGATGATTTTGCAGTATATGCCTCAAATTCTGACATCTCTGCCCTTAGTACTCTTATTCAGCGTGAGGTTTCTGCTGCCTCAGAATGGGCCACTTCTCATGGCTTTCGGTTCTCTCCTCTTAAGTCTCATGCTATTACCTTTGCTCGTTCTCATCATATTCCTCAACCACCTCTTTTTCTTTGTGGCTCTCCTCTCCCATACAAAACCTCCGCTTCCTTTCTTGGCCTTCTTTTCGACTCCCGTCTTACTTGGAAAGATCATATTGCCTCCTTGAAAACCTCAGCCTTACAACGCCTCCGTCTCTTACAAACTTTCTCATGTGTCATGGGGTGCTGATCGAACTACTCTTCTTCACCTCCATATTGTTCTCATTCTCTCCAAACTTGATTATGGTTGCCAAGTTTATTCTTCTGCTTCAGACACCGTCCTCCAACAACTTAATTCTGTACATCATCACGGTTTGCGTCTGGGTCTTGGTGCTTTTAAGTCATCCCCAATTGAGAGTCTGTATACTGAATCAGGAGTTCCATCACTCTTCTGTCGTCGTGCTCTTCTTTCTCTACGTACCTATGCTAAGATGCACTGTTTTCCTCATACCCCTTCTCTACTTCCTCCCAGTCCTGACTCAGGCATATTTTCCACTCCTAGGACCAAGCCACCATTTGCAGTTCGAGCCCGTACTCTTCTCTCGCGCTCCTCTCTTACTGTTAGTAATGTTTTTCCTTTCCGCACATGTCTTTTTCCTCCGTGGCTACTTCCGCGACCCTACATTTGTTCTTCCATTTTCTCTTATTCCAAGTCCAATTCCCCTCCATTCATTCTCCGTTCTCGGTTTTCAGACCATCTCTCCCAACATTCCTCTGCAGTCCCTATATACACTGATGGTTCAAAAACTCCTGCTGGCGTTGGATTTGCGATACTCTTTCCTGACACTTTTTTATCATTTTAGCCTTCCTACCTATGCAAGTGTTCTAACAGCAGAGTTATATGCCCTCCTGTTTGCGTTACGGTATATTTGTCGTGCCTCCTCCTCATTTGTGATATTCTCTGATTCATATAGTGCTCTAACCCTTCTTCAGTCACCTTTTGCTTCTCACCTTCTAATTCTTCGTATCTTGGAATGGTTGTTCCGTATCTCCTCTCGTCGTAAAAGAGTCCAGTTCTGTTGGGTCCCGGGACATGTAGGCGTCGCGGGCAATGAACGTGCTGATCAGTTGGCTCGTAAGGCAGTTACTAGGGATGTCTCTCCTTCCTTCCTCATTCCAGTCTCTGATCTCCTTCCTGCTCTGTCATCCTTCCTTCAGCACCGGTGGCAGTCTTGTTGGGACTCTATCACTAATAACAAACTACGTGTTATTAAACCGTTTATTTCTCCATGGTCAACCCCTTGCCACTGTAATAGGAGGTGGGAGACAGCTTTAGCTCGCCTCAGAATTGGTCATACTCTACTTACCCACTCTTATTTGATGTCTGGTGGTCGCACTCCCTTTTGTACTAGTTGCAATACCATTCTCTCTGTACGCCATATTTTCCTTGATTGTCCACTCTACACACTACAGCGACGTGTTGCATTTCCATTTTTGTCTCGCCTCCAATGTCCCCCCCTTCTTGCAGACTTTTTCCGAGAGTCATCGTATTTTTCCCTCCATAATATCATGTCCTTCCTTACCTCTGTTGGTCTTCTTTCCGACATCTAATTCCGTTCCTTATTTCAATAGCCCCATCTGTGATATGATATACTCCTTCCATTGACCCATTTCTTCCGGCCCACCTAACGTACACAACTTGTAGCCGATGATCCGGCTTTGTGCTGGATTTTGGCACTAGGTTCCTAGTGTTCTTCTTCTTCTTTTGGGGCAAACCTCGTTAAGACGGGTCACAGGATTACAATTTCATATGTACTACAGTGCTGTGAAATTAATGTGTACCCTACTAAATCTCATTACAGTGAAGCTCAAGATATTTCAATCACATATCAATTTAAGGTAACAAGGCCTCACGCAACTCGGAAGTCCATACTCTTCGTTGGCATTGAAAGCTTCATAACATTTTGTCCATTGCTTATTACACAATAATGTTCTCTTGTATGTTATCTATATAGTTTCAGTATCCACACAGTCAGGGTCAGTAGCATACAAGATGACGCATAATGTGGTGGAGAAATCTCTAACGAAGTGGTTTTCAAAATCTTCAAAGCCACTTGGAATACAGCCTATGTTTTAATCAGTGAAGCTCAGGACATACACAGTACACTGCTTGTGGCGCCTGTGCCTTCTCTTAGCATCCAGCTGAGGAAAGGCAGCATTTAAAGGTTTCTGGTGCTTAACAGGAAAAATCTTCAAAGGAGACCAAGAACCTTAACTGTTAAAAATTATATTGAATGACTTGCATTAGTGATGCTTTTACAACTTTGCTTCTGCAGCAGCTACACCAAATTTTCTCTGTTGAAATAAATTCTAGTACAGTTCTCGGAGGTTTACCTCAAAGTAATAGCACTATTGGTATACTATCCTTCGGAATTTAAATACTGTAAGCTGCAACCATAGTATTTTCATCTGAGAATTAAAATAGTCTGCAAGTCTATATATAATGGCCTACTGATAAAATCCTGAGCTGAAGTGACCTTGATAGGATAAATGAGGCCAATATTAATACTTCCTCCACTTAAATAAAACTGCCTGGTGTGAGTCAAAGACGATGTGACCATGAAAGAAGTAATCGGGATTTTACAAATTCTTCCACAGGGAGACTCGTGACTGCGTTGGTATCTCGACTCCCCCACCGCGTCACACTGCTGCTTCACTACTATGTCCAGTACTGTAGTGGGGTTTTAGCTGTAGTATACTTGTTTTTATTACTTTTAATAATAAATCTATTTCAAGAATTACCTTTAAATTATCCTATATGTATATGTGTTCGGACAAATCTCTTCTTACCTAACTTATTCCTGTTTATTGCTTTCCTCTTTATCTTAAATTTTTACTACTTTACTTTATGATTTAATCAAATGAAACATGAAAACCTCTGCTGCCAGAAATTAAATAATTGCCATGAACTGAAATGGTATTTTTAACCTTCTCCTAACCAATGAAGGTCAACAGAAACCCAGACATTACCATGTTAATGATGTCAACTGTGTTGGTATTAATGTGATTCTCCAGTCTACTCAAAGCCCCAACGGTTAACACCTAAAATTCATTAACATTAACCTTCCTACCACTTTACATTCATTCAACCTGGAAATGATACCCAGCAGTTAAGAATGTAATAAAAAGTAGTTCAAATCCTTCTACTGACTTTCCTAAGCTGAATAAAACTGTCAGGAAACAGCAAGATTAAACCTATGCATCATATGAGAGGAGCTAAGCCAACCGAACCCCTTTAGTCTTATTTAAAGCATACAGTATTTCCTCCTAGCTATCCCAGGGTTTTATTCTCTTTAGGTTGGACTTGTTGAACTGGTAGGGTTAGACAGCGATTTCATAAACCACTTCACTGCTTTACCTTCCTATATAATCTTATGATGGTAGAAGAATAAAATGAAAGACCTCAGACTGAAGGTGTTGGAGCAACTGGGTGACTAAAGACTGTTTCAGACATAATCCGCAGGTGAAATCGCTCCATACAAACTCCTATGAAATGTCTTGGAATATCAATGTGGAAAAATTTTCTAACTATGAGCACCAAGTATCAACACCTGGCAGGTTTTCTTCAAAACAAGATTGAACAATTGTAACAAGCCTTCAAAGTGAGACTGAATACTTATAACTTACGTCCTCAGTGCTGGAGAGAACACTTGTAAGTTAGGCCAACTTGATCTTATGTAATCCCCGATACAAGTTAAAAATTCTTTGATAATGTTCATTGTAATGTGAGAACAGGTGAATTATTTCTCAGTGTTCCAGACCTCTATAAATTGCACTCAGAACAAACTAACCCTCCCAAATCAAGCTCGTCCTACCAGTCAGTAAGAGATTCAGTCTTTCCAAAAAAAAAAAAAAAAAAAAAAAAAAAAAAAAAAAGTCTGCAGGTGCAGTTTAGGTGGTTATGGTAAAAGAAGTGAAGAGTAATTTTATCTGATATGTTTTTAAAGCGTCTGGTGTGGAGGTAAATGTGATAGGAAGCGTTAGGAGAAACACACTGAGGTGGTCTGGCCATGTGGAGAGGATGGAAAGTGAAAGACTGACAAGGAGCGTATATGTGAGTGAAGCTGAGGATGGGAGAGGGAGGGGGAGGCCAAGGATGAGATGCAGGGATGGAGTTGAGAGGTATATGAGAGAAAGAGGGTGTGAGCTGGCAGCAGGGCAGTGAAATGGAGGGAGAAAGGGTGACTTGGAGGCGATTTATTTGTGGCCACCCCTTAAGGGACTAAGGCGTCTAGCAACAGACAGACAGATAGAAGTTATCATCATCACTGTCTGGATATCCTTTCCCACCCTAGAGTGGGGTGAGGAGCAGCAACGTCCAGAAAGCCCAAATTTGCCCAATCAAATGGGCCACGCTTCCATTCACTCACCATTCAAGCCCCCGGAATCCTGGCTCTATCTGATACGACCAAAACATTCAGCACGTTCTATACCTTCACATAAACACATCCGACAGTCAGTCCAGCCGATGTCAGGTTTAAAATGGATGCCAAATCCCTGATGATGCACTTCTCCTCACAATATTTATCGAGCTAGCTTGACCTCTTGTCAGACCCCTAGCCTCACCGACTTCCAAACTTCTCTTCCTCAAACACTCATCCACCAAATCCCTCCATCTTCTCCTTGGCCTACCTCACCTCCTCCCTTCTTCAAATTCCCTCAGATATACCTTTTTCATCACTCTATTCTTATCCATTCTCTCTACATGACCATACCATCTCAGTACACTCTCTTCAATTATATTGTCCACAGACTTCCTCACTCCACATCTTTCACGAATTACATTATTTCATATCATATCCACCCTCTGTACTCCACATATATTCCTCAGCAGTCCCATCTCCACTGTTCTTACTCTTGACTTTTCATTTTCATGCCACACTATAGTCTCACATCCATATGTTAAAGTTGGCACTAACACTCCTTCATGTAGGCCTCGTGCAGCTGCATCACTCAAGCCTCTGTTTCTTATCAAGGCCTTCAATGCACCATCTCCACTGCTCTTACTCTTGACTTTTCATTTTCATGCCACACCAGTCTCACATCCATATGTTAAAGTTGGCACTAAGCCACTAACACTCCTTCATGTAAGTGTCGTGCAGATGCAACACTCAAGCCTCTGTCTCTTTTCAAGGCCTTCAGTGCACCAGCTACTTTCCTTTCTTGTGTCACTCTACTTTCCACTTCTTTTGCGCATTTTCTTCTCTTTTCTATCACTGTACCCACGTATTTGAACTCTCTCACCAATTCCAGTCTCTCTCCATTCACTGTGACATCGCACTGGGAGTCACCTTCTCTCTCAATAACCATCACTTTACAATTTTCTACATTTACTCTCAAGGCACGACGCTCACAGATATCGGCAAAACTCTGCACCAGTCTACCAAGTTCTTGTTCGGTATTTGCAAGTAACACTGCATTATGAGCATACAACAAGTCCGAGATATTCCATCCATTACCATTCATTATCAACGCCATCCCCCTCTACATTACTCGTGTTTTTACTTCTCTCATCACTATCCATATCTATCTATAGCCCGACACCCTAATCCCGCAAAGGGTGGCCGCAGACAAAACGCCTCCAAGTCGCTGTCACCCACTATTTGACTGCCCTCCCCCCAACTCACTCCCCCCTCCCTCATATGCCTCTCAACTCCATCTCTCCACCTCATCCTCGGTCTTCCCCTCCCTCCACTTCACCTACATAGGCTACACCCTCTTAGTCAGTCTTTCATTCTCCATTCGCTCCACATGTCCAAACCACCTCAGTGTATTTCTCCTAATCTTCTCAACAACATCCACATGCACCCCACAACATTCCTTCACTTCTTCGTCAACCTGTCCCTCCATGTTACTCCACATGCTCCTCTCAAGTAACTCATTTCCACTGCTCTCACTCTTGACTTGTTCCCCTCTAGCAAGGTCCATGCCTCGCTTCGATACGTCAGGGTAGGGATCACAATACTATCATGCAGTGACTTCTTAACTTCCATACTAACCTCCCTATTTCTCATCACTGCTTTCAGTGAGCCCAAAAACCTTCCTTCCCTGCTGTACCCTTTCAAGAACTTCATCCCCCAAAGTTCCATCCTTACTCATCACACTACTCAAGTACTTCAATGCACTCACATTCTCCATATCCTCACCATCCAACCTCACTGTACATTCTGTGACTTCATTCCTCTCAAACACCATAACTTTACTCTTGTTTACATAAACTTTCAGATTCCTCTTCCTACACACTGTCCCAAATTCATTCACCAAACCTTGCAACTCCCATTCATTTTCACTCAACAATACTGCATCATCAGCAAACAGCAGCACCAGATAATTCCATATCTCACCCTCATTCATTAGAGCCACCCCCATATCCACTGCCCCACATTGCACCTCCAACAGCCATGGAGACATCGCACATCCCTATTTCAGTCCCACATTTAGATCAAAGAACTCACTCAGCTCACCATCCACAGGCACCGTGGTCATAGTCCTTCGTACATATTCTTCACAGCACTAACAATTTCCCATCCACTCCATATATTCTTAATACCTTCCATATACCTTGCCTATCTATTCTGTCATAAGCTTTCTCCAAATCCATGAAGACAGCTTGCACTTTCTTTCCCTTCGCTAGATACTTCTCCACTAAACATCTTTGAACAAATATCTGATCTACACACCCTTTTCCCTTCCTAAATCCCCCTTGTTCTTCTCCAATTAGCTCCTCTGTTATATCCCTAACCCTATCAATGAGTATTCTACCATATATTTTACCAGTCACACTAAGAAGGCAAATACCCCTGTGGTTACCACATACTTCTCTCTCCCTTTTTCCTTTGTATAAAGGAACAATTATACCTGATTTCCAGTCCTCTGGAACCCTTCCCTCTTCCCAAGCCAATCTACACAACGTCCATATCCACTCCACAACAATCTCACCCCCATACCTCAGCATTTCACCACACACTCCATCAATTCCTGGGGCCTTTCCCATCTTGATCTTCTTCATTGCTTCCACTCCTTCCGCCCTACTAATCTCTTCCTCCCTCCTCTCATCTCTTATTCTCCCAGCCATTCCCCAACCACTTATACTCGCACTGCTCTCACTCTCTACATTCAACAAATCCTCAAAGTGCTCCTTCCATCTCCTCAATTTCTCTCTCTTCTCCACCAACAATCTATTATTCCCATCTTTCATTCCCCTACTATTTCCCCTTTCACACAGTCTTACTTTCTTTACCTCCTTCCAAAACAATTTCTTACTCTCCCTCCATTTTACACTCAGACTCCTCCCAAACTCTTCATCTAATTTCTTCTTACTATCCTTCACCAATCTCTTCAACTCCCTTCTGCTCACATATACCTCTCTCTCATCTTCTCCCCTACCTATACTCGCTAGTCAGTCACTATATGCCTTCTTCTTTTGTTCCACAGCTCATTTCACCTCATCATTTCACCAGGCTGTCCCTTGCACACCCCTACATCTCCTCCTTACTCCACAAACCACCTCACACTCTGCGCCTATCTCTTCGGTGAATATCTTACTTACATCTTCCACCCCTTCCATCTGCTCTAATTCATACCTTCCCGATCTTTCCTCCACTATGCTCATATACTCTGCCATTTTCTCACTATCTTGCAGCTTCTCCAATCTTCTCACAGGAGCTGTTTCCCCGTCTTCCCATTCGTCTCTTCACCCATTTTCTTTGCAGCCTTACCTTGACCGCAGAGATTCATTCCCCCACCCTCCCCACACTCTTGCATCCAACACTTGTCTTCTCATTCGCTCATCCACACACACGTAATCTATCACTGCCTTTCGTTCAACAAGTTTACTGTCCATCCTCCTCCATGTATACCCGGTACCTGTTGATCATCTTATGCCAAAAGAAGGTGTTGGCTATTGCCAACCCTTTACCAGCACGGATGACACCAAAGCACTACCATTTCCATCTACTCTCATCACACCACCCATATAAATATTGAACAACCATGGGAACATCACACAACCTTGTCGCACGCCCACACTGATCGTGAACCATTCACTCAGATATGCTTCACTACCATCATAAAAACTCTTGATGGAAACTAGCAGCTTATCATCTACAGCGTACATGCGCAAAACCTTCCACAATCCTTCTCTGTCTGTTTTGTAGTATGCTTTTTCCAGATCCATGAATGCCATCAACATCTTATAGTCCTTCTCACAAGCCTTCTCCAGTATATGTCTTACTGTAAATATTTGATCCACACATCCTCTGCCACTTCTAAAGCTACCCTGTTCATCACTCACCAGGACGTCTGATGTCTCTCTTACTTTCTCTATAATAATTTTCCCATATAACTTTCCTACCACACTCAATAAACTTATGCCACGATAATTCTTGCACTCACTTCGTTCATCTTTATTTTTGTACAGGGGTACAATCACAGCCTTTTCACACTCTGCTGGCACAGTTTCACTTATCCATACCATCTTACACATCTCCAACAAGCAATTCATTCCATTCTCTCCACTACACTTAATCATCTCTGCATACACCTCATCAACCCCAGCTACTTTTTCATTTTTCAGCCGTTTCACAGCGTTCTTCACCTGTGCAAGTGTCACGTTTCTTACCACAGCATTCCTTCTCTGCACCCCCCAAAACCAGCGGCTCTGCTCTCTCTATTCCTACTCATCGGGCTTTCAAAATACTCTTTCCATTTGGTCCTTAGTTTTACCTTGAATATTCTTTGTTTGTGTGTAGTACTCCATCCTGGTTGTTCAAGCTCATTCAGTTCTCTGAAGCCCCTTGAAGAAGCACAAGTGATCAAACTTGTTATGGGCTTTGAAATTAGTACGGTATTCAGCATTTCACAGATCATTGTATTTCACTGTGCATACAAAGAATTACGATTTTCATGAAATGGAACAAAACAGATGTTGCATAAATAATTAAACAGTTACAATATACTGTATACTTAACCTGACAGACCCTTCATTATGAACTGCCTGCATAAGCAACCATGAACATCTGTACTTTCCACTGGTCATAGACCATCTGGAATAGATATGGGAGCTGAGTCTGTCTTCAGCATACAGAAGAAAAAGACATAAAGGTTACTTGAGATATTTGCCCTTCTCCAACTGCCCAATGAACATATCAGAACCTGGTGGTGGGAGTAGACTGCAGCACCAGTCGAGCAGGGCAGTACTCCCAAGGTGGATGAAAAGCTGATGACAGGGAGAGGTGGAGCTCCCGTTTCATCAGCCCTCGGGACTAGTTCCTGACCATCCCCCTTTGCTGAACTTTTTCAGTGTTTCAGTAACACAGAGAGTAGGCCAGCATGCTCTCCAATACAAGTTTCTCTAACTGTCATCACCACACTACATGCACAGTACACACTACACTTCCTTTTCAAAATTAAAAAAGAAAAATGACGTTAGTAAATCAGGCCTTGGAGTCCCGGGGGGGGGGGCATAAATTTCCCCACCATCCGCCCCTCTCCCGGTGACAACTCAGAAAGATGCCTGGAACCACTGTCCGACTCACTCCTTCATTTCTACAACATTTGTGGCCATTCCTCTAACTTTCTCTCTGTCGAACAACACCTCTCCTCTAAACCTCACCCTTTCTTGACAGAGACTCAGCTGTCTGAGGCAAATGACAGCAAACCCTTTTCTGTTTCCTCCTACTTTCTCTATACTCATTTCAAAGCCAAAGGTGGCTGTTGTGTATATGTACGCAACAATTTATCTTGCTCTCGTGTTCCTGAACTTGATTCTTCTGAATTCTCTACTCTCTGGCTTTGGCTTTCCTGTCATTCTCTGACTAAATATATCTGCACTGTTTACTTTTCTCCTAATTCAACTATCAAAAATTCTTTGGCTATCTTACTTCTACGATGGAACACATTTTATCAATTTCTCCTTTCTCTGAAATCTCCATTCTAGGAGATTTCAATGTTCACCACCACCTTTGGCTCTCCTCTCCTTTCACTGATCCATCTGGTGAACAAGCCTACATCTTTTCTATCCTTAATGACCTAGAGCAGCTTGTACAGCACCCTACCCGTATCCCAGACCGCCTTGGAGGGAGCTCCAACATACTTGACCTCTTCCTTACAACTCATCCATTGGCTTACACTGTTAATCTTTCCTCTCCATTGGGCTCCTCTGATCACAACCTCATTACCTTGACTTGTCCCACTGCTCCGGTATGGCCTGTGGACCCTCTAAAGAAACGTCAACTGTGGCACTTTGGAGCTGCGGATTGGGAGGCCTCCAGGCAGTACTTCTTTGATTTTCCATGGAATGATTATTGCTTCCATGGCCAGGTGCCATCTGAGTGTGCACTGCACATTACAGAGGTAATTCTCTCGGGCATGGAAGTATACATTCCCTTCTCATTTCCTTTGACTAATGCAAGAAAGCCTATGTTTAATCACGCTTGTTTTAATGCTGTCCACAACAAGGAGAGGGTCTACAAAAGATACCGGAGCCAACCCAGCCTGAATCACATTTTGGTTATGTTTCTGCCCGGAATCGTGCAAAGTCTGTTCTTTGCTCTGCTAAAAGTAATTTCATCCATACTAAATGCTCTCAACTCTCCAACTCGAATTCTTCCCGCTCCTTCTGGCACCTCGCCAAAAACCTTTCTAACAACTTTACCTCATCATCCTTCTCTCCTCTTTTCTACTCCGATGGCTCTGTAGCTATTTCTTCTACTGATAAAGCAGATCTCTTCTCTCAGACTTTCTCATCCAATTCCACCTTAGACGATTCTAGTGCTGTTCCTCCATCACTTCCCCCCTCTGACTTCCTCATGGCTGACATTAAAATTTCTTCAGCTGATGTATTTTCTGCCATCACTGGTCTCAACACTAACAAGGCATATAGGCCTGATGGACTCCCTCCTGTTGTCCTCAAGAACTGTGCTTCAGTGTTTACACCCTGCCAAGGTAAACACTTTCGCCTTTGTCTGTCAACTTGTACCTTTCCTTCTTGCTGAAAGTTTGCTCTCATTTAGCCAGCCCCAAAGAAGAGTGACCACTACCAACCCTCTAACTATCGTCCAATTCCTTTAACACCCTGTGTCTCAAAAGTTTTCAAGTCAATTCTTAACAGAAAAATTTTAAAGCATCTTTCCTATCACAACCTTCTTTCTGATCGTCAGTATGGGTTCCGTCGGGGATGCTCCACTGGAGATCTTTTCACCTACCTTTTAGACTCCTGGTCATCCTCCTTTTGGGACTTTGGCGAAAGCTTTTCCATTGCACTTGACATCTCAACGGCTTTCGATTGAATATGGCATAAATCTGCCCTCTTACGGTTTCTGTCCTTCCATCTGTGCCTTCATCTATAGCTTCCTTTCTGATTGTTCTATACCTGCTGTTGTTGACGGCCATCGTTCTTCTCCTAGATCTATCAACAGCGGTGTTCCTCAGGGCTCTGTCCTATCACCAACTCTCTTCCTTTTATTCATCAATGACCTTCTAAGCTGTACATCTAACCCTATTCACTCGTATGCTGATGAGACCACCCATCACCTTTACATTCAGTTCCTGCAACGTCCATCTCAGCAGTTACTTCAACAAACAAGGGATGAGGCTATGGCATACCTAATGTCTGACTTGGCTTGTATCTCTGACTGGGGTAAAAATAATCTCGTTGTTTTTAATGCATCAAAAACTCGGTTTTTACACCTATCAACCCGACACAATCTTCCACAGGAGTACCCACTAATGTTTAATAATATCCAGCTCAATCCTGCATCATCCTTGAACATGCTTGGGGTTTCATTCACTCGGGACTTATCTTGGAAAGATCATATTGCATCTCTTGTAAAATCTGCTTCCAAGAGACTGGGTGTGCTAAGCCAACTCCGTACCTTCTTTACCTCTGCATCCTTGCTGACTTTATACAGGGGTTTTATTCACTCCTGTTTAGAGTACAACTCTCTTGTGTGGAGAGGCTCCCCACATACAGCTCTTCTCAATAGGGTGGAGTCAAAGGCTTTTCATCTCATCAACTCTCCTCCCCTTACTGGCTCCCTTCAACCTCTCTCTCCTCACCGCACTGGTGCATCTTTATCACCTTTCTATTGCTACTTCAATGGACACTGCTTCTCTGAACTGTCTGCTTGCATCCCTTCACCTCCACGATGGGTGCGTAGCACCCATCTAGCAACAAACTCTCATTCCTTTTCTGTCCAACTCTCTAATGCAAAAATTAACTGTTACTCCCAGTCAAAACTCTTGGATCTGATCACCTCCCAATCATCGTCATTACCAAAACCAGAATCACCCCAGCTGGCCAATGACACACACATACAAATTATAAGAGAGCCAACTGGGAGGCCTTCACAACTGAAACAGAACAGCATTTTGAAACATTAAACAGTACACCCATCACAAACATCAACACTGCTGTGCACACTTTCAATACAATTATACAAAATGCAAACAAAAGACACATCCCTGGAGGCAACAGAAAGAGACACAACCCAACTTCACACCAGAAATTAAAAGCCTCATCAGGCAACGGAACAAACTACGACACTCCCCAACACCCCATACACAAGACACCGTACAACAAATACAAGAACTCAACACTCAAACAATAAAATATCAGAACAGCAAACACTAAACTGGAAAATTATCTCCAGACACTTGACCACAAAACAAACATCAGCAAACTCTACAAAACACTAAACAGCATCACACTTTCCAACAGCAATACTACACAATCACACGCTACCATCACAACAACAGACACCATACCTTCAAACAAACAACAAACAAACACTCTCATCAATCACTTTTCACATGTCGGCCATCTAAACCCCCATCACAACGACCGACGTATCATCAGACGTAAGAGACAGTTCCCCACAAGCCCAGACTATGCACCTTTCACTTACAACCAGACGAAGCACATCAGCAGCAGCCTTAAGAACTCATCTGCCTGCGGACCAGACAACATATGCAACATTCACCTGAAACACCTTGGACCACAAGGCATACAAGCACTCATCAACATATCAAACTACAGCTACTCTTACAACACAATACCCAATATCTGGAAGCATGGAATTATCATCACTATCCCTAAACCCAACAAAGACCCCATGTTACCTTCTTCACACCGTCTGATCACACTCCTCTGCACCCCTTCTAAAGTCACTGAACGACTGGCACTAAAGATAGTTACACCTCACACCCCCCTAGCCCCACCACAACATGGCTTTAGGTCGCTGCACTCCACAAACACCCTTCTTACAGACCTTACACAGAGAGTTTTTGATGGAATGAATTCAGCTAGGCCACCACACTGAACACTCCTAGTCACACTAGACATTAGCAAAGCTGTTGATGCCATCCCCTGCCACAACCTCACAAACAAAACACTCAACACAAACATGCACAAGAACACAAAAAGATGTCTGGCAAACTACTTAGCAGGCAGATGTGCACATGTAACATTTGCTGGTCAGTTTTCAAACATCAGAAACTTCATAAATGGCGTCCCCCAAGGATCTGTTTTGTCTCCTACACTCTTTAACCTATACATGCACGACATACCCACACCCCACACACCACAGATACACATAGCTTCCTATGCAGATGATATAACACTCACATGTACACACCAAAATGCAAACACAGCTGCACACATCCTCCAACCTTACCTCAACACACTACACGAATGGTTCACCACAAACAGTCTCAAAATAGCCCCAGCCAAATCTACGGTGACCCTTTTCACAAACTGGACAGCAGAACAGTCACATTCCACACCTCACCATAAACAATACTCCCCTACCACACACACACACACACACACACACGCGAAATCCTTGGTGTAACATACAATACATCAATGTCATTTAAACAACACATCACAAACATTAAAAATAAAATAACACCAAGACTCAATGCCCTGAGGTCACTTGCCCACACAACATACGAACACAACAAAGAAACCACCACCACAGTATACAAACAATATATACGTTCAGTTATGAATCATGCAAGCTCTGCTTGTGCTCCTAACCTCACTAAAACACACTACAACACTCTACAGACCATACAGAACAAGGCCCCAAAAATAATCACAGGCTGCACAGCTACTACACCCACAGACCACCTACTTCAAGAAATACCAAAATCCTCATAAGTCAAGGATCATCTAGACATGAGAGGCACTCAAATTCTCGCTGCAGCCTCCACAAACCCACAACATCCATTACATGACATGGCAACACACCCACACACACCAAGGAACATCAAAACAACACCCAGCACACGATATCATACACAAATACTATCATCTCTCCCCCCTCGCCCGCCTCAGACCAGCTTCCAGAAGCATATCCACACTCAAATCACTCGCCGCTCCATCCAGTCACTTAAAGACAACACACAGCTACATACATGGCCACCTGATATCCACACCTCCGAATTCTATCTCCCTCGTGAGGACATGGTCCACCTGGCCAGGCTGAGATGTGGGCATCATCCAGCCCTATTAAGTTACCAGAAGAGGCTGGACGCCTCTGTCACTGATGCATGTCCAGAATGCAACACAGCACCCCATACTATTAAGCACATTATGGAAGACTGCATTGTACACAATCACCTACGCCAACAATAGAACATACACTCCTTGAGAGATCTGTGGGAAAGCCCGGTCTCTTTCATGGCCTTCCTTACGGACTCAGGGCTGTTCGGCCAGACTGCCTAGGGAACTACCACTACTACAACTACTACTCCCAGTCCTTCATTTATGCAACAGGTCAACTCTGGAACTGTCTCCCTCTGTCTGTATTTCCCACTTCCTAGGATCTCCAGTCTTTCAAACGCAGTGTGTCCAGGCATCGTGAAATGAGCGGATCTTGAATTTGGCTCTCTTTTGTATTGTGTTTGTTTCTTTCTTGGAAGGAACTTTTTTTTTTTTTTTTGTATGCAAGAAAGAAGGAACCAAAGGCCAGGAGCCAGGAAATTGTTCCCTCCAAGAAAAAACAAAAACAATACAAAAGAGAGCCAAATTCAAATCCGCTCATTTCGAGATGCCTGGACACTCTGCGCCTGAAAGACCGGAGATCAAAGGAAGCAGGAAACAGATAGAGGGAGGTAACTCCAGAGTTAACCTGCTACACAAACGAAGGACTGGGAGCAACAGTCAACTCTTGCACCAAATAGTCGGACAGAAAAGGGACGAGAGTTTGCCGCCAGATGGGCGCCACGCACCCACCAAAGAGGTGGAGGGATGCAAACAGACAGTTCAGAGGAGCAGCAACCACCAAAGCATTGACAGAAATGAGATAAAGATGCAACAGTGCAGTGAAGAGACAGAGATTGAATGGAGCCAGCAAGAGGAGGAGAGCCGACGAGACGAAAAGCCCCCGACTCATCCCCACCGAGAAGAGCTGCATGTGGGGAGTCTCCCCACACACGAGAGCCGCACCCCATATAGGGGTGAACAAAACCCGGTGATAAAGTCAACAACTGTGCAGTGGCAAAGAAGGCACGGAGTCGGCCCAGCACACCCAATCTCCTGGAAGCAGACCCCACAAGAGATGCAACATGATCCCTCCAGGACAAATCCCGAGTGAATGAAACCCCAAGCAAGTTCAAGGACGATGAAGGACCGAGCTGGATACTACTGAACATCAGTGGGCACTCCTGTGGAAGACTGTGTCGGGTTGACAGGTGCAAAAACGGAGTCTTTGATGCATTAAAAACAACAAGATTATTTTTACCCCAGTCAGAGATACATGCCAAGTTAGACATTAGGTGTGCCATAGGTTTGCAGGCTCCTGGCCTTTGGTTCCTTCTCTCTTGTGTTAAAAAATATATATATATATATATATATACTGTATATAGATATTAAGAAATATGTCTGATTAACACTTTTATTGAGCCTGAGAATTACGTATAGAGGGCAAATTTGTATCGAGGCGAGCCTGAGAGAGGTGAGTTTGCATGGGGTGTGTTTCCACTGGGATGATTTCGACTGAAAGCCATAGCTATAAATAACATGTCTGATCAGTAACTTTTCAAACTGTGAAGCAATCCTCAGAACCCAACAAACTTTTTGGCAAGTCTTGAAAGCTGTAAGACCTAATTGTGGAACAATATTATCCGCAACTGTACCATCCTTCTCTCAACTGACACCCAGACACCTAAAAAATGTATGAGGGTAATGAGTCTAATGCAATGTATCAGTACACAGCAGGAAGGACTCACCACTGATTTCCCTGCATGTTCAGAGAACTGTTCCACAAAAGTGAAAGCACTCATCATCAACAAGGTGTTACATTTTGTTCATTTTTGTTCTCCATCCATAACTTTTACAAAAGTCCATACAGTATTATCTCTCTTAGGTTAGGAAACTTTAATTTAACCCCTACAAAGACTTAAATGATGTAATATCAGGAATTGTGGCAAGACTGAAATAATCTAATGCCAAGTATCATGGGAAGAATGAAATAATATAATGCTGAGTACTGTATTGTTGCAAGACTGAAATAATCACAAGACTGAAATAGTAAAATGCCGAGCATTGTTGCAAGGCTGATATAATCTACTGCTAAGTATTGTGGCAAAACTGAAATAATATAATGCCAAGTATTGAGGCATGACTTAAATACAGTACTGTACAGTAAAATAACACTGAGTATTGTGGCAGGACTGAAATGATCTAATGCCGAGTGTTGTGACAGATTGGAATGATCTAATGGCCAGTACTGTTCAAGACAGTACTGAGTATGAAAGTTCAACAAACTGATGCATGCAATGTAGGAACGAATTTGCGCCTACGAAATGTGAACAAACTGAAATACCGTAAGCCAAACTAAAGTACAGTACAGTATGTGAAACCTGATTTTATCTTAGCTTGTGAGAGGAGAACCCGTGTGATTAGAGTGCGTAAAGGTTGTAATGTACCATAATAGAAACGCACAGCATCTTGGCCCCTAAATAAAGCACTAGAATTGACCCGATCAAAATGTATGAAATGGAAAAAAAATAAATAAATAAAAAATGTAAAATTAAAAACAGTAAAAGTGTATGAAGTTGAAAGTAAAAAAATAATGCTAATATCATATTAATAAGTGTATAACAAGTTGAAATTAATAACAGCATACAAAATATGAAATTACAGTAAAATTCTGGTCATCCGTCATAATTCAGCCAAGGCCATTATAAGATGGTACAAATTTTCATCCACTCACTTATCTAGTGCTGCCTAATTCTTTTTCCATCTTTCTCATTCTTTTTCTGTCTGCCCTCCTCTCTTCCTGTTTCTCCCATCTTTCCTGTCACTTCTTCTTACTATCCTTCCTTTTCAGGTGGCTTTACACTGAGTGACAAGACTAACTGTTTCCAGTAAGCCAGGAAACCACTTACAATGCTGGGTAGTAACCATATAAGCAACCCATAAGTGTTCCCTACATGTCAACAAGTGGGTTGGCAAAGGGTTAGTGCCCCTCCCCGTAAAACAACTAACTCAAAGACAAATGGCCACATTTTGCAGATTGTGGCATCTGGCTACAGATAGATAGACAGACACTCAAGGTGCATAAAATGTGTGGGACGCAGAGCGTTCTATCCCACCTGGGCATTTTATGAAAAACCTACTAATCTTTTTCTCTTAATTACTGTACTCCTTTATGTAAGAGGTTATTTCAAAAACTAAGATGTCCAACACCGAACTTCAATCTTTCCAAGGCAAACAAGAAGATAAAACATTTTTCACCAGCTTTCTTGCATGATATTACTGTGGTGATAAGTAAAACTAAAATGTGTGTGTGTGTGTGTGTGAGAGAGAGAGAGAGAGAGAGAGAGAGAGAGAGATCTTGTTTAGATAGGTGTTAGTGGAACAAGTATGGACATACTGTGAGGTGAAAAATAAGGATATCCTTTGTGATGGCTGAAAATGGCTTGGTTATCTCTTGATGGAGTGGGAGATAACCAGGAAACAGATGTCATTCCTTTACACAGAAAATCACTTGCATCACATGCCATCCCCCAGGATGCTTCTCTCCGTATTGTAAGACAACCTCCAGGGGACAGGAGTTAAAGTACAGCATATTAAAACTATGTAATGTACCAGACACGAATAATATCATCATGTATTTGCCTTCACCTTCTCTTATGCCGATCTCAAAAGTGTATTTAAAAAATGTAACAAATTAGAAAAGCACCAAGATCTACAACTGAAGTCACTACAAGGAAATGTGGAAGGGTTTACCACTTATGCATTAACAGCCATGTCAGCTGAGGTAAGTGTCGACAAATTTCCCTAGTACAGTTCATATCAGCTTTTCACTACGGAAATACAGTAATGGTTGACCAAATTGTTAAAGAACGGAGTAAAACATAATTTGCATAGTGAAATGAAAACTGTTCTCCTCATTTTTTAAAGCTATCTCCTGCTTATCTTACTAAGCTATCTCAAATATCAGTAATATAAAAAACTGCACACCTACTTATCTTAATAATCTATTTCATATATCAGTAATACGATAAAAGGAATTGTACACCTACTCATCTTAGTGTGCCACCAAAAATATCTTAATGTACAGAACTGTACACTTACATTTCTTCTTGAGTTTGTCCTACTAAGCTACCTCAAATACTAATAATTCTGAAGTACCAATTTTCTGTGACAGGTGAAAACCAAGGCAGTGCAAATCAGGTATCTATTTCCCTCCACTTAACCACTGCTCTTAATTCAAATTCTGTATTGGTACGATACTGAAATGTAAAAACTGTACACTTACTTATCTTAGTTATCTTGAACATCAGTAATTTTGGAGCACAGATTTCCTGTGTCGAGTGAAGACTGGGGCAATGCGATACTGATAGGTATTTCCCTCCACGTAGCCGTTATTGTTGAGGCGACTCCTGAGCTCCTCAATAGTTGGGTGTGAGGACTTGAAGGCAGTCTGGCCCCGGCTAGCTTCCTGCTCCCAGCGGTGGCGCAGTGCAGTCACATGACCTACATGCATATACTCTTGGGTACCACACGTTCAGTTCTCATAATACAAAGTTGCTCCCCTACTTAAGAACTGTTTATATTCCTTTTTATTTATGAACTGTCTGTTCTCTTCTTACTCTAACATAACCTAAAACTGTCATCCTCCATCTTGAACACTAAGTTGCAAGAAGAGATTAACGTCATAATATCATGCTAGTCACACACAAGTACCATGGAAAGGATGCAGAGCTATAGTATTGTCTTATTATGTTACTGAAATATATGAAATAAGCTTCATAAGGACAAAAATCTGGGCCAAGTTAAAGGACAACAGCCACAAACTTTTCTCTTGTGAAGCACTTACTGGTACTAACTTATTATTTCAATGACATATACAAAGTAATAAACCAGATACAGTACAACACAGAGTTGATTAAACTGACTTGAAATAATTGGTATAACAGTGTTATTTTTATCTTGCTTCACCAATAATTTGTACATACAGTACGTGGTCATAAATAATCACCTATCCTCTGGTACCCTGTGCCTCACGCTGGCTCCTTTATGCTGAACATAAAGTGGTCATAGCTTAAGTGGTCAGGCAGTCCAGACTGCTTCTGGCTATATCAGACTTTTTCCGATACATAAGGAAAGTAATTCCATCTTGTGCGGTGTGTGTGATAAATGGGTGCATAAGAGATGTAATGGTATCAGAGGTAGACTGCGAGATAATGCTGATTTTATGTGTATGGCGTGCCGGGGTGAGCAGGTGGAGATTGTCAGACGTGAAAGGATTGAACTTGCTGGTGAATCTCTTGAGTGTGTGGAAGAGTTTTGTTATTTGGGAGACATGTTGTGTGCTGGAGGTGGGGCTGGAGCTAGCTCTGTGGCTAGGGTGAGAAGTGGTTGGAAGAAGTTCAAGGAGCTCTTGCCTCTCCTGACATTGAGAGGGCTCTCCCTACGTGCTAAGGGGTCTTTGTATGCAGCATGTGTTAGGAGTGTAATGCTGTATGGCAGTGAGACCTGGGCAGTGAAGGAGGAAGATATTTGCTGGCTCAGACGTACAGAAATGACAATGATTAGGTGGATGAACAGTGCGTCCCTGCGTCCAAGGCCTGGAGGGGCTGGGTTTACAATGGAAGAGTTGAGAGGTAGGATGGGACTGGAGAGTATTGGTGTTGTGATGAGGAGAGGTAGATTGAGGTGGTTTGGACATGTGGAGAGGATGGGGGATGACAATTGGGTGAGGAAGGTGAGAAGTGTTAATATTGGGGGTGGGGTTATGAGGGGTAGACCGAGAGACATGGGACAAGGTCATTAAGTGTGACCTTAGGGTTAAGGGACTGAACAGGGAGGCTGCAATGGATCGTGCAGCGTGGAGAGCCGCCATTAGGTGACCAAGGCCGACACATGCAAGCGTGTTGGAGCCTTTAAAAACGAAACGAAATGATAAGGATTTAGTTCGGAAGTTCCTCGATTATGATAAAAGTGAATTCTGGTCTACTGAAGTCTGTTATATTGAGGTTTTACTGTGTTTTGTGTTTATCCGTGTATTTTGACTTCGGACATAGAATGGAATCTTGATGTCTTTGACTTTCGTAATGTCTAAGTCACATCCTCTACCCTTACATGTACACTCGACCCTCCATTTCCTGGACTAAAAGGGGAAACCCAAAAGTCCGGGAATCGCAAAAGTCCGGCCCCACATACCATTCCCCGTACTTTTACCATACTTTGCCCAAATTATCCAATATTGTCCAGCAATTATTCTGATATTCTAGAGCATTCTGGAATGTGGGCTGCCTATACCAACATAATTAACACACACATTACATAAAATAATAACACTGACACAATAACATAAATATAAATGCAGTACATACTGAAATAACATAAACATAAATATAAATAGTGCCACAAGTTGGAAGGAACTGGTGGGGTGAAGCAGGATGCTGGCCGTGATGCTTTTCATGTATGAAAATATCTTTTTGTGTGTGTTACAAATGGCTTTTATCGAGTCTAAACCTTGCTAAAATTATACTGTGTTGTGCAGCAGACTGTTTAAAGTTTTATATGTGGGAATAATGGCCAGACTTTTGTGAGAATCCCGGACTTGTATGGGCATATGTCAGGCATTTGATAATACTGCCCGGCCTCACCCAATGTCCGTGAAATCCAAAATCCGGGAAATTGGGGTATGGGATATGGAGGGTCGAGTGTAATTAATTTTTGGAACTAAATATCGTATGCAACCTCTGACATGACTGTGTCCACAGTAAATATGATCATCCTCTCGGAATACACTCCCTTTATACAGTCACTATCCATCCATCCATCCATCCATTATCCAATCCTACATTGCCCCATGAGGAACGTAGGAGCCCGGGGCTAGGCAGTTGGTCCCGACATTTAAGATAAGAGTGACCAGCCTCACTCATCCCTGAGTGGCATTATATGAGCAATCAACTCCAACCACCCCTTGGATATAAACCTTCACCAGCTCAATTCGATTGGAGCGCAATAATTACCCACTAAACCACCAGGCGCCAATATTTGGTTATATGGTTACCACCCAGTGTAGTAAATGGTTTCATGGTGCACAGGAAACCATTTGGCTTGTCACTCAGTGTAGAGTCACCCACAGGCTGAAGGAAGTGGAAAGAATGAAGGAAAGAAAGACAGAAGAGGGAGTGTAAAGTCACTCGTAGGCAGAAGGACAAGGAAAAAATAAAGGAAAGAAAGACAGAAGAGAATGGAAGGAAAGAAGGATGGAGAGGAAAGGGCAGACACCAGAGAGCAGCACTACATCAAGTGAGTGGATGGTGAGCGCCCCCACCTACCACAAAACTTGTCTACTATTTTATGGCATCTCTATATGAAAAGGCTATTTAAAATATAGTAAAAGTCCTCTCCTTCAGCATCTGGTTTTACGGTATTTCCCGTCTTTCGGCAGTTTTCATAAATAGTCCCATTATGAAAGTTCTCTGCTCTTTCAGCACATATGCTGAGCTGATTGGCGATTTTGGTACTCTTGGCGCTAGATCTAGCATTTTGCATAATAATTTAGTGCTTTCATAATAATCAGTGTCAATAAATATTACATTTTCTTCTATATCTAGCACATTTTAAAGTCCAATTTAGCATGAAAGTTTGAACAGTTCACCTATAGCTTAGCACATTTTACAGTTGAGCTTGGTGTTTCTGAAGACTTCTGCTTGCCAACACTGCATGCGCCGTCGGCCATCAGGACTAATGAGTGTCTGGCCTTGTGAGCGGGACCTTTTGAAAGTTTGGAAACTTTGTCAGGCTATATTATGGTCATCCTCTCATTCTCGTGTTGCATTATGGCCTCTACTAATGGAAAGCCTACTGGTGGTTTGAAAAAAGGCACCCATAAGGTGAAGACTATCGGTAAGATTGTACTGAAAAAAGTGGAAGTGGGTGTTCCTAGGAAGATAATGGAAGATTTCGGTGTGAGCTCTTCCACTATATAGAACATTAAGAAACATAAGGCCGATTTAGTGCTTAGGGTTGGCCAATAATGCCTGACAGACACTGTGATTGCATAGTGGTGACTGACCATGACTGCTAGAAACTTTCTGGCAGGTTTTCCTGGTCATTCGGTAGTTTCTGCTCTTTCGACACCTGCTTGGTCTCAAAGATGCCGAATGAGAAAGCTTTTACTGTAATTGTGCATAAAAGATAAATAAAGCTGATGTCTGTGCGCATAGGTGGATATAATAATGATATCTCTCATAATCTGTTGCTTGGACTCCATGCTGATATGGGTTTGAATGGTTGTCCAACAACCTCAACACCCTCTCATCACCTCAGAATGAAATTTTTGTCCAATAAAAAAAAGCTAGTTACAAATTGGTGGACAAGCAAATAGTGTGTTGTGACGGAAACTTCTGGCTCTGCACTAATGTCTGATCTGTCACATCCGTATATTTCTCTCACAAGCCAGTCCTGGATATCACCACCTACTGTACACAAAGCTCGTTATCTGAACCACAATACAAGGTGTAATGCAGCATTATCTACCAAATATTAACTCTTTATATTAAGCCCTGAATAGAAGAAAATAGACAAATAATGTGACAATCACTTAACATTTCATTCTCCCTCCCCTCATTCCACCCCTGCACAATTGCTCGTCCCCCCACCCGCCTTCCGTTCTCTCTCTGGCCCCTCCCTCTCAGCCCCTCTTACTCCACTGTGACTTGCTTCACATAAAGGAGCCAGCCTCAGGCACTGGGTAACTGAGGATAAGTAATTATTTATGACCACGACTGTATATATCTGGCCTTGCATACTACTAAAGTGAATTATGACTTGTGAACATTTTGAAATACAAACCAAATGTCAAAACAAATGAAGTTCTTACATAGGGAGGCAACAGTAATTTCATATTATCACACACATATCATACAAACCATCAATGATTACTACTACAGTACCAGCTATTCTGCATCCATAATACTCTCAGCAATCAATATTTCTCTAATACCAACTTTAGCTAAATAAAGTACATATCACAATACATAAGCCAAAAAAATGAGTACAGCAACAACTCAGTCAAAATGCCATTTATGAAATATCTTGAACAAGAGTTATTGCTATTCATACAGTAACAAGCAATCATATCAAAAATTAAGATAAATGTTAAAAATTATATTGGAATATACATGGTAAATTGTTATTGTAAATAATGGCATGCCATCATGCAATAATTTATAATTACTGGAAAGGCCTGGATAAGGGTGACGTGATTAAGAGAGGAACATTAAAAGCCGCAAACTGGTTATGTTAAAAAGCTTGTCTATACTATCCCAGCACTGATATGTATCCAATAACATTTACAGGCACCACAGGTACAAGGTTAATGACAAAACTAACCTTCTATGATAATACACTAACCTTATTTTCTATCCAACAACATTTACAGGCATCTTAAGACTAAGGCCACTGACTTAACCAAAGCCCCTCTAACCATATGTTACAGATAAAAAAATAAATAAACAAAATAAAATAAAATACACAGCATAAACACTGATACCACAAGTGTTCACTTTTAAATAGTCTGCTGTATACCGTAATGACATGGAGTAAATTATGCCATAGCGCAGAGGATAGAGGGAAGGCAACAACGCATAGTGGGTCGTCTTAAACTTAAGCCTAACACTCCCAAAGAGCTTTTGTTGAGCGGTGATGAAGGACAGTCTGTGCTGTGATAGTGAGATGCGAGAGGTGGGTTTGCTGTGGTGTGAGGATCTGCACTACTGTGAGGGTATAGTGGATTGCAGGGAGTTGTACTGTTAGTAGGTACGAGTGAGATGCATTAGGTACGTGTGGTGTGGTGTGAGGGGCTGCATTATATCAGTTCTTGTTTTCTGGTCAAGGGGCTGGATTTTAAATGCCGTGTTTACAAGAGGAACATGCAACCCAAATACCATTATGTATAAAGAGAAGGACTTGAAATCAAGATTATTCACACTTTTCACGAGTTGTGGGCACAAAATGCTTACAGTTCTGACTCAGTCAACTGAAATGTTCCTGGTCATGTAACATATAGAACATGCATACAACACCATATTTACCTTGTTTATGTCATTGTGTCTCTATGCCAAGGGTTACATAGCTGTCTGGCAAAATGTTTGGAAAACATGGCAGTCCACAGCCAAACACCAGACTGAGACAGGTGGGACTTGAGCAAATATTCATGAAATGAGATGATGGTCACTACTCAGCACTACTATGTGGTTCAACTTTGTAAGCCTAAATCACACAAAGTAAGTAATGGTACATAACTATAGAAGATGAGCTCAACTGATGACTAGTGTACTATGTAGTCTGTGAAAAGTATGAATAAATGGAGTTCATGGATAAAGTCTAATTCCATTTCTTGGAGATATTTATGTTTTGGATGGAAAATGAGGGGGTTCCAGGGCCTAATCTCCTATTTCACATGTACAGAACTCATAAAGGAGCCTGGTGGTTTAGTGGGTAATTACAGCACTCTAATAGGATTGAGCCGGTGAAGATTTATATCTAAGGGGTGGTTGGGGTTATTGCTCATGTACTGCCACTCAGGGATGAGTGAGGCTGGTCACTCTCATCTTAAATGCCAGAGCCAACTTGCCTAGCCCTGGGCTCCTACACTCCTCATGGGGCAACACAGGATTGGATGATTGATGGAGGGATGGAGAACCCATAAATACATGTCATAATTTAGTATAAACAACAATAGCAGGAAGTTCTCAAGAAATTATCTCATGTTATAAAAGGATTCTACATTACTGAATTGCCTCATCAGGAGTGTACAGGCCCAGGGCTAGACTACTTAGTCCAGACATTTATGACAAAAGAGACTATACTCAGTTTTTTTTATTGAGGCGAAGATGTACTTGGCAGGTTGGTGATGATTGACTGAATGCAACATGTCAGAATAACATTTATTAGCCCAAATTTCCCCCTCAGATTATGTTGTCAATAAATAATGTCCATGAGAAGGGATTATGAAGTAATGTAGCCAATCATCACCAACCTGTCAAGTGCATCGTCGCCTCGATAAAACAAACTGAGTATACTTGCTTATTACAGAGAGGTATTACAGGTACGCAAGCAATGAATCCCAATATATTGGTCTATGGGAAAGACAGAAGTATGTGAGGCCAAAGTAGCCTGGAGGTCTTTCTTAGTCCCTGCTGGGGGTTCCTAGGAGGGAGCAAGTTGTCTGAGATGTTGATGACGATATTGGTCCCTATGACTTTTTCAGCAAACCCTCATCATACAATGAACCAGTATGCAATGAATTGTTAATACAATGGAGGAAAAATTAGGGACTTTTATCAATATATATTAGAATTTTTGCTTATATGATGATTACGGTCCCGTAGGAAACCTCAATGGTCAAGACCCTACCGCTATTTTAGTTAATATACTCTCCCTCACTGAAGTACATAGTCTTTTGTTTGTTCAAAGATGGCCTTTCCACTCATCACTACAGGGTGTGTTAGTGTCACTGATGCTGGAGTTCAAGAAGCAAGTAAAGAGCAGTTAAGTGAAATTAACAGTTAGGGTGAGTTGGAAACTTGTTTTTATACTATATTTTGTGGTAAGCAACAAGTGAAGTGAATGTGATGTGATATAACTACCACTTTAGGTGAGTTAGAAACTTATTTTTAAACTCTACTGGGTGGGTAACCCTAGGCTAAATACATATCCCCAATGAACCCAAGTCATAACTGACTCAATACATGATAAATCGTTAAGCAATGGATTTATTTAATCGCAGTTTCATTGTAAAACGAGGGTGTGCTGTATATGGTCATAAATTGTATCCATATCATTCAAGAGCACGTAATGGTACCCTATACAAGGACAAAGCTAAAATGGAAGAGGTGCAAAGGAGCACTCTAGGATTGAACTGTAAGTACCGCAGCTTTGAAAATTTCACCATACCTCTTCCTATGCAATTTATTCTGCACATTATACCTCAATATCCACTTGTATGTTACTATGTCAACTATATTCCTACTAAAATGAAATAAATAATACATGGTACACGAGGATGTTAAGGTATAATAAGCAAAATTTACTGATAATGAGTGTGATGAGTAAGGATGGAAGTTTGAAGGGTGAAGTGCTTGAAAGGGTACAACAAGGAAGAAAGGTTGCCTGCTCCTTGAAGGCAGTGATAAGAAACAGGGATGTGAGCACAGAAGTGAAAAAGTTATTACATGACAGTATTGTGATACCAACTCTGACGTATGGAAGTGAAGCTTGGACGTTGTTGGAGTGACACAAGTCAAAAGTGAAAGCAGTGGAACAGGAAGCATGAGGAGAAACACATTGAGGTGGTTTGGCCATGTGGAGGGGATGGAGAGTGAGAGACTGACAAGGAGAATGTGAGTGAGGTGGAGGGGGAGAGAGGGAGGGGAAGGCCAAGGAAGAGATGGAGTGGAGAGGTATATGAGAGAAGGGGGTGTGAATTGGGAGCAGGGCAGTGAAATGGCGGGGGACAGGGTGACGTGGAGGCGATTTTTTGTGGTCACCCCGTATAAGGGAATAAAGCATCTGGCAATAGACAGATGAACAGAACCAATAATGATGAGGTGCTAGAAAGCCTCCTGTGTCACCTAGAATCCTTAAGTTCATGAAAATACAACTAAAAAACTCTTGTAACGGCAAGCACAAACATGAGGCCAGAGCAACAAGGAAAGAGTGGGTAGAGAACTGAGAGATGGAGAGGGCAGGGCATGGCATGATAGGAGCAGGGCAGGGCAGGGCAGGGCAGGGCAGGGCAGGGAAGGGCAGGGCAGGGCAGGGCAGGGCAGGGCAGGGTAGGGCAAGGTAGAGCAGGGCACAGTAGGGCAGTGCAGTGCAGACCAGGGCAGGGCAGGGCAGAAAGCAACAGTAAGGGACGGGAGCAACACACCACATACCATTCCAAATGTACGAGTGTGGCCTAGGGGGGGCGGGCACCCTACCAGAAAGCTCGGAATAGGTGTGGTGGGCTGAGTCAGGTGGTGTGGTACTGCCTGAGGGTGAGGCGGCAGGGCACGATGGGAGGCAAGCATGAAGATGATGGTGGTGCGGGTGTGGGTGCTCACTTTCACCCTTCACACACGCAATCTGACTCCCTCGCAACAACTCCAGCTCATCTATTATCTGTAAATGCAAACAGAAAGGATTTTGCTTTTAGAAAGAGTCTGCTGGTAAGAAAAAAATACACACAGATAAGCACCAAATTAATCAAAAGAACTTGTTAGAAAAAACACATACACATACAAATGGAAGTTAACAGCAAACTTCATTTTATACCCTTTGGGGCAATGAGTTTTGAGGCTATATTAAAGAGCGCTAGTTTATATAAGAATGGCTGACTAGAATCTGTACTGTACTTGTCTTGGTGAGGACGGAATAAAAAAATTCACTCAGCTCTTGGAGACTGATCTAATGCAAATGGCAAGGGAATTATTTCAACTTTGATATTCTAACTCCTACACCACCATGAGCCATTGAATCTGTCATTTTAGAGAAAACAGTATGCCCTCATTTCTTGAGGAGTTACATCACATGGACACTCATGAGAAAAAAAACTTCCATAAAGCACTGAAATCCTTAAAGGCCTCACAGTCATAATTTAATTATGTAATAAACTAAACACCCTAAGCAGTGTCTTTAAACATCACCAGACATTAGAATATTTGTGTGAAGTGTATTTTGGGGTGATTTGATATATTCTTTTTAATTATCTCCAAATACACATTAAACTAGTATATATCAACGACGATTTACTTATCTGCAGATAAAGAGAGCCATCAAAATCAAGTACCATGAAAAATGAAGGCTTACTGTATCCTTCAATCTCAGTGATGCTCTGATTCCTCCTAAGCAGAAAATTCTCCATAGAGGAAGCTCATGACAAGTTTTGTGTTTTTCTGTCACCAACAATTCTCTAGGGGTCATTTTCTGGGTGGCACAGGAAGCTTTGTAGCACCTCTTCCTTAGCATTTTACTTTTGCATATTACCACTTAACACCATCTTATATGTTATTTTTACAGATTTAATATGAAAATATAAACTTAGTTTGCATCACCAGCATACAAGAGGATACTGAGGTATTGTTGTTGTTGTTGTAGTTGAGTAACCCTGGTCTGTCTGGCCAAAAAGACCCATCAACTGCAGGCAAGCAACCACCCCTTCTGGTGGGCAGCATCTTGTCAGAGAGAGGAGCAAGGAAGAATGTGGAGGTTTGGTTTCTCAATGGATGTCACATTTGGGTCTCTCTACCCAGTTAACTGAGCAAACAGAGGGACCATAATAGGTTCCATACCACTCCATCATCTGGACCTTCATTCCCACCATAGGGCAGGGTGAGGAGTAGCAATGTCCAGACAGCCCAAATGTGCCCAATCCAATAGGCCAAGCTTCCATTCGCTCATCATTCAAGCCCCTGGAATCTTGGCTCTATCTGATATGCCAAAAACATTCAATACATTCTGTAGCTTCACATAAACGTATCCGATAGAGTCAATCCAGACGCTGTCACATTAAAAAGGGGTGCCAAATCCCTGATCATGCACTTCTCCTCACAATATTCATCCAGTCAGCTTGATCTCTTGTCAGTCCCCTAGCCTCACCGACTTCCAAACCTCTCTTCCTTACACACTCATCCACCATATCCCTCCATTTTCTCCTTGGCCTACCTCGCCTCCTCCCTCCTTCAAATTTGCTCAGATGTACCTTTTTCATCACTCTATTGTTAGCCATTCTCTCCACATGACCATACCACCTCAGTACACTCTCTTTGATTCTGGTGTTCAATGACTTCTTCACTCCACATCTTCCACGAATCACATTATTTCGTATCCAATCCACTCTCTGTAGTCCACATACATTCCTCAGCAGTCCCATCTCCATTGCTCTCACTCTTGATTTTTCATTTTCACACCACACCAGAGTCTCACACCCATATGTTAAAGTTGGCACTAACGCTCCTTCATGTAAGCCTTGTGCAGCTGCAACACTCAAGCCTCTGTTGCTTATCAAGGCCTTCAGTGCACCAGCTACTTTCCTTCCTTGTGTCACTCTACTTTCTACTTCTTTTGCATATATTCCTCTCTTTTCTATCACTGTACCCAGGTATTTGAACTCTCTCACCAGTTCCAGTCTCTCTCCATTCACTGTAACATTGCACTGGGAGTCACTTTCTCTCTCAATAATCATCATTTTACTCCTTTCTACATTCACTTTCAAGGCACAATGCTCACAGACATCAGCAAAACTCCGCACTAGTCTACCAAGCTCTTGTCCAGAATTTGCAAGTAGTACTGCATCATCAGCATACAAAAAATTTGAGATATTCCATCCATCACCAATGCCAAGCCCCTCTCCACTACTTGTATTTTTACTTCTCTCATCAACTTGTCCATACATATACTGAACAACCATGGGGACATCACACAACCTTGTCACATGCCCACACCGACTGTGAATCATTCACTTAGATGCCCATTAACCCTTACACATACTTCACTACCATCATAAAAACTCTTGACAGCACCTAGCAGCTTACTACCTACAGTGGGGCACCAATTTTCATGCCTAATTGGGTCCAAAAATAATGTGCGAAAGTGGAATTAGCGAAAGTTGGGGCATTGTCTTTATGGCAAAAAGGCTAATTGGTTCCCGGTTATCCTAAAGTAACATCAGATTTTCATTTTCACTTGCAATATAGTCTGTACATCAAATCACTATTGTACATTGCATTGTGAGATACAAACAATAAAAACTGTACAGTACACATTATATGAGGAGAAACATACCACAGAGACCAGGTTGAGGTGTTTAATGGATGTTGGGGGTAAGTATCCGAGGCGCGTGGCGGGCTTATTTAGCCACGCCAGACGTATTGGCGCTACCTCTTGCTGGATGTTAAATATACGGCAGATTTCACTGTTTTTTGCGCCCTTGTCCAAGTTGCTCAACTTTCTTCCTTTTCATTTCATTATTATACTGCCGTTTCTTCACTCCAACACGATACTCTCTTTTAGCCTTGGCCTTTCCTCCCGACTTTGAATGTCCCGGCCACTTTTTATCACCACCACTGCCTCCCGGCCCTCCCCCCACACCACCAGGCTCTCCCCCCACACCACCAGGCCCTTTCCCCACACTACCAGGTATGGTAGAGGCCATTGAACCGTGAGAATCCAACACAATGGAGCTAGCATGCTCATACACAATGGCGGGAATGGGTGGACAGAGTGTTGACATGACGTCATTCAAGATGGTGGTGGGTTGCGGGCGGGCGGTGCAGGAAATTCAAAGTTCAAAATATTGTCCCAAACCCAAAATTTGTGCGCGAAAATCGATTTTTTTCAAGCGAAAGTGGAAGTTAGGGAATATTTGGTGCATGCCGCGAAAGTGGATTCCGTGAATTCTGCTGTAGTGAAAGTTGGTGCACTACTGTACACCGTACATGCATAAAACTTTCCACAATCCTTCTCTGTCTACTTTGTCGTATGCTTTTTCCAGATCCATGAATGCCATAAACACCTTACAGTCCCTCTCACAAGCCTTCTCCACTATCTGTCTTCCTGTAAATATTTGAGCCACACATCCTCTGCCATTCCTAAAGCCACCTATTCATCACTCACCAGGACTTCTGATATATTTCTTACTTTCTGGGTTACAGGAAATCATTATGGTTGTAGCTCAATGTACAGCCATCTAAAAAAAAAAAGAAAAAAGAAGAATAAGAATAAGAATAAGATTAAAAATAATAAGAATAAGAATAAAAAGAATAAGAATAAGAATAAGAATAAGAATAATAAGAATAAGAAGAAGAAGAAGAAGAAGAAGAAGAACAAGAAGAAGAACAGGAAGAAGAAGAAGGACAAGAAGAAGAAGAAGGACAAGAAGAAGAAGAAGGACAAGAAGAAGAAGAAGGACAAGAAGAAGAAGAAGAACAAGAAGAAGAAGAAGAACAAGAAGAAGAAGAAGAACAAGAAGAAGAAGAAGAACAAGAAGAAGAAGAACAAGAAGAAGAAGAAGAACAAGAAGAAGAAGAAGAACAAGAAGAAGAAGAACAAGAAGAAGAAGAACAAGAAGAAGAAGAACAAGAACAAGAAGAAGAACAAGAACAAGAAGAAGAACAAGAACAAGAAGAAGAGAACAAGAAGAAGAAGAACAAGAACAAGAAGAAGAACAAGAAGAAGAACAAGAACAAGAAGAAGAAGAACAAGAAGAAGAAGAAGAACAAGAAGAAGAAGAAGAACAAGAAGAAGAAGAAGAACAAGAAGAAGAAGAACAAGAACAAGAACAAGAAGAAGAACAAGAACAAGAAGAAGAACAAGAACAAGAAGAAGAACAAGAACAAGAAGAAGAACAAGAACAAGAAGAATGGGAGAAATGGGAAGAGAGGAGGGCAGACTCTCAGATAAAAAGAATAATAAAAGTGAAGGAAGAAGTAGGCGGCAAACCATCAAGTGAGTGAATAATGGTTGCCACCACCTATCACCAACACCGAGGTGTAATGTGCACAATACTGTAAATCACAGAGATAGTGGGGTTACAAAATCTCCCAAGCCAATTACAATACAAACCACCCTCTTCCTCTCTAATTGCTGCCACATGGTATGTCCAGAGGGTGGCATTGACCCACTGACTGCGGCTGTATCATACTGTATATGATACAGTATTTGAGTCCAAATGGCTCTGACTGCAGCTCTATCATATATGATTTCCTGCTTTAAAAAATTCTGCTATCAGAAATGGCATGAAATAAATCAGCTAGCAACTCATGGCACTCTACAGAATATAGCCATACACAGATTACATATTTTTACGAGGAGCAGAGCTCAGCTCAGTTACCTACAAAATGCCGAAGGTAATGACATAAAATCTTCTCCATGTCGCCGCTAGCAGTAGCCCAAGCAAATATTGGATGATATCTCTGGATGAGTGTAGTAATGATAGTGATACAGTATGCTGTTAGATGATGACAGTGATGGTTCAGATGCTGATTTACACCTAATCTGATCATAAGATTGACCCTGATGACACAGTGCGACCATAACACATTATTCGCCTGGCACCACCGCACAGGGAATATTTATTCTTCACGGACCTGTTTCGGAGGTTATATTTTTGTCTGCTACATTGTGTTATATACCATTCAACTCGGGATTTTTTCTCTATCTTTTGACAGTATTATTTTTTTTCTAAATACTTGAAAATTGTCACACAAGGGATGTATATGTAAACAAACACTGATGCAGTGAATGGGTTACTGGCACAAACACCCCTGTACTCATTTCCCATGTACTGGAAAAATATTGTACTCCTATCATGGCCCCAGGCTCATCTTGATGTGAACCCAGTGGACTGCTGGCTGAAGTTTACTCTTCTCCAGCAGTCTACAATCCTCTTTTTAGAAGATAGGGAAGATGCTTAGGGATGTTTGTACAGCAAGGCAGTGGAGTCACCCAATGCCACCATATGAAGGTATCTCTCTTGAGGACCAAAGATGATTAACTTTCCACGTCATTCCTCACCTGAGCAAAATCAGGCCGTTCCTCTGGGATCTTGTGCCAAGCCTTCTCCAAGAGTACAGACACCTCTGCTGGGAAGGCCAGCTCCAAGGGTGGTCGGCTGTGTCTGAGGTGCCACAAAGTCAGCAAGATTAATAATAATAATACGTGCACTCATCATTTAAAGTTGTTTCTTTATAAAGTGATTTCATCAATCCTATTTCCTACTACAGTCATGGCGCAGCATTCTGAAAGTGTCATTACTGTGCCCTGGCAATCAACCCATAAACAGTGCGTCCAATTTCGTGTATAATACACATGTGATTCATATATGTCAAGTGGGGTTGGTGGAGGATTAGTGCCCCTCCCTGTAAAACAATTAACTTTAAGCCCTTGGCCACCCCGCTTGGGATACATGGCGTCTGGCAATGAATGAATGAATAATACAGTAATCCCTCATTTATCTGAACATAATAGAGCCAAAGGCATGTCTGGGTTGTGGCAACATCTGGATAATGAACACTATGCCCCTACTATACCCAGAACCCTACCTATACCCAACCTCCAACCTATACCTAACCTATTTGTACAGTACCAATGTTTACTTTGGCAGTGTTTTCCGGTCATTCAGGGACACTCAGACATCAAAACATGCATATGAATATCCAGAGTAATGCTAAACACCAAGAAAACCATGAAAACAAACAAAAAAATGAAAACCAAAAAACATCCTATCTATACACTACTGATATGTACAGTACCCCTCCTAATTTTGGCACTGTTTTCAGGTCATTCTGCCATATTCAGACATCAGAAGACACATAGGAATATCCAAAGTAATGCTAAACACCAAGAAAACCATGGAAAAAAAAACACTGAAAACCAAAAGACACCCTACCTATACACTACTGTATGTACTGTACCCCTCCTAATATTGGCACTGTTTTCAGGTCAATCTCCCATATTTAGACATCAAAACACACATAGGAATATCTAAAATATTGCTAAACACCAAGAAAATCATGCAAAAAAAGAAAAAAAATGAAAACCAAACAACATCCTACCTATACAATACTGTATGTACAGTACCCCTCCTAATTTTGGCACTGTGTTCAGGTTCACTATCTATCTATCTATTGCCAGACGCCAAAATTCCATAAGGGGTGACTATTTAACATTGAGGTATTTGTTTTATGGGAAGGGGCACTAACCCTCCACCAACCCACTTGCTGACACATAGGGTATTCTGCCATATTAAGACATCAAACACACAGGATTCTCCATATTAATGTTAAACATCAAAAAAACAAATTGCACAAACAACAAAAATCCACAAAAAACCTGACAACAGTTTGAAAATCAATTATCTGTGATGAGTGATTGCTCCCGGGGCTCAATAAAAATTCCATGGCCAAATATGCCACCATAAATTCGTTATACTATATTGGTATAAATGGTATATCATCATCTCTGTTGGTGTTTATAATAGAGTAAAACCTCTACAACTCGGTATAATACATGTGCAAGCCTTGCCGAGTTAGCCTATTTGCCAAGTTGTAGGGATGAACTTTAAGTTCCCCCCAAGCACACACACACACAAAAAAGGAAAAAATGGAAAAAAAAGGGAAAAAAAAATAAAAGTTTTTACAATAAACAGTAAAAGCTGCCTTACCATGATTCCATGCAGTTGTAGGGTGTATTCCAGGCATGGAGGAGGACTTTTGGTAGTTTTTGGAGGTGTTAGGGGAGCTCAAGATCACTTTTGGGCACACCTTTACTGTAATGTACTTGACACTGTACACTATGTAAACCACAATTAACACTATAAAGGCCAATACTGTAATGTACACTACTTATCTCTTGTACTATACTGGGGAACTAAACACTTAAACATTACTGTACAAATCAGCATCTTACCGAGTTGGGGGGCTTTTTGCCGACTCTCTTCCTCTTACGTGCGCATTTTTGGGAATGTTTGAATTTTGATTTTTTAAATATTTTGGAGCAATCCCGAGTTGTAGAGGTTTCCAACTTGAAGGATGACGAATTGTAGAGGTTTTACTGTATAAGGTAAGCTAATAAAAACACATAAAACTGACAAGTAAAAGTACAGAAATGCAATAAGAATAAAGTGTTCAGGAGTAAAACGTACCTTCATAAAACGTCCCACCATCCCAGTGTAAAATTTTGCCTGCACCTTCTAAGAGATATGCATATGTCTAAATGTAGAATTTCATGTGCTTTCTCGGGTGATTTTGCAGAATTTCGATATGACCAATAGTAGTAGAATAAATCGCAACAAACTTTAAAATCTCACAAGTCAGTGTTGTCACCACGAAGGAGGGTAGGGACTGAGGGAGTGAGGGGGGAGCCGGGAGGGTATGGAGGAGGGACAGGAGGGGGGGAGAAGCGAGGCTATGGGCAGGATTTTCACCCTTCTGTAACGAGGCAGAGGGACAGACGGGCACTTCTACTGTACATTTACTCATGGCTTGAGGTCTCTTAGAAGCCCAGTGGCCATGAGGACACACAACTCCTGATGACCGGGCAATTTTGGACGTCTGGTAGAGAGGCAGATGGCTGCTGTCACTGAACATGTACTCGTGGCTTGCAGTCTGTGTTACAATCTCAGTGGCAGTTAGGAAAGACTTTGCCTAGTGGCTGTGCAACGTTGGACGTTCGGTGGGGATGCGTACAGACGTTTTGACACTGCTTTGGGTTACAGTCGTATTACTCAGGTGCTGAAGGTTCGCTGGAAGTGATCGGATGAGCGCGCGACTTTGACCATTCAGTACAGGGGCGGATGGATATTTTAGCTCTGGTTGTGGGTTATGGCCAAAATCCCACTCATGGCTTGAGCCCAGCAGCCACGATACTGAATGTTTGAACATGCCAGCTGGCCAGCCAAAGTTCCTGGGGACTTTTACATCCGGATAATAGCAAGTAAATTCAGATAAGGGTTTAATGGAGCCAAGGTCCAGCGTCTGGATAATGAACATGTCAGGATAAATGAGGGACTACTGTAATATTCATGTGTAATCTATTCGGGTATACAGTAACCCCTGTATTATCCGGATGCTCACTATCCAGACTCCCCACTTACCGGATCATTGTGGGCCTGGACCTTCAGAACCCAAAAATGGCCAAAAAAGGAAAAAAATCCCCCCCAAATCCTAATTTTTTCCCACCCGTAAATTGAAAATGCCGCGTGGCGCCAAACACGGCCCCTTCACCCCTTCCTTCCTTCCTCCCTCCCCCTTCCCCCCCTCCCCTGTCAGGGTTGCCATTTGGTATTTTTCATTACCAAACGTGGGCCACTTTGGTAATGAAAAATTTGTTTGGTAATGAATCAGAATAATGCATTACCAAACGGATTTTTCACATGTATGAGGATACACAGGATGGAGATGGTGGATTGTCTGCTTTCTCTGATTAATCTGCTGGCCTACATAGCATGAAAATAATCAACATGCTGTTAATTATAAGGAGAGTGATTATTTCCACTTGTATATATAATTAGTGAAGAATAAATGCTTGCTTTACGAATTTGGTAATGAAAAGTTAAATTTGGTAATGAAAATTGAGGAGTTTGGTAATGTGGTCAAGTTCCAATTGGCAACCCTGCCGCCCCCTCCACCAGTTACCGCCTAACTGCCATCACGAGTGGATGTTTATCGCAATGGATGCCACACGTGCTCGTTTTTGTGAATAAACAGTGAATAAAATGCAAAACCTCATCACTAGACTGCACAGGAATTTACAGTGTTGTGCAGTGTTAAGAAATTAGAATTCAGAGTGCTAAGGATTAACTGTGGAGTGCAAACTGGCAGTTGAAACTGGTGTGGTGCAATTAAGAACAGAATGTGCAGTGTTAAACAATTAAGACTCACAGCGCAAAGAATTACAGTAAGTGCAGCACAACACTGGATTACTTTACGTGCTTCAAGAGCATTTTCACCACCGCCAAAGCCTTAGAGAAGGCGGCCACAGACGTGCTGTAAGTACCCTGTACACTGTTGTTTTCCATAACCACTTCTAATTCCTCATACTCTGGTTCCTTTTCATTTATTTCATGCTTTATGTCCATTATTGGTGTGAACAGAGTCTTAAATAGGTTTAAATAGGTGCTATGCACGTCCGGTAGGAAGTTATAGGTGGCTTTCAAAGTTAGGCTGGGTTAGGGTCCTTACGTACCAGTCCAGGAACCAGGGGCCCACTTTCCGGATGGGACCACTTTCCGGACATGCTTTTGGCTCTATTACATCAGATAGTGGAAGGATTACTGTAATATGATGCAAGTACATGATATGAAATCGGGCGCACTGTTGACTGGTAGGTTGCCTGAGAACGATAATGACACCTTCAGACTCGTGTCCCACGACTATAGTAAATGGGGTTTGATACAATTCATGAAAAAGGCTGCATAACAGTGAAGTCTATCTATCTACAGCCCAATGCCTTAATCCCATAGGGGATGATCACAAATGAATCACCTCCATGTCACCCTGTACTCTGTCAATATGCTGCCCTCTCTCCAACTCACACCACCCAAGACACTCATGCACTTATCCATGCCATCCTTCCATCTCATCCCTGGTGTCGCCCTCTCCCTTCTCCTCTCCATTTCAGTCATATACACAATCTTAGTCAATGTCTAGATCTCCAACCTCTTCACATGGCAATGCCCAATGAACTAGGTCATACATCCAATTACTCATTAAATCCTTCAAACTGTTCATCCCACCACAAAAGCATCAGTCCACACAAAAATATGTTTCACATAATTAAGTTGCTCTAATAAAATTTATGGAACAGAAACTACTGTACCTACAGTTATGGCATCCTCCCTTTTGAGGTTGAAACTTTATGCATTCTGACAATGTAGGTAAGAGAAAAAGTTGTAATAAAAATACTCTGATTCTCTGGACAATAATCTATGCCTTTCATTTATTTCTGTCAACTGCATCATATCTAGCATCTAAAGACAAAATACTGTACTCAGAATGTGTCCCAATATAAATGTGGTGTACCTATTCCAGCTTTTACTCAAACCTTTATGATCAGACACTTTGAACAGTATATGGCTCATTCCATGCTCACTGTGACAGGGTTTTAAAGATGATTACACTTCAAACATCTTAAACAAGAATGGAAAAACTTCTTCCATACAGAAAAGTTCATACAAATCATTCTTCTCCTCGACATCTCAAATACACTCTATTGGTCCTTCTAATACCTACCAATTCCTCACCACAGTCAGGCATAAAACTATGAACTTACTTGTAAGCCATGTCAGCAGCAGCAGCAGCTGGTTTGAGGTGAGCAAACGGAAGCTCTGAGGCCAGCAACTCCCACAGGCAAAGTCCAAATGAAAACACATCAGCCTTGATTGAGTACCTGGTGCACTGCAATAACAAACACACCTACTGTAAGACCCCCTTATGCAAGCATCCATTATATTAGAATTCAGTGTTACATGACTGACATATGTAGGAGACTTTTTGGTCTTATGAGTTTAAGAAATTCAATGTTACAAGCATCAGTCAAGAATATGAGAATCAGTTAAGAAGCACAAGTAAGGAAAATTTTAAAAGCACACGTGCAACTTTCATTATCACATTCTCTTGAGCCTCAGTCAGACACTGAGCCAGCCAGCAGACACTGAGCCAGCCCTGCTGGTGGTGAAGTATTATAAGGGCAGTTCAATCCCAATGAGTTGGGACAATGTTCCTAGTGTATACTGTACAGCAGAGCTGTAATTTACGACAGAGGAATATAAGAATCTTACAACAACACAAGCATTTAATTTCTCCCTTCATTATTTAATCCATCATCAACCAATCCTACATTGCCCTGTGAGGAGCACAGAAGTTAGGGGCTAGGCAAGTTGGTCCTGACATTTTTAAGATGAGAGTGGCCAGCCTCACTCATCCCTGAGTGGCATTACGTGAGCAATAAACCCCAACCATCCCTTGGATATAAACTTTCACCGGCTCAATCCGACTGGAGTGCCGTAATTACCCAATAAACCACCAGGTGCCAAAATTTTAGTTATATGATTACCACCCAGCATAGTAAATGGTTTCCCGGTGTACAGGAAACCATTTGGCTTGTCACTCAGTGTAGAGTCATCCACAGGCAGAAGGAAGAGGAAAGAATGAAGGAAAGAAAACAGAAGAGGGAGTGTAAAGTCACCCATAGCCAGAAGGATGAGGAAAGAATGAAGGAAAGAAAGACAGAAGAGGATGGAAGGAAAGAAAGACAGAAGAGGATGGATGGAAAGAAGGATGGAGGAGAGGAAAGGGCAGACACCTGAGAGCAGCATTACACTGAGTGAGTGGATGGCAAGTGCCCCCACCTACCACTTAATAACAAAATAATAATCCTCAATTGCACAGAAGAAACAAAGTAGGTGAGTTTAAATATCTGATCTCCAGATGGATGCATCTGCATACAACCTGTGCACTGCACTTATGTTGCTCAGTGCTAGGGTCAGGAGACCCAAGCCCACCCCTGTGACTCATGTTCTATACCTGTACCTGCTTGCCTTAGCCTGGTTGTTGCACTGACTGTCACTGTTTCTAGATTTTTTTTTTCCTTGTTTGCTCTTCATTTCATCCCAGAACTCTGACCATGTGGCTCCAAACTAACTTAATTACGATGCATAAGTGTCCAGAAAGTGCTCCTTCTCGTGCTGAAAATACTAAGAAGATCATTCTCATCTTAAATGTCAGGACCAACTAGCCCAGCCCCGGGCTCCTGCATTCCTCGTGGGGCAACATAGGATTGGATGATGGATGGATGGATGGATAAGAAAAGGATTTACTATTGAAAAAAAAAGTACAAATATTGTAGGAAATACAGGAACTTAATACAACTGAGAGGAGAGTCGTATTTGTCTATCTATAGCCCGACGCCCTAATCCCGCAAAGGGTGGCCGCAGACAAAACGCCTCCAAGTTGCTCTGTTACCCACCATTTGACTACCCTCCCCCCAACTCACCCCCCCTTCCCTCATATACCTCTCAACTCCATTCTTCCACCTCATCGTATTTATACAATCAGAAAAATGAGTTGACTGTGTTATGATGTAGACAGGCCCATTGTTGGAAAGTAATAAACTCTTTAAAGAGGTTAATGATGCCAGAGCAATAAAATTCATGAGCTGTCACATTTAGTGCAATGCATATGAAAATTGTTTCGTGGCTGATATTTGTCATAAGCTGACACACAGGGTTAGATAATTTTGGCTTTCACTGTACATGATGAGTTTAAGTGTTAATATAAGAATTTGGGAAACATAATTATGTGAGTTCAGTTCTTGTAAATTATTTTCCCATATCGCTTGGTTCACATGTTTATTATTCAAGGTTACTGTACTCATGTTTAACACAGAAGTTGTATGCAGTCACTAGCCAGAGTTCTGAGTTAACAGGTGTAGTTAAAATTCCAATGGCACTTCTTGGGGATCTTTATGCTTCCACTGCAGTAGATATCTATCTATCTATCTATTGCCAGATGCCTCAATCCCGTTTGGGGTGGCCACAAACAAATCGCCTCCAAGTCGCCCTGTCCCCCGCCATTTCACTACCCTGCTCCCAACTCACACCCCCCTCTCTCATATACCTCTCCACCCCATCCCTCCATCTCATCCTCGGTCTCCCCCTCCCTCTTCCACCCTCCACCTCACTCACATACACTCTCTTCGTCAGTCTTTCACCCTCCATCCTCTCCACATGGCCAAACCACCTCAGTGTGTTCCTCACAACGCTTCCTATCACATCCACATCAACACCACAACGCTCCTTTATATCCTCATTCGTCAGCCTGTCTCTCCACGTGACTCCACAAGCTCCTCTTAAATAACTCATTTCCACTGCTCTCACTCTTGACTTGTGTCCTTCCAACAACGTCCAAGCTTCACTTCCGTACGTTAGAGTTGGTATCACAATACTGTCATGTAGTAACTTTTTTACTTCCATGCTCACTTCCCTGTTTCTTATCACTGCTTTCAAGGAACCAGCAACCTTTCTTCCCTGCTGTACCCTTTCAAGCACTTCACCCTCCAAACCTCCATCCTTACTCATCACACTACCCAAATACTTAAACGTACTCACATTTTCCAATTCCTCACCATCCAACCTCGCTATACATTCACTGACTTCACCTCTCTCAAAGACCATCACTTTACTCTTCCCTACATTCACCTTTAGGTTCCGTTTCTTACTCACTCTCTCAAACTCATCCACCAAGCCTTGCAGCTCCCCTTCATCTTCACTCAACAACACAGTATCATCTGCAAACAACAGTACAGGGAGTTTCCAAACACTATCCTCTCTCACCAGGGCCACTCCAACATCCACTACCCTACCTTGTACCTCTTTTATTACCCCATCCATGTACAGATTGAACAACCATGGAGACATGACACATCCCTGTTTCAAACCAACTTTCAAAGAGAAAATTCACTTAGTTCACCATCCACACGCACTGCAGCCTTAGCACCATCATACATACTCTTCACAGCATTCAACAACTTCCCATCTACTCCATATATTCTTAACACTTTCCACAATCCTTGTCTATCCACCCTGTCATATGCTTTCTCCAAATCCATGAAAGCCGCATACAACTTCTTTCCCTTCTCTAGAAACTTTTCCCACTTAAAGATCTAAGAATGAATATCTGATCTACACAACCTCTTCCCTTCCTAAAGCCTCCCTGTTCTTCTCCAACTAATTTCTCTGTTCTTTCTCTAACTCTGTCTATAAGTATCCTACCATACACTTTTCCTATTATACTAAGAAGACAAATGCCTATGATTACCACACACTTCTTTTTCCCCTTTTCCTTTGTACAAGGGCATAATTATACCTGACTTCCAATCCTCCGGGACTCTACCTTCCTCCCAGGCCAATCTGCACATCTTCCACATCCATTCTACTACTATCTCTCCCCCATGCTTCAGCATCTCACCACACACTCCATCAATTCCTGGGGCTTTCCCCGATTTAACTTTCTTCATTGCTTCCACAACCTCTATCCTACTGATTTCTACCTGTCTTCTCACCTCCCTCCTTCTCCCAGCCATTCCCCAGCCACTTATACTCGCATTACTTCCATCCTCTACGTTCAACAATTCCTTAAAGTGTTCTCTCCAAATGCTCACTTTTTCTCCCTTCTCCACTAGTAATCTACCATGTTTATCTTTCACTCCCCTGCTAACTTCACTTCCACCCTGTCTTACTCTTTTCACTTCTCTCCAGAACATTTTCTTACAGTCCCTCCACTTTACACTCAAATTCCTTCCAAATTCCTCATCCACTCTCTTCTTACTCTCTCTTACTAATCTTTTCACCTCTCTCTTCCTTTCCACATATAACTCTCTCTTCTGCCTCTCAACTTCTTCCACGCCCCTATTTCTCATCCATTCATTGTATGCTTTCTTCTTTTGTGCCACAGCCTGTTTCACCTCTTCAGTCCACCACGCTGTTCCTTGCACCCCCCTCCGTCTTCTCTTCCTTCCACACACCACATCACATGCTGCACATATTTCTTCTGTAAATATCTTACACACACCTTCCACGTCTCCCATCTGCTCCAATTCATATTTGCCCAATCGTTCCTCCACTTCTCTCTTATACTCTGCCTTTTTCTCATCCTCTTGTAACCTTTCCATTCTCCTTGCAACTACTCCTTCCTCTCGTCTTTCCCTTCTTCTATTCCTCCATCTTACTTGCATCCTAATTCTGGCCACCACCAAGTAGTGGTCAGAAAGGCCACTCCCCCAACCTCTATAAACTCTTGCATCCAATATACATCTTCGCATCCTTTCATCCACACACACATAATCAATCATTGCCTTCCTTTCATTCAGTTCACCACCCACCCTTCTCATCACTCGCCATGTATACCTGTGGATCATTTTATGCCTGAAGAGGGTATTGGCTATTACCAACCCCCTCCCAGCACAGATGTCCACTAACGCACTCCCATTCTCATCTATCTCAGCAGGCACACCCCACTCACCAACTATTCCATCCACCTTCACATTACCAACTTTACCATTCATATCACCGATCAAAAACACTCTCTCATTCCTTCCAAACTTTTCCATGCACACTTCCACATTTGTCCAGAACTCTTCTCTCACTCTTCTAGCACGATCTTGCGTTGGCGCATACACACACACAATCGCCCACATTTGTATTCCAACTTTCAACTTTACCCACACAATCCTTGACCCAACTGATCCATACTGTCTTATGCTCTTCTTCCATCTTTTACTCACAACTATACACACTCCTTCCTTTGCCCTCTCATTCTCATCTACTCCTGCACATATACCCCATCCATACTCCCATTCTCTCACACTTTCTCCTCTCCATTTTGTTTCAGTTATTCCACATACATCCACTTTCGCATCCTCAAGCACCTGGACAATCTCTCTCTCTTTCACCTCATCATTCGCTCCTCTTACATTCCATGTACACATTACCAAGTCCTTTGTCCGGTCCTGGGTCGTCAACGTTTGGTCAGTCCTTGTCCGAGGCTTCTTGTTTGTTTTTTTAGTTAGTTGTTTTCCGGGGAGGGGCACTAACCCTCCGCCAACCCTTTTAGTCGCCTTTTACGACAAGCAGGGATACTGGGGGAGTATTCTTGAAAACCCCCCTACCCCCAGGGGGTAGATATGCATATGTTTATTTTCTATATATGTGTTAGGTATACCTAACTTATTCTCAATTAAAACTGCCTTACACAGCATTATATGTGTATGCTTGGCCTCTGGTTCCTTCTTCCTTGTATTTAAAAAAAAAAAAAAAAAAAAAAAAAAAAAAAAAAGTTTGGTCAAACACTAAATGCCCCCTTTCTCAAAGGATATGTTCTGTTCTGTACTTTGTTATAATATGAGCATTCACTTAATGAACATACAGTATTTCCAGGTGTATATAACTACTCGTAACATCGGAGCCTCACCTGTACTGCACTACAGTTGGTTTTCTATCATCTGGTGGAATGCAGCCAATCACACAGCTAAAATATTACAATATGTCATGGTTGTATGAAATTTAATAAACTTTAGTTAAGAGGTGGTAATGAGCCACCTTCATTAACTGCTCAAATGATCCTCCAATCTGACTATATCTGGCCATCAACCAAGCTGAAAACGGTTTGGGATGTTTGTCAAGCTCAAATATTTAGAAGAGAAAGATGCTTCTGCTGACATACAGCTGATTACTCAATATATTATCAACATCACAACTGTTATTCTTACCTGAAAACACATGGTAAGGTAAGATCCAAAAAATAAATACTGTACAGTAATAATAAAAGTGGATGTACATCATTCATGCTTTCAGAATTCTGACTTGGCCTCACAGGCAAAATCATCTTCATGTTTGTTTGTTTGTTTGTTTTTAGTAAATGCACTTCACATACACCCATTACACATTAATCAATCCTGCAGCTGACATTAAAAAGAAGTGTCAAACCCTTGTCATGTGTTTTTCCATATATACTGCCACACATTTCTGACCCTTGCTAAGTACGCTTTTGAAATGACAGATGCAGACTGTTAACATCTAATAATTATAGGTGCTATATGAATCAGTTGTGGTTGGTGGGGGGGCTCACCATCCACTCACTCAATGTTGTGTTGCTCTCGGGTGTCTCCCCTTTCCTCTCCTCCATCCCTATTTACTTCCATCCTCTTCTGTCTTTCTCTCCTTCATTCTTTCCTCTTCCTTCTGCCTACGGGTGACTTTACACTGAGTGACAAGCCAAACAGTTTCCTGTATACCAGGAAACCATTTACTATGCTGGGTGGTAACCATATAACCAAATTATGGCACCTGGTGGTTTAGTAGGTAATTAAGGTGCTCCAATCAGACTGAACCTGTGTAGGTTTATATCCAAGGGATGGGTGGGGTTTATTGCTCACGTAATGCCACTCAGGGATGAGTGAGGCTGGTCACTCTCATCTTAAATGTCAGGACCAACTTGCCTAGTCCTGGACTCCTATGCTTCTCGTGGGGCAACGTAGGATTGGATGATGGATGGATGGATATATGAATCAGTAAAAAAAAAAAAAAAAAGGGGGGGGGGGAAGGGGGAGAGTGACAGCAGGATGCCTTCATGTGGGGGCACCAATACAGCTGGGTGACTCCACTGCCCAGTTTACAAACATCCCTCAATTCACTCCCTACCCCTCAGAGGGAAGACAATGAATTCAGTCTGCAGTCCACCAAGTTCACATTTCAGAGGAGTCTAGGGCCACAACAACAAAAATTAGCACTTTTGCACAAGAGCCTTTATAACACAGTCAACAGATTTACTTACCTGAGTGAAGACTTCAGGTGCCATCCACCGCAGGTTACCAGGTTGTTTAGTCATGTTCTCCTCAAAGATGTTACGCACAAACCTTGACTCACCAAAGTCAGCCACACGAGCACGACACTGTCAACATAACGACAAATATAGTCACCCCTCACTTACAGTCCATTCCAAATTAGAAGCACACTTGGCCATGCCTTATACCATTTCACACCTGACCATACTCCATCACTATAACTCCATCACACTCAACCACAACTCACATTCTTCAACACTTGCCCACATTTCATCACTAACTCCATCACCTGCACCTATAATCCACTCTAACTCTGACTTACACCAGGCAATGGGTTATATCCTTTCATACCTGCCCATACTCCATCATTCTAACTCAATCACCTGCAATTGTGGTCCATCCAAAATCAGAACTTCACTCACATCTTTCAACATCTTCTCATGCTCCATCACTCTAACATTTATAACTACAGTCTATTCTGAATTAGAATTATTGGTGATGGAGTTACAGTGTGGGAGAATATACAGGTATGGAAGGGAGTGGGTTTTAGCCAAATGTAATTTTAAATGCGAATGGATTTATTAAGTGCCTGGTGGTCTTGTGGTTTGAATGCTCCAGTTAGAGTGACAGCCTGGTATTGAGTGATTGGATATTATCTTTAATACATATAACACCATCAAACTAAGCAGGGTGGTCATCTATTCCTGGATGAAATGGACTATGGCAGCCTGGCGTTGGGTCCCCATGCTTCATAGGCGGTATAATGGGATTGGTTGATACCATTTTTAACCCATGGAGAGCGACCATGGTTCTAGAGGTACCTACCGCCAAGCGATGACTTGGCCGAAATTTCCAGTCTTACAGAATTGAATGAAACACACATCACCATTTTGGAAATGTTCGCACGCATCCAGCAATATCAACTCAAATCTTGATTTATGGGACCTCCATTTAAAGGATTTCAGATTTAAGGGACTCCATATTCTACCTGACAAACGGACAAGACCATTCAAAAATGATATGTAATGTCTAGGTTATACAAACTCTCAAACTATGATAAATTACCTTACGCACTGCCTACAAAACATACATTATTATACAATTTACTTGTAACTCTCTCTCTCTTTCTCGCTCAGAAAAATGCCCTTTATCTCTATCTCTCTCTCGTGTGTGTGTGTGTGTGTGTGTGTGTGTGTGTGTGTGTGTGCAGATCCCCTTTATCGCTCTCTCTCTCTCTCTCTCTCTTTCTCTCTCTCTCTCTCGTGTGTGTGTGTGTGTGCAGATCCCTTAGTGCCTGGTGTGCGGCTGGTGGCGTCGTGGGTGGAATATTTACGTGCACGCTCTAAGGTGTCCATGCGCGAGTATTGAGCGTATAATAGGCAGTGCGCAGGTGGTGTCGAGCATTGCCGCCTGCCCCTATTTCCCATACAAATTTCAGCCACCTACTCCTCGTGGCGTGGTTTTGGTACGCCTTTGAAAATTACGATCATTTGAGGCTTACTGCTTTTGACTCTGATAAGACCCAAATGAGGCCTATCGCTCTCTACGGATTAATTTACTTAGTCTGGATGTGTGAGAGCAAAGCAATACTCTTAAGTGAAATGACTTGAAGTGAAACATATTTCTGGACCAGGAGTAAGGGGTTAGAAGCACAAAAACACTCATTCCTGAACTTAAAACAACTTTATAGTGATTCAAAGGTAACACTACATTAAGAACAGGAGCTACATCATCAGCAGTTTAAATGAAACAACTCTTGGTTAAACAACTTTGACTGCTTTAATCCACTAATAATGACAATGATGATAACCATATGATGATGAAGCAGATAATGATGATAATGATGAAGGAAAAAAAGAAAATGATAATGAAGAAAATGAAGATAAAGACAACTAACCTCATTACTAAGAAGAATATTATGTGAGTTAAGATCTCTGTGTATGATCGGGTGCTTGAGTGTGTGGAGATAGTGCATCCCTCTTGCCACATCCAAGGCAATGTTGAACCGAGTGAGGGTGTCAATGGAACGTTTTTGCTCATGTAGGGTGCTGAACAGTGACCCGCCAGGCACGTACTCCGTTACAATGGCAAATTGCTGCAACCAAATAAATACAGTACTGGTGAGTTTATAAGGTCTTGTTGTAACTTGTTTTGGACAAACTGCTGCAACTGAATAAATGTTTGAGTTTATATGTTCTTGTAACTTTCTTTAGTCTCTCTCTCTCTCTCTCTTCTCTATTTTAATTCACTTATAGTTAAGACAATCATATTATCAGATATCATGGCAAAGATGTCCAGTATGCTTACATTCACTAATTTCTGAGCTTTCTGTAACTGGACTGATATGAGCAGAACACCACTAATACAACAAGAATAAATAATGTATCTGACATCATCATCATCATCATCTGTGTAAACCTTATTTCCTACAAAATGAATGAGGTACACAAATATCAGAAATATGAAAAAGTATGCATAAAAATGGGAGACTGCAGCTTCCTGAGAAGATTGCCCCTATATGATTCCACAGAATTCAACTTTCTCATTAACAGCAAACCATTAACTAGGAGTCATGTATGAAAAAGACCAATCAGAGAAAGATCACCATACTCACACTCGGGTCATGTAGACAGGCACCGATAAACTTGACAATATAGGGAGAGTCAAGGGAGCCCAGGACGGACACCTCCCTGCAGAACATCTCAACATCACTCTTGCCGTATAGCAGATTGGCACGGTACCTCTTCACAGCCACAATCTTGTCGTTATATCGCCCCTGTATGTGAGAAAGGAGAATGGTGGGTGCCTGTACTGGCCTCAAGAGTGAATACAGTATCTATACATGATATCAGCTTCAGTATTACACATGAAAAAAGTTTATGGCTCATGAAGAAACAGAATATTCTTGAGGCAGGTGCAAGAGGACACAGTTCCCTCAAACAGTGCAGTAAATTTTTGTTCTCAGCCCTCTAACAGACGTTCTTTTTTGCTTTTAAGTTCATGGTAATTTACGAAGACTGCTTATTCACGCTCTATTGTTAATTATGAAGTTGAATTGCTAGTTCCTCCAATTTACAACAATAACGGTATGTCAAAACATTTGATATTTTGGAACACATTTTTTGACAAAAAGTAACAACTGCCCGTAGAATAAATTGATTATTAATACCATCACTAAATTTTTCATCATCCAAACACACCAGAAGCTATCCTTATTAAACATACATGACAGTATGTACAAACCTTATAAACTTTTCCGAATGAACCAGAGTCAATATTTTCTAAACTTTCTATTTCTGATAGATTGAGATGGAGGTGAGGCGGCAGCACTGATCGCAAATGGAGGACGTCTATTTTCTCTGTGAGGAAAATATGAATATCAAAACATCATGTAAAAAAATTACTTGGGTATCGACAGGGAAGAAACACAAAATATACCAGGTGCTTTTGTGTATTCATATCTTCAAGGGTGATGTGAATACATGAAAGATATTGGGATATTGTGTGCTTCCTTTTTTCCTGTGGATATCAGCATATCAAAACAAAACGAATATATTAAAATGATGCTATGCTTCCTCTTAACTCCTTCAGGCCGAGGGGTCTCTCTGTCCTAGAAAGCACTGCCTGCTACAGTATTACTTATATTTAAGGTAGTAGCCAGTGGGGATGCCAGGACGAAGTTATCCACCCCTGTAATATGCCTAAACCCCATGAATTCTGGAAGAATGTTCCTGCACCACTCTACAGAGTTCTCCTTGGGCCACTGTTGAATCAGACTTGGCAACCCCATTTTTTAAAATCCTTGCTTTGCAGCTGCATATAGGGCAGTGTGGGAAAGAATAATAATAAGATGACTTTGAATGAGTAATGAGAAGACAATATGAGTAAAGATGAGTGTACAAGTCTTGGAACATTTGATTATAAAATTATTTACTGAACTGTGACTTTAACTGAGTGCCATCCATCCATTGCCAGACGCCATGTATCCCAAACGGGGTGGTCAAGGGCTTAGAGTTAATTGTTTTACAGGGAGGGGCACTAATCCTCCACCAACCCCACTTGACACGTAGGGATGCCAACAGCATCTGGTGTTCCCAGGCGGTCACCCATCCAAGTACTAACCAGACCCAACGTTGCTTAACTTCGCTGATCGGACGGGAAGCGGTGTACTCAACGTGGCATGGCCGTTGGCTAAACATAAAAGACAAAAGAAAAAAGGCAATCCTCAATAGTTCATGATAGTTTTGGAGTCTGTGATGAAGACATACTGAGTGAATGTGTGTATAAGGTTGAGATTGTGAAAATGAGCTTCCAAAGAAAATTCAACATGCAACAATGGTTGTAGCTGATCAGCCCCAGTCTGTCTGACTGACCAGACCCATCAACTGCAGGCAAGCAACTGCCACTGCAAGACTGTCCTGTGCAGTGAACTGATGTTCCCCTGTGACTGACACCACCTCACCACATCGAGGTGTGGGCAACATTGTTCCTGGATGGACACTGCACTTGCAGTTCTCCACCCACTTAACAATGGCACCATAGCAGGCTCCACGTCAACCCGTAACTTGGTTATATGGTTAACACCCACCACAGCAAATGGTTTCCTGGGTTACAGGAAACCATTAGCTTTGTAATTCAGTGTAGTCACCTGATGTGGACGTAAGAGTAACAAAATGTGATTGGAAAGAATGGGAGAGTCAGGAAGAGAGGAGTGAAGACACAGAGACAGAATGAGAAATGGGAAAGAAGAAACAGTCAGCACTACATCGAGTGAATGGATGATGGTTGCCACCACCTACCATTAGTGAGTTTACAGTAAAAAATATATAAAAAGTAAACAAATAAATAAATGGTACCAGACATAACCCTCTTTAAAGTGTAGCGACCCACAGGATGGCTATTGTAGTCCAGTACATTTAGAGGCCGATGGCCAACCTACTCTCCTTGGCTGAGATATAATAAAATCCCCAGTTACCTCTTGGAGGTGATACCAATGCATAAAACATGGTTGTCACTCTGAGTAAGGTATTATAATAACTACCAGACATCTAATAAGTGAATTAGGTATTATATAATTCCTAGTTTACCATGCATTACCTTAATACATGTTCCAGTATATGGATGTTCATTTACATAACATGCAACTGTTTTTCAATAAATGGTCTGGATGTGATGTGAAAAAATGTTTACTTCAATATCTCACTTCTTTCTTTTAATTATACCGGTATATGAACCCCTGGGGGTAGGGTTTTTTTTTTTCAAGAATACTCCCCCAGTATCCCTGCTTGTCGTAAAAGGCGACTAAAAGGGTTGGCGGAGGGTTAGTGCCCCTCCCCGGAAAACAACTAACTAAAAAAACAAACAAGAAGCCTCGGACAAGGACTGACCAAACGATGACAACCCAGGACCGGACAAAGGACTTGGTAATGGGTACATGGAATGTAAGCGGAGCAAATGATGAGGTGAAAGAGATAAAGATTGTCCAGGTGCTTGAGGGTGCGAAAGTGGATGTACGTGGAATGACTGAAACAAAATGGAGATGAGAAAGTGTGAGAGAATGGGAGTATGGATGGGGTATATGTGCAGGAGTAGGTGAGAATGAGAGGGCAAAGGAAGGAGTATGCAAAGGAAGGAGTATGTATAGTTGTGAGTAAAAGATGGAAGAAGAGCATAAGACAGTATGGATCACTTGGGTCAAGGATTGTGTGGGTAAAGTTGAAAGTTGGAATACAAATGTGGGCGATTGTGTGTGTGTATGCGCCAACGCAAGATCGTGCTAGAAGAGTGAGAGAAGAGTTCTAGACAAATGTGGAAGTGTGCATGGAAAAGTTTGGAAAGAATGAGAGAGTGTTTTTGATCAGTGATATGAATGGTAAAGTTAATGTGAAGATGGATGGAATAGTTGGTGAGTGGGGTGTGCATGCTGAGATAGATGAGAATGGGAGTGCGTTAGTGGACATTTGTGCTGGGAGGGGGTTGGTGATAGCCAATACCCTCTTCAGGCATAAAATGATCCACAGGTATACATGGAGAGTGATGGGAAGAGTGGGTGGTGAACTGAATGAAAGGAAGGCAATGATTGATTATGTGTGTGTGGATGAAAGGATGCGAAGATGTGTAATGGATGCAAGAGCTTATAGAGGTTGGGGGAGTGGACTTTCTGACCACTACTTGGTGGTGGCCAGAATTAGGATTCAAGTAAGATGGAGGAATAGAATTAGGGAAAGACGAGAGGAAGGAGTAGTTGCAAGGAAGGTGGAAAGGATACAAGAGGATGAGAAAAAGGCAGAGTATAAGAGAGAAGTGGAGGAACGATTGGGCAAATATGAATTGGAGCAGATGGGAGACGTGGAAGGTGTGTGTAGGATATTTACAGAAGAAATATGTGCAGCATGTGATGTGGTGTGTGGGATGAAGAGAAGAAGGAGGGGGGTGCAAGGAACTGCGTGGTGGACTGAAGAGGTGAGACAAGCTGTGGCACAAAAGAAGAAAGCATACAATGAATGGATGAGAAATAGGGGCGTGGAAGAAGTTGAGAGGCAGAAGAGAGAGTTATATGTAGAAAGAAAGAGAGAGGTGAAAAGATTAGTAAGAGAGAGTCAGAGGAGAGTGGATGAGGAATTTGGAAGGAATTTGAGTATAGTGTGGAGGGACTGTAAGAAAATGTTCTGGAAAGAGGTGAAAAGAGTAAGACAGGGTAGAAGTGAAGTTAGCAGGGGAGTGAAAAATAAATATGGTAGATTACTAGTGGAGAAGGGAGAAAAAGTGAGCAGATGGAGAGAACACTTTAAGGAATTGTTGAACATAGAGGATGGAAGTAATGCAAGTATAAGTGGCTGGGGAATGGCTGGGAGAAGGAGGGAGGTGAGATGACAGGAAGAAATCAGTAGGATAGAAGTTGTGGAAGCAATGAAGAAAGTTAAATCAGGGAAAGCCCCAGGAATTGATGGGGTGTGTGGTGAAATGCTTAAGCATGGGGGAGAGATAGTAGTAGAATGGATGTGGAAGATGTGCAGATTGGCCTGGGAGGAAGGTAGAGTCCCGGAGGATTGGAAGTCAGGTATAATTATTCCCTTGTACAAAGGAAAAGGGGAAAAAGAAGTGTGTGGTAATCATAGGGGTATTTGTCTTCTTAGTGTAATAGGAAAAGGTTATGGTAGGATACTTATTGACAGAGTTAGAGAAAGAACAGAGAAATTAGTTGAAGAAGAACAGGGAGGCTTTAGGAAGGGAAGAGGTTGTGTAGATCAGATATTCATTCTTAGATCTTAAGTGCAAAAGTTTCTAGAGAAGGGAAAGAAGTTGTATGCGGCTTTCATGGAAAAAGCATATGACAGGGTGGACAGACAAGGATTGTGGAAAGTATTAAGAATATATGGAGTAGATGGGAAGTTGTTGAATGCTGTGAAGAGTATGTACGATGGTGCGAAGGCTGCAGTGCGTGTGGATGGTGAACTAAGTGAATTTTTCTCTTTGAAAGTTGGGTTGAAACAGGGATGTGTCATGTCGCCATGGTTGTTCAATCTGTACATGGATGGGGTAATAAAAGAGGTACAAGGTAGGGTAGTGGAAGTTGGAGTGGCCCTGGTGAGAGAGGATAGTGATTGGAAACTCCCTGTACTTTTTTTTTTTTTTTTTTTTTTTTTTTTGAGGAAGAAGGAACCAAAGGCCATGAGCCCGCAGTAACAGTTCCCTCCAAGAGAAAAACAAAATACAATAGAGAGCCAAATTCAAGATCTGATCATTTTGAGATGCCTGGACACACTGCGTTTGAAAGATGAGATCATAGGCAGCAGGAAATACAGACAGAGGGAGACAGTTCCAGAGCTGACCTGTTGCATAAATGAAAGACTGGGAGTAACGGTTAACTCTTGCATTAGAGAGTTGGACAGAAAAGGGATGAGAGTTTGCTGCCAGACGGGTGCTACGCGCCCGTCGTAGAGGTGGAGGAATGCAAGCAGACAGTTCAGAGGAGCAGTGACCATTAATGTAGCGACAGAAAAGAGATAAAGATGCAACAGTGCGGCGAAGAGACAGAGGTTGAAGGGAGTCAGTAAGAGGAGGAGAGTTAATGAGATGAAAAGCCTTTGACTCCACCCTATTGAGAAGAGCTGTATGTGGGGAGCCTCCCCACACATGAGAGTTGTACTCCACACAGGGGCGGATAAAACCCCTGTATAGAGTCAACAACTGTGCAGGGGTAAAGAAAGTTCGGAGTCGGCTTAGCACACCCAATCTCTTGGAAGCAGATTTTACAAGAGATGTCATATGATCTTTCCAAGATAAGTCCCAAGTAAATGAAACCCCAAGCATGTTCAAGGATGATGCAGGATTAAGCTGAATATTATCAAACATTAGTGGGTATACTTTTGTTTGCAGATGATACTGTGTTGTTGAGTGAAGACGAAGGGGAGCTGCAAGGCTAGGTGGATGAGTTTGGGAGAGTGTGTAAGAAAGGTGAATGTGAGTTTGGGAGAGTGTGTAAGAAAGGTGAATGTAGGGAAGAGTAAAGTGATAGTCTTTGAGAGAGGTGAAGTCAGTGAATGTACAGCGAGGTTGGATGGTGAGGAACTGGAAAATGTGAGTACGTTTAAGTACTTGCGTAGTGTGATGAGTAAGGATGGAGGTTTGGAAGGTGAAGTGCTCGAAAGGGTACAGCAGGGAAGAAAGGTTGCTGGTTCTTTGAAAGCAGTAACAAGAAACAGGGAGGTGAGCATGGAAGTGAAAAAGTTACTACATGACAGTATTGTGATACCAACTCTAACGTATGGAAGTGAAGCTTGGACGTTGTTGGAAGGACACAAGTCAAGAGTGAGAGCAGTGAAAATGAGTTATTTAAGAGGAGCCTGTGGAGTCACATGGAGAGACAGGCTGACGAATGAGGATATAAAGGAGCATTGTGGTGTGGATGTGGATGTGATATGAAGCGTTATGAGGAACTCACTGAGGTGGTTTGGCCATGTGGAGAGGATAGAGGGTGAGAGACTGACGAAGAAAGTGTATGTGAGTGAGGTGGAGGGGGGAAGAGGGAGGGGGAGGCCGAGGATGAGATGGAGGGATGGGGTGGAGAGGTATATGAGAGAGGGAGGTGTGAGTTGGGAGCAGGGCAGTGAAATGGCGGGGGACAGGGCGACATGGAGGCGATTTATTTGTGGCCACCCCAAACGGGATTGAGGCGTCTGGCAATAGATAGATAGATAGAATTTGGAACGAAAATATCATAGAAGAAAAGTGTCGTAGAATTTTCTAAAATACCTGTATATATCCATTCATCCATCATCTAATCCTACGTTGCCCCATGAGGAGCGTAGGAGCCCGGGGCTAGGAAAGTTGGTCCTAGCATTTAAGATGAGAGTGACCAGCCTCACTCATCCCTGAGTGGCATTATGTGGGCAATAAACCCCAACCACCCCTAGGATATAAACCTTCACTGGCTCAATCCGATTGAAGCACCTTTATTACCCACTAAACCACCAGGAGCCAAAATTTGGTTATCTGGTTACCACCCAGCATAGTAAATGGTTTCCTGGTGTACAGGAAATCATTTGGCTTGTCACTCAGTGTAGAGTCACCCACAGGCAGAAGGAAGAAGAAAGAATGAAGGAAAGAAAGACACAAGAGGGAGCGTAAAGTCACCCGCAGGCAGAAGAAAGAGAAAAGAATGAAGGAAAGACAGAAGAGGATGGATGGAAAGAAGGATGGAGGAGAGGAAAGGGCAGACACCCGAGAGCAGCACTACATCAAGTGAGTGGATGGTGAGCGCCCCCACCTACCACAATTATATATATATATATATATATATATACACAGTATTTTTATTATGATAAATATATATATATATATATATATATATATATATACACATATATAAATATATATCTATAGATATATATATATATATATATATATATATATATATATATATACACACACATATATAAATATATATCTATATATATCTATCTATATATATATATATATATATATATATATATATATATATATATATATATATATATATAAATATATACAAGCAGCAGGGAAACAGAGACACCAAGCAAAAACAGTGTTCAAATTTCATTACCATGGTGGAGGGGACGAGTGCAAGTGTTTCAATATGGCGGCCAAAGTTACAAGCTCACTGCAGATATGGCCTCCCCATATTATACAGCCCAGAAAGTAGAGCTCGGTAAGACACGTGAAAGGATTGATAGCCGTATGCTCAGTCGGTCTGCAATGTGTTGGGAAGCGTGGAATCGAACAAAGAATGTGGAACTGAAAAGTAACTTACGAGAATGCATGGATGAAAGTACTTTTTCGTTCCATTTCACCCCCTAAAATTGCGAAACCCATATATTTTCATCTAACCATACACCCTTCAAAGTGCCCAGGACAGGTACGGTACCTGGATGTATGCTGGCCAATAATGGCAAGTCTGATGGTTGACATCACCATACGTAAATTTCAAATTTTGTCATCAGGCCAGCTGACTTCCTGCAAGGGCTCGAGTTTTTCCCGGTGTTGATTATGACCTATCATATTATGCTGAGCATGTTAGAACAAAAACATGTTGCTCATTTACACAAGGACTGAGGGTACTGTACTGTAAATATCAGTACATCAATCAGGTAGTTAGTACAATACAAGTGTGCTGACCTGCCTTACCTTGTACACCAGTGTTATACAAGGTCAGGGAATGGGGAAGAAGTATTGAGGTTGGCCAGATAGTAACATGTTTATGTGCAATGAGGCTCATCTGAATCTGGACTGGACTGGAGGATGAAGGTGCACTTTTCCTGCAGTCAAAATCCTTTTGAGGGAAAAAGGAGGGAGTTCAGTTATGGATCTGCAAAGCCAGGCAATGGAGCCAACCAGTTATATCAGTGACATCATGGGAAGACATCCCTCTTCAGCACCAGATATCAAATAAATGACATGAGAGTTAACCTGACCTACCTTGTATCATAGTACGCAGTTTTCCAAGAGGTGATGGTATAGGGAAGTAAGAGGTGTCAAGGCCGGCCAGGTAATCTCCTCTTGCACAATCCTCGTGAAGACCAGGCCGACGGAAGTGCTTCAGGATGTTGGCAATATCATCGTGGCCCTGCTCGTATGCCCACATCAGAGGGGTTTGCTCATCCTGTGTTGACACCTGAAGAATTTCACTCATCATCATCATCACCCAGGCCTCTGTTATCATCATCATCAACATCACTAGCCAGACCTCTTTTTCCCACTTAAGCATGGGGTTAGATAGGGCTGAGAAAGCAAGAAAAAACCTGATGGAATGAGAAAATTATCAAAAGTCTGCCCAGTTGAATGGGATGCACCCTCATTCACTTACCATTCAAGCCCCAGGAATCATGGGACAAAAACAATAACTGGTATCCTCTGAACATACAAAGCCAGGGTCAGTGAACAAACCATTCACTCTATGGCACGGTGCTACAGGGGGATGCCTTCATGCAGTGGCGCTGGTTTAGTTGAATGATTCTGCTTCCTAGTAATGCAAACATTTCTCAACTCCCTCTCTATCCTCCTGAAGCTGGGTGGTGGATTGCCATAGAACTGCAATTTCAGCCTGCAGTCCACTGGGTTCAAGTTTCAGATGAAGTTGATGCTAAAACACCTACTACATCATCAGTAGTAAGTGTTTTAGCATCAGATGAACCTGAGGCTAAAACATCTACTACTGATGATGATGATGATGATGATGATGATGATGATGATGATGATGACGCCTATCCATCTCATACATCAGCAGAAAATAAGCCAAAGATGATGATGATGATGATGATGATGATGATCAAGATAATGATGATGATGACTCTAAATACCAGTCACAACAGTTCATTCAATTTAACTTGGCAGAGATTTTAATTCTGTTGTACCTTCTTCACGAAGCACAATAGCAGATTAAGACAAGGCAGTGTTTCAGCTCTACATCCTTTCCATAGTACTTCTTCATAATTAGCATCCTAGTGTTATCACCTCTTGTTACAAATCCACTTTCAAGTTGAGAGATGGCAGTTTTCTATCTATCAACAGACAGATGCCTCAGTCCCAGAAGGGGTGGCTGCAAACAAATTACTTTCACCTCATTATGTCCTTCACCATTAGGTTGCCCTCTCTCCAACTCATACTCCCCCATTCCCTCATACATATCCTAACTCAACTCCATCCCTCCATTTCATCCTTGGTCTCCCCCTCTCCCTCCCCTCCTGTACTTCATTCACATACTGTACAGTTTTGTAGTCACTCTCTCAATCTCCATTTTTTCCACAAGATCAAACCATCATAAGATGCTTTTAGGCCATATAAAAGCAGTAGTGATGCTTCGTGGTTTAGTAGGATAAGATACTCCAACCAGATCAAGCCTGTAAGGGTGGTTAAGGGTGGTTGAACTTTACTGCTCATACAGTGCCACTCAGTAGTAAGTGAAGCTGGTCACCCTTGCCTGAAGTGTACCGAGCCCTAAGTTACTATGCACCTATTTATCTATAGCCAGATGCCTTATTCCCATAAGGAGTGGCCATAAACAAGTTGCCTGTACATTGCCTTGTCCCCTGTACTTATGATACAGCAAAAATGGATTGGATGATGGATGGATGGATGAAAAACAATACACCCACCTTTCTGTCATTGTAGTGTGGGCGATGCAATGAAATCAGACTGCTCTCAGGTCGATGGTGGAAGTTGTTGTTGTCAGGGCGGTGGTGGGCAGTGAGGTTGGTGTCAGCACCGTGGCTCAGTAACAGCTGTACCACTCGTGTGTGGCCATGGTGACAGGCAGAGTGTAGTGGTGTGTGACCATCAACACCCTAAACAACACATGTACATTCCATCAAAAGAAGCATCAGAGCACACTTCACATGGAACAATCTGACACCACAGAGGATGATTATTGCAAAATCAGATATCTTAAGGATACCACTTGCTTGACATTTCCTAGCCAGTACTATTAACATATGTGAATTTAGAAGATAATAGGTTGATCATCCTGAATCAGCATGGACGATATTTGATCATTTAAGACACCATCAAACCTTTCTGGTGAGATTCTTTTTCTGTCAACTGTATGCATGTTAAATAAGGTATTGTGCACATTATGTACAAAACAAATGACGCCTAAGAGTGCATTCTAGGTGCCATAGAAGGCTTCATAATATCTCTTCCTTAGCAATGTAATTTGCACATTACAACTTACGATTCTCTTATATGTTGTCTATGTTGTTCAATTTATCAAAACAGTTTGCATCAATAATATACAAGAGGATAATGAAGTGAAATGTGTGGACTAAATCATTAAGAAAGAGGAGTTGTGAAATCTCCAAAGCCAATGAGTACTGTCCTTAAGAGTGAAGAATGCATATTGACTGAGCCTGAAATATTAGAAAGGTATCAGACCAACCCTGCACAGATTCCCCTATCGATAATCACTTAATCATGGCAAACTTTTCAGAGAGCCTCGGAGGGCTCATTACCTGCCTGGGGCTCCAACAAAATGTGCAGATTTGCATGGCCATGTGGTATGTCAGAGGTGTGAATGAGGAGAGCAATAGGGTGGAAGTGGTGAATGGGTTCAAGAATGCGAGGCATGCCATGATGGCTCCGTGTGAAACAAAGATGAAAGGACGTGAAGTGGAGGAGTGAGAGGGTACATAAAGTGTAAGGTCGGGGATGAATGGGCAAGGAAGATGCAAAGAAGGAGTTGCTCTGTTGATGAATGAAATGTGGCAGAGTGGAATGAGAGATTACAAATGTGTCAGCTCGAGATGTATGTATGTCAAGTTTAAGTTTGAGAAGGTGAAAGTGGCAGTGATTGTAGTGTATGCACCGTGTGAAGACAGGAGTGAGAGAGATAAAGACAGGTTTTGGGATAAGCTGGATGAATCAGTGGAAGAAATGCCCAGGAGCTATAAAGTGATTATAATGGGCGATATGAATGGAACGGTAGGCACTGGTCCTGAGGATGACATAATGGGCTGTAATGGAATACCAGAAAATGAGAGTGGGAAGTGACTGAAGGATATGTGTCAAGAAGGGAGGTTGTGCATTTGTAACTCGTATTTCAAACACAAAGATGCACATAAATATACATGGTATAGAGGGAATGGGGATCGTATTGAAAGGAGCCTGGCTGATTACGTGCTTGTAGAGAGGTCGATGCTGGGAATGGTTGCTGATATGAGAACCGTGAGAGGACAATGTGGAGGTCTGTCAGATCACATGATTGTGGTATACAAGATCAAGCTGAGAGGAGTAAGGTGGACCAGGAGAGAGAGAGGAGCAGTCAGGGAGAAAGACTGAAAGTTGAGAAGCTAAGGATCAAAGAAATGGCCAATGAATACAGGACCAAACTATGGGAGGTGATAGAATAAGTGAATTGGAATGAAATGGACCTGGGCAGCCTGGGGAATGCTAAAGCAGTGTGTGGTGTGGCAAGTGCAACAACAAAGAAGAAAGGTAAGATATGGTGGGATGAAGAGGTTAAGAGAGAGTGGAGGAAAAGAGGAAGAGGTGACTATGGTCCTTCCAATTTATCCAGATCGTTTAGGTGTTGTCCCTCACGGGACTTCCCCTACGTTGGACGTTGCCATAGTTTCTACTGGGCCAATTATCGGATTAGAGACAAGGGTTAACCCTCACTCTCAGCTCACTACCTCTCTCTCTTTCTCTCTCTATCTCTCTCTCTGCATATAAAATCAACATTTTATGGAAATTTATTTCTATAAAAAGTCTATACGGTTTTATGAATTTTTAGAAATTGAGGAAAAGCCTCCTGACTTCATCTGTCTGTCTGTCTGTCTCTGTCTGTCTGTCTCTCTCTCTCTCTGCATATAAAATCAACATTTTATGGAGATTATTTCTATAAAAAGTCTATACGGTTTTATGAATTATTAGAAATTGAGGAAAAGCCTCCTGACTTCATGTCTGTCTGTCTGTCTGTCTCTGTCCACTGTCCCTGTCTCTGTCTCTCTCTCTGCATATAAAATCTACAGTTATGGTGATTTATTTCTATAAAAAGTCTATACGGTTTTATGAATTATTATACAGTGGGGCACCAATTTTCGCGCCTAATTGGGTCCAAAAATAATGCGCGAAAGTGGAATTAGCGAAAGTTGGGGTATTGTCTTTATGGCAAAAAGGCTAATTGGTTCCCGGTTATCCTAAAGTAACATCAGATTTTCATTTTCACTTGCAATACAGTACATCAAATCACTATTGTACATTGCATTGTGAGATACAAACAATAAAAACTGTACAGTACACATTATATGAGGAGAAACATACCACAGAGACCAGGTTGAGGTGTTTAATGGATGTTGGGGGTAAGTATCCGAGGTGCGTGGCGGGCTTATTTAGCCACGCCAGACGTATTGGCGCCACCTCTTGCTGCTGCGCTACCACTCTCTCTCTCTGCCTCCTCAGATGCAACTTGATGCAACACTTCCACTCTGTGCTGAATTTCCCTTTGTGCTAGGTTCTCTTGAACAAATCCATTGAAATCTTCATCCAGGTTAAGCTCCTCTATGGCATTGTCAGTAGGGATAGCACCATGGTCAGCTGCACCCTCGGCTTCCAATGGTACTTCCACCTCCGTTATTTCCTTAGTCTTCTGCAGGTAGCGTGTGATAAGAGCCTGCTGCCCTTCATGGATGCGTTTATTGAACACTTCACCAATCAGACTTAGTGCTGATTGAAAGCAAGCAATAATTTTCCCCACACTACCAGGTATAGTAGAGGCCATTGAACCGTGAGAATCCAACACAATGGAGCTAGCACGCTCGTACACAATGGCGGGAATGGGTGGACAGAGTGTTGACATGACGTCATTCAAGATGGCGGTGGGTTGCGGGCGGGCGGTGCAGGAAATTAAAATTTCAAAATATTGTCCCAAACCCAAAATTTGTGCGCGAAAATCGATTTTTTTCAAGCGAAAGTGGAAGTTAGGGAATATTTGGTGCATGCCGCGAAAGTGGATTCCGCGATTCCTGCTGTAGCGAAAATTGGTGCCCCACTGTAGTTTGTTCTGGTGACTTTTGTGTAATGCAGGCTTGATTGAAAGAAGAGCAAATTCGTCTGACTGTTACTTCACTCACGTTGGTGGCCTTTGCTGTTCGAGCAACAGCTTTTGAGGGATCAATTATAGGTCCCCTGTTTGCCTTCTCTTCTAAAAAATACTTATATACGCTGTAAATAAGTTCTTTTTCTCGACTGTGGAGCAGACGAGGGCGAGTATTAGGGGTAGGAGTTTAACTTTTAATGGTGGTCAGATAAAGTGACCTGCGGATTGACACCTGACTTACCTTCACTGACTCACCTACAAGTGCGACAACGTTGGAATGCAACGTTGCCAAGTGTTGAGGTATTTATAAAAAGTCATTGTTATTACTAAAAACAATAGGCATTTTCTTACACTATATAGCCATATTAGAGAATTTTATATATATATATATATATACTGTAAATAAATTTCATTTAGAAGTAGTAAATAGCTGACATGAGACAGAGAGGTGTGTTTTGGTACAGATTCGGCAACGTCGCTCGATGGGGAACTTCCGTGAGGGACAACGCCCAAACGATCTGGATAAATTGGAAGGACCATAGAATGGTTACAGGACAGGGGACCAATTGATATAAGAACTGAATATATTAAGAGCAAGAAGCATGTAAAAAGACTAGTAAAAAGGAAAAAGAAGGGAGTAAATGATTGTCGGAAATTTAGGAATAATTCCTCCCATTTTTCTATTTTAGTTGGTGATGGGCAGTCGTATTTTGGAAGTATAATGTATTATACGTAACCCAGGGTGATGGGTATATAGGATTACGTATATTTATACTATGGTTCATAATTTAGTCTTTTTCCCAGCCATGGATGGAATGTGCACATATGCATTTTTAGTTATTTGATTGGTGGATCGCCTCTGTTCTTCTCTCCAGAGGTCTAAGTTTTAGTCTCGGCTAGGCCTCGGTCAATTACGAGTCTCAAGACCTCAGTTGCTTGGGCTCTCGCCCACGCTCTCAGTCCTAATTCATTGAGTCTTAGTCTCAGATGATCTCGAGTCGGGTCAGAGGCAGTCCCAGTCATGCCTTAGTCACGCTTGGAAGCAGTCTAACAACTCTCATGGTATTGCGAGAGAATTCGGTTGGGACAGACTGGACTGATTAATTAATTTACGACAGTGCTTCCTCCTAGATGGGAATGAACATTATCAATTCACTTTAATTTATAAATAGAGTAAGTAGTAATGCTTACGTAAAAAGTACGTATTTGGTCCAGGCTGTAACCTCCAGTAATCCGCCAAGCACTAGCAACAAGTAACATCTTCAACAACTCCGACCATATGACAACAACCTACAAGCCTCTCCATTGCTACTCTTAAGCTAAGTAACTAAATGACCCTTAGTGGCGAAAGACTGGGCGAATAATATTTCACCAGGGTTTCCAGCTTTTATTTGAGGATCCTTAAACAGATCGTTTAGTTGCTTAGTAGGGAACACAACCTACACGTCATTACGATCCAGGTGAGTCCTGGGAGTAAGACATATATATCCGGACAAATTATGTAGTGTTGTAGGCCTATTTTTGTCTTGTTTAGTGCAAGTGATTAGCCAGTTACATATTTACGACACTACCAGGGGTATATTCTAAATTTTTCTAATTTTTCCCCCAAAATGATGATCTTGGAAGAAAAATGAATGTAAATGACTGTGAAAGTAGGAAATTATTCTGAAAAGGCGTGCAGAATCGAAGAAGTGACAACAAAAAGCAATGCGAAAGTGTGAAGCATGTAAATGGAAGATTATTAACCCATGGGGATGAAGTAAGGACTAGTTAGAATAAATATTTTGAAAGTCTGATGAATGGGAATTGAAAGAGCAGAGCTGCTGTAAACATGACTGGTTTTGGGGCAGTGCAGAGAAGGAATGCAGTGCCAGCAAACATGACACTTGCACTGGTGAAGAACGCTGTGAAACAGCTGAAAAATGGGAAAGCAGCTGGGGTTGATGAGGTGTATGAAGAGATGTTTAACCCATTAACTGCACTATACAGCCTGGGCTGTTGCGAGTGCAACTGCTAAATGTAGTTCTGGGTACACAGGTGAATTTCGAATATAGTGCCATGGTGACCAAGGGCAACCCATGCAAGGTTATTTGAGCCTTCAAAACCGAAACCGAAAACGAAAACCATACATTCCAATTGGGAATCAGACACTTCAATGTTCATCCATGGCTTTACCAAGCTAAATATTGAGCTAATATTTCGTTACTATATACTCTGGCATGTTTTCTCTCAATTCCTAAGACAAAATTTGGCCTTTGGGAAATTTCATTTTTACCCCTATGTCTGCACACCATGGACACCTTCAAAAAACCGCCATGCACAGTTAATGGGTTAAGTGTAATTGAGAGAGCGGAATGAAGTACTTGTTGGAAATATTTAAGAAGGCATGGGTGAGTGAAACTGTGCCAGCAGAGTGTAAAAAGGCTGTGATTGTATCCTTGTACAAATATAAAGATAAGCAAAGTGAGTACTAAAATTATCGTGGCATAAGTTTATTGGGTGTTGTAGGGAATGTACAGTATATGGAAGAATTATTATAGGGAGAGTAAGAGTGACATCAGATGTCCTAGTGAGTGATGATCAGGGTGGCTTCAGGAGTGGCAAAGGATGTGTGGATCAAATATTTGCAGTGAGACAGACAGTGGAGAAGGCTTGTGAGAAGGACTATAAGGTGTTTATGGCATTTATGGATCTGGAAAAAGCATATGACAAAGCAGACAAAGAAGGACTGTGGAAAGTTTTGCATGTGTAGGGTGTAGATGGTAAGCTGATAGGTCCCGACAAGAGTTTTTATGATGGTAGTGAGGCACGAGTAAGGGTAAATGGGCATCAAAGCGGATAGTTCACGATCAATGTGGCTGTGCAACAAGGTTGTGTAATGACCCCATGGTTGTTCAACATATATAATAATGAGGTGATAAGAGAAGTAAAAACACAAGTAATGGAGAGAGGGATGGCACTGTTAATGTACAGTAATGGATGGAATATCTCAAATTTGTTGTATGCTGATAATGCAGTACTACTTGCAAATACTAGACAAGAACTTGGCAGACTAGTGCAGAGTTTTGCTGATCTTTGTAAGCATTGTGCCTTGAGAGTAAATATAGATTTTCTACATCAAGAGAGAAAGTGACTCCCACTGTGATGTTACAGTAAAAGAAGAGAGACTGGAATTGGCGAGAGAGTTCATATACCTGGGTACAGTGACAGAAAAGCGTGGAAAATATGCAGAAGTGGAAAGTAAAGTGACACAAGGAGGGAAAGTAGCTGGTGCTATGAAGGCCTTGATAAGAAACAAAGGTTTCAGTGCTGCTGCTGCACGAGGTTTACATGAAAGAGTGTTAGTACCAACTTTAACATATGGATGTGAGACTATGGTGTGGCATGAAAATGAAAAGTCAAGAGTGACAGCAGTGGAGAGAGATGGGACTGCTGAGAAATGATTGTGGAGTACAAAGAGAGGATAGGATATCAAATAATGTGATTTGTGAAAGATGCGGAGTGGTCTTTTTTTTCTTTTTTTCTATTTTTTTTTATGAGGAAGAAGGAACCAAAGGCCATGAGCCCGCAAAATTGTTCCTTTCAAGAGAAAAACAAAATACAAGAGAGAGCCAAATTCAAGATCCATTCATTTTGAGGTGCCTGGACACACTGCGTTTGAAAGACTGGACATCATAGGAAGCAGGAAATACAGACAGAGGGAGACAGCTCCAGAGTTGACCTGTTGCATAAATAAAGGACTGGGAGTAACAGTTAACTCTTGCATTAGAGAGCTGGACAGAAAAGGGTGAGAGTTTGCTGCTAGACGGGTGCTACACGCCCATCGTAGAAGTGGAGGAATGCATGCAGACAGTTCAGAGGAACAGTGACCATTGAAGTAGCGATAGAAAAGAGATAAAGATGCAACATTGCGGCGAAGAGACAGAGGTTGAAGGGAGTCAGTAAGAGGGGGAGAGTTAATGAGACGAAAAGCCTTTGACTCCGCCCTACTGAGAAGAGCCGTATGTAGGGAGCCTCCCCACACATGAGAGTTGTACTCCACACAGGGGCGGATAAAACCCCTGTATAGAGTCAACAATTGTGCAGGGGCAAAGAAGGAACGGAGTCGGCTTAGCACACCCAATCGTTTGGAAGCAGATGTAATATGATCTTTCCAAGACAAGTCTCGAGCAAATGAAACCCCAAGCATGTTCAAGGATGATCCAGGATTAAGTTGAGTATTATTAAACATAAGTGGGTATACCTGTGGAAGATTTTGTCGGGTTGATAGGTGGAAAAACTGAGTCTTTGATGCATTAAAAACAACCAGATTATTTTTACTCCAGTCAGAGATACAAGCCAAGTCACACATTAGGTGTGCCATAGCCTCATCCCTTGCCTGCTGAAGTAACTGCTGAGATGGACGTTGTGGGAATCGAATGGAAAGGTGAAGGGTGGAGTCATCAGTGTATGAGCGGATAGGATTAGAAGTACAGCTTAGAAGGTCATTGATGAATAAAAGTAAGAGAGTTGGTGATAGGACAGAGCCCTGAGGAACACCACTGTTAACAGATCTAGGAGAAGAACGATAGCCGTCTACAACAGCGACTATAGAAGGACCAGAAAGGAGGCTAGAGATGAAGGCACAGAAAGGAGGCAAGAGATGAAGGCACAGAAAGAAGGATAGAAACCGTAAGAGGGCAGTTTGGAAATTAAAGATTTATGCCAGACTCAATCGAAAGCCTTTGGGATGTCAAGTGTAATGGCAAAGCTTTCGCCAAAGTCCCGAAAGGAGGAGGACCAGGAGTCTGAAAGGTAGGTGAGAAGATTGCTTGTGGAGCGTCCCTGACGGAACCCATACTGATGATCAGAAAGAAGGTTGTGAGCTTTAAAATTTTTCTATTAAGAATAGACTCAAAAACTTTTGAGATACAGGATGTTAAAGCAATTGGACGATAGTTAGAGGGTTGGGAATGGTCACCCTTCTTTGGGACTGGCTGAATGAGAGCAAACTTCCAGCAAGAAGGAAAGGTACAAGTTGACAGACAAAGGCGAAAGAGTTTGCCTAGGCAGGGTGTAAGCACAGAAGCACAGTTCTTGAGAACAACAGGAGGTACTCCACCAGGCCCATATGCCTTATTAGTACTGAGGCCAGCAAAGGCAGAAAATACATCAGCTGAAGAAATTTTAATGTTAGCCATGAGGAAGTCAGAGGGGGGAAGTGATGGAGGAACAGCACCGGAATCATCTAAGGTGGAATTGGAGAAGAAAGTCTGAGCGAAGAGATCTGCTTTATCAGTAGAAGAAATAGCTTCAGAGCCATCAGAGTAGAAAAGAGGAGGGGAGGATGATGAGGTAAAGTTGTTAGAGAGGTTTTTGGCAAGGTGCCAGAAAGAGCGGGAAGAGTTTGAGTTGGAGAGTTGAGAACATTTTGTACGAATAAACTTATTTTTAGCAGAGCGAAGAACAGACTTAGCACGATTCCGGGCAGAAATGTATAAAAGATGTGATTCAGGGGTGGGTTGGCTCCGGTACCTTTTATAAGCCCTCTCCTTGTTGCAGACAGCATTAGAACAAGCGTGATTAAACCAAGGCTTTCTTGCGTTAGTCAAAGGATATGAGAAAGGAATGTATGCTTCCATGCCTAAGAGAATAACCTCCGTAATGCACAAGGCACACCCAGATGGCTCATGGCCATGAAAGCAATAATCATTCCAGGGAAAGTCAAAGAAGTACTGCCTGAGGGCCTCCCAATCCGCAGCTCCAAAGTGCCAGAGACGACGTTTTTTTGGAGGGTCTGCAGGCCGTACCGAAGCGATAGGACAGGTTAAGGTGATAAGGTTATGATCGGAGGAGCCCAACGGAGAGAAAAGATTAACAGTGTAAGCAGAAGGATTAGTTGTAAGGAAGAGATCAAGTATGTTGGAGCTCTCTCCAAGGAGGTCAGGGATACGGGTAGGGTGCTGTACAAGCTGCTCAAGGTCATTAAGGATAGAAAAGGTGTAGGCTTGTTCACCAGGTGGATCAGTGAAAGGAGAGGAGAGCCAAAGGTGGTGGTGAACATTTCAGAGAAAGGAGAGATGGACAGAATGTGTTCCATCGTAGAAGTAAGATAGTCAAAGAATTTTTGATAGTCAGTAGAATTAGGAGATAAGGAAACAGCACAGATATATTTAGTCAGAGAATGACAGGAAAGCCGAAGCCAGAGTGTAGAGAATTCAGAAGAATCGAGTTCAGGAACACGAAAGCAAGATAAGTTGTTGCATATATATACACAACAGACACCTTTGGCTTGAAATGAGTATAGAGAAAGAAGGAGGATACAGAAAAGGGTTTGCTGTCAGTTGCCTCAGACAGCTGAGTCTCAGTTAGGAAAAGAAGGTGAGGTTTAGAGAAGGAGAGGTGGTGCTCAACAGAGCGAAAGTTAGAGGAAAGGCCATGAATGTTGCAGAAATGAAGAAGAGGAGAGTCAGACAGTGGTTCCAGGCACCCTGAGTCGTCACTGGGAGAGGGGCTGAAGGTGCGGGCATTTATGGTACCCCCCCCTGGGGACTCCGAGGCTACCGGTATGTTTTTCGAAGCCATTTTTGAAAATTTTGAAAAGGAAGTGTGGTGTGTACTGCGCATGTAGTTTGGTGTTGATAGTTGGAGAAACTTGTATTGGAGAGCATGCTGGTCTACTCTCTGTGTTACTGAGACACTGAAAAGTTCAGCAAAGGGGGATGGTCGGGACCTAGTCCTGAGGGCTGATGAAACGGGAGCTCCAGCTCTCCCTGTCATCAGCTTTCCATCCACCTTGGGAGTACTGCCCTGCTCGACTGGTGCTATAGTCTACTCCACCAGAATCAAAGAGAGTGTACTGAAGTGGTATGGTCATGTGAGAGAACGGATAACAATCAAATGGTGAAAAAGGTATGTCTACGCGAATCTGAAGGAGGAAAGAGGCATGGTAGGCCAAGGAGAAGGTAGAGGGATATGGTGGATGAGTGTGTCACAATGAGAGGTATCGAAATCGATGAGGGTAGAGGACTGACAAGAGATCGAGCTGGCTGGATGAATGTTGTGAGAACAAGTGCATGATCAGGGATTTGGCACCCCTTTTCAACATGACAGCGTTCGGACCGACTCTATCGGATATATTCATACGAAGCTAAAGAATGTGGTGAAAGATTTTGGGCATATCAGATAGAGCCAGGATTCCAGGAGCTTGAATGATGAATGAATGGAAGCGTGGCCCATCGTAGCGGGCAAACTTGGGGTGTCTGAACATAGCTACTCCTCACCCTGCCCTAGGGTGGAAAAGGTCTAGAAGATGATGATGATTAAAAAATAATGAAAAATAAGCAAAGGTTAGTGACACGCAGAAGCTGACATATATTAACCCGACAGCTGCTACGTACATCATATGAAGAATAGTGTGCAACTGCTATGTACATCATATGATCAAGTTCTTTTTTTCTTTTTTTTTTTTGTTAAAGGCGCACTACATTTTTCACCCAAATGTCCATAAATAGTGTCCCACAGCCAAACTAAGGTAAATAATGAACTCATATTTGGTTTTCCTATTCTTTTCCATGCACTCTTTCATTTAGCCTATAAGAGCAAAAATTATTTTTGAGGAATAAAAAAAAAAAAATCCCATTTTTTTGTGCATGGGGAGGATCGACCACGAAACCTAATGCTGCAGTTAACGGGTCAAGTAAACTTTTGACCAAACCATACACTTAATAAAAAAAGTATCCAACACGAGGAGAACAATGATTGCACAACAAATGATGTTGCTGGTCTTGATGATCCTAAGGCAAATATTTTTGTATAGTTTTCATTTTTGTTTTTTGAAGGCTCCACGTGCTTGCATGCGTTGGCCTTGGTCACCAAATGACAGATCTCCATGTTGCTCAATCTCTGGCAGCCTCCCTGTTCATCCCTTAACCTGAGGTCACACTTAACGACCTCGTCCAAGGACTTTTTAGGTCTACCCCTTGCAACCCCATTCCTAATATTAACGCTTCTCACTTTCAGCACTCAATTATCATCCCCCATCCTATCCACAGGCCCAAACCACATCAATCTACCTCTCCTCATCACAACATCAATATACTTCAGTCCCATCCTACCTCTCAACTCTTCCATTGTAAACCTAGCCCCACCCAGGCCTTTCATTCAGGGACACACTACACATCCACCTAATCATTGTCATTTCTGTACATTTGAGCCTGCACATATTCTCTTTCTTTACTGCCCAAGTCTCACTCAATACAGCATTACACTCCTAACACATGCTGCACACAAAGATCCCTTAGAACGTAGGGAGAGCCCTCTCAGTGTCAGGAGAGGCAACTTCTTCCAACCACTCCTCACCCTAGCCACAGAGCTAGCTCCAGCCCCACCTCCAGCACATAATTTGTCTCCCAAATAACAAAACTCTTACACACATTCAAGAGACTCACCAGAACGCCTGACAATCTCCATCTGCTCTCCCCAACACACCGCACACATAAAATCAGCATCATCTCGCAGTCTACCTCTAATACCACTACATCTCTTATGCACCCACTTATCACAAACACTGCACAAGATGCAATTACTTCCCAAGCCCTTGTGGCAAATTGCACATATGCCACTCTCCCTCTTCTTTGACAGTACTGCTACCAACCCTAGATATCATCGCTTTAGTTCTATTTGCATTTACTCTTAAGCCCTTGTGCCCCATAGCATCTCTCCACTTCCTAAATCTTTCCTCCACCTCCTTTTCATTCTCTAATCAACACCAAATAATCAGCATACAACATCTCCCATGGGAGTCCATTTCTTAAGTCACATGAGAGGGCTTCAAGTACCATGATAAACAAAAGCCTCAAAACTGACCCATGAAGCACACCAACATTCAAGAAAACACATCACTCAAATCCAGGGGCATAACTCATGGGGGGGACAAGGGGACACGTCCCCCTCAAGGTTTGAACTGGGGGGGACATCATAGATTTTGTCCCCCCCCAACTTTTGAACAAGGGAGATGTACATTATAACATGAAAATCTGAGAACTTACAGGGAAAAGGGCATTAAATGTAGCAACCATTGACAACTGGGAATCTCATTCACCCACCACGTTTACTAAGTGTATGAACACTGAATTGGACAGGTCCTGCACATGTCTGACTCCAGTAACTAACCCCGCCACCCAGCCTAGGGCTCATCAGGTTGTCACTAGACTAGACTCAGTATTGATGGTGCATCAGAATATAGCTTGTCTGGACTCTGCCTTTTGACCGTAGTGTGTGAATGTTGCAGGTTCATGACTTTTCTGTATTCAAAAGAGGTTAGAAGAACATAGCACGTTCTCGTGTCTTTTTTTTATGTGGGAAGAAGGAACCAAAGGCAACGAGCCCACAAAACCGTTCCTTTCAAGAGAAAAACAAAATACAATAGAGAGCCAAATTCAAGATCCATTCATTTCGAGATGCCTGGACACACTGCGTTTGAAAGACTGAAGATCATAGGAAGCAGGGAATACACACAGAGGGAGACAATTCCAGATTTGACCCGTTGCATAAATGAAGGACTGGGGGTAACGGTTAACTCTTGCATTAGAGAGTTGGATTGAAAAGGGATGAGAGTTTGCTGCTAGAAGGGTGCTACACGCCCGTCGTAGAGGTGGAGGAATGCATGCAGGCAGGTCAGAGGAGCAGTGACCACTGAAGTAGTGATAGAAAAGAGATATAGTGATAGAAAAGAGATAACGATGCAACAGTGCGACGAAGAGACAGAGGTTGAAGGACGTCAGTAAGAGGACGAGAGTTCACGAGATGAAAAGCCTTTGACTCCACCCTATTGAGAAGAGCTGTTTGTGGGGAACCTTCCCACACATGAGAGTTGTACTCTAAACAGGGGCAGATAAAACCCCTGTATACAGTCAACAACTGTGCAGAGGTAAAGAAGGAACGGAGTTGGCTTAGCACACCCAATCTCTTGGAAGCAGATTTGACAAGAGATGTAATATGATCTTTCCAAGATAAGTCCCGAGTAAATGAAGCCCCAAGCATGTTCAAGGATGATGCAGGATTAAGCATACCTGTGGAAGATTTTGTCGGGTTGATAGGTGTAAAAACTGAGTCTTTGTTATGCATTAAAAATACTCATATTATTTTTACCCCAGTCAGAGATATGAGCCAAGTCAGACATTAGGTGTGCCATAGCCTCATCCTTAGTTTGTTGAAGTAACTGCTGAGATGGACATTGCGGGAACCGAATGGAAAGGTGAAGGGTGGAATCATCAGCATATGAGTGGATAGGGTTAGATGTACAGCTTAGAAGGTCATTGATGAATAAAAGGAAGAGAGTTGGTGATAGGACAGAGCCCTGAGGAACACCACTGTTGATAGATCTAGGAGAAGAACGATGGCTGTCTACAACAGAGGCTATAGAACGACCAGAAAAGAAGCTAGAGATGAAAGCACAGACAGAAGGACAGAAACCATAAGAGGGCAGTTTGGAAATTAAAGATTTATGCCAGACTCGATCAAAAGCCTTTGAGATAAGTGCAATGGCAAAGCTTTCGCCAAAGTCCCGAAAGGAGGATGACCAGGAGTCTGAAAGGTAGGTGAGAAGATCGCTAGTGGAGCGTCCCTGATGGAACCCATACTGACGATCAGAAAGAAGGTCGTGATAGGAAAGATGCTTTAAAATTTTTCTATTAAGAATTTATTAGAAAACTTTTGAGATACAGGATCTTAAAGCAATTCGATGATAGTTAGAAGGTTGGGAATGGTCACCCTTCTTTGGGACTGGCTGAATGAGAGCAAACTTCCAGCAAGAAGGAAAGGTACAAGTTGATAGACAAAGGCGAAAGAGTTTGCCTAAGCAGGGTGTAAGCACAGAAGCACAGTTCTTGAGAACAACAGGAGGTACTCCATCAGGCCCATATGCCTTATTAGTACTGAGGCCTGTGATGGCAGAAAATACATCAGCTAAAGAAATTTTGATGTCAGCCATGAGGAAGTCAGAGGGGGGAAGTGATGAAGGAACAGCACCGGAATTGTCTAAGGTGGAATTGGAGAAGAAAGTCTGAGCGAAGAGATCTGCTTTATCAGTAGAAGAAATAGCTTCAGAGCCATCAGAGTAGAAAAGAGGAGGGAAGGATGATGAGGTAAATTTGTTAGAAAGGTTTTGGCAAGGTGCCAGAAGGAGCGGCAAGAATTAGAGTTGGAGAGATGAGAGCATTTAGTATGGATGAAATTATTTTTAGCAGAGTGAAGAACAGACTTAGCACGATTCCAGGCAGAAACGTATAAAAGATGTGATTCAGGGATGGGTTGGCTCCAGTACCTTTTATAGGCCCTCTCCTCATTGCGGACAGCATTAGAACATGAGTGATTAAACCAAGGCCTTTTTGGATTAGTCAGAGGATATGTGAAAGAAATGTATGCTTCCATGCCCGAGAGAATAACTTCCGTAATGCACAAGGCACACCCAGATCGTTCCCAGCCATGGAAGCAATAATCATTCCAGGGAAAATCAAAGAAGTACTGCCTGAGGGCCTCCCAATCCGCAGCTCCAAAGTGCCAGAGACGACGTTTCTTTGGAGGGTCCACAGGCCGTACCGGAGTGATAGGACAGGTTCAGGCAATGAGGTTGTGATCAGAGGAGCCCAACGGAGAGAAGAGATTAACAGTGTAAGCAGAAGGATTAGTTGTATGGAAAAGGTCAAGTATGGTAAGCATGTTGGAGCTCTCTCCAAGGCAGTCAGTTGGGTGCTGTACAAGCTGCTCTAGGTCATTAAGGATAGAAAAGGTGTAGGCTTGTTCACCAGGTGGATCAGTGAAAGGAGAGGAGAGCCAAAGGTGGTGGTGAACACTGAAATCTCCTAGAATGGAGATTTCAGAGAAAGGGGATAGAGATAGAATGTGTTCCATCGTAGAAGTAAGATAGTCAAAGAATTTTTCATAGTCCGTAGAATTAGGAGATAAGTAAACAGCGCAGATATATTTAGTCAGAAGAATCGAGTTCAGGAACACAAGAGGAAGATAAGTCGTTGCGTATATATACACAACAGCCACCTTTTGCTTTGAAATGAGTATAGAGAAAGTAGAAGGATACAGAAAAGGGTTTGCTGTCAGTTGCATCAGACAGCTGAGTCTTAGTTAGAAAAAGGTGAGGTTTAGAGAAGGAGAGGTGGTGCTCAACAGAGCAAAAGTTAGAGGAAAGGCCACAAGTGTTGCAGAAATGAAGAAGAGAGTCAGATAGTGGTTCCAGGCAGCTCAAGTCATCACCGGGAGAGGGGTGGAAGGTGGGGGCATTTATGGTCCCCCTTCCCTGGGGACTCTGAGGCCAAGTGTTTTGCTGCCATAATTTTTTTTTAATTTTGGAAAAGGAAGTGTGGTGTGTACTGTGCATGTAGTCTGGTGTTGACAGTTAGAGAAATTGGTATTGGAGAGCATGCTGGCCTACTCTCCGTGTTACTGAACCACTGAAAAAGTTCGGCAAAGGGGGATGGTCAGGACCTAGTACCGAGGGCTGATGAAACGGGAGCTCCAGCTCTCCCTGTCATCAGCTTTCCATCCACCTTGGGAGTACTGCCATGCTCGACTGGTGCTACAGTCTAGTCCTACAAAAACATCTCTAAAATTAGTCAGACCTCAAAAATTTTCTCCCAAGGGGGTGGGGGCTGTACAGGCTCGTTTCACTTGCCACAGCTAACAAAACTAATATCGTTACTGTCCCCCCCAACTTTTGGAAGCTAGTTACGCCCCTGCTCAAATCTGCATTCACTCTTACCTGGGTGTGAGCACCCACATACATGGCCTTCCACCCTAACCAGCCACTCCTCAATCCCAAACTTTCTCATTGCCCACTTCACCACCTATTTAGGGACTCTGTCAAAGGCCTTTTCCAAATCACCAAAAACAAAGTGCAGTTCTCTTTTCTTTCCAATATATTTTTCCTGAAGCTGTCAAACAATGAATATGGCATTAGTGGTCCCCCAGCCTGGACAGTGTAATAAATCCATCATATAAAGTTCCATCTTCAGGCTGTATTGATAAAAACAATGAAATGATATATAAGTGAGAATTTTCTGGAGAATATTTCGAAAATACTGTATTTTGTCCACTTTCAAAAGAATACAATGGACAATAACACAGACATTTTTTTTTTTTTTTATTATTATTACCCACAAAGGCAACATACCTGGTAAATGACAAAGGCTGCATCTTGACCAACAGGATACTCCACCAAGATAATACAGCGTATAGGAATTTCGTAGCTGTTCGGAAAATTAAAAAAATCAAAACTGCTGTCCACACATGTATATTGTACTGCATGTCCACAGGGACAACACACCTGGTAATTAACGTAGGCAGCATCTTGGCTGAGAAGATAATCCACCAAGTCAATGCACTGTCCCCCAGTACAGGCAGCGTGGAGGGCTGTTTCCCCCCACAGGTTCTCCTTCAGCAGCAGACTGGAACCACCATATGTCAGCAGGGTCTTGGCACACTCAAACCATCCCTCGTAACATGCCCTGTATACACACAAATTTAGGGTCCTGTTCTAAGTGGTTTTGGAGATTTCTTAACATTTCCTCAAAAATCTGTTTTCCTTACTGCACCTCATTATCCTCTTGTAGGTCACCGATACAAACGATGCCCATATTAAAAGAGCATAAATAACACAGAAGAGAATATTAATGTGTACTGTGCAAAAAACTGCAAGTGAACAGGTGCTATAATGTCTCTTATGCCACCCTGAAGAAAGGCCTCAGTCATAGCTCTCTTCCTAATGTTTACAGTGTAGAAATGCTGTCTCTTAGGTCTATATCTAGGTGGCATGGAGGGGTCATAGCACTTTGTCCTTAGCAATTTATTTTACATATCACATCTTCAGATTCTCTTATCCGCTACTTATAGTGTTTTAATGTCAACAAAGTTTGCATCAATAATATATATGAGGACAGTCAGGCATGTGCAGAAAAATCACACACACACACACACACACACACACACACACACACACACACACACACACACACGACACGAATCTGGTGAGAAAAATATTGGGCAAGATCAATCCCGAAGGAAACAAGTGGGTAAAAGAAACTGAGGAAGTAAGGAGGATAGGGCCATATAAGAAAGGGGATGCAGGACCAATGAGAGTAAAAATTGTCATCAGAAAGTGTAGTAAACGATATACTGTACTTAAAGTGACCTGGAAACTAAGCAAAGAGGCAGGGATGGAAAATATTATAGTAAGAATAGATTTGAATGAAGAAAAGAGAGGTTTTAAAATCTTTGAAGGAACAAGTAAAGAAAAAAAATTACAAGAGGACAGAGGAAGAATGTAAAACCTTTTTTTTGGGAGAGTGATTGATATAAAAGTCAGGAAGTGGTATGTGAGGAACTAGAAGTGAAGGAAACAAGGGGGATGGATATGAATACGAAAAAGGGAAGAATGAGTACAGATAAAACGATTGCAGTAAATCTAAGTATTATGTATGGTAATGTTGATGAATTATTACCTTAGAAAGGGGAAATTAGAGACTATATAAATGAAAATAAACCTGAAATTGTTTGCTTTGTGGAGACTAAATTGCCCTGAGATGTTGATACAAAATTGATTGGATGGAACAATTATATTTGGAGGAAGGACAGAGATAGCAAGTCTGGGGGAGGTATAATGAGTTTAACCCACAATGACTTAAGAACAAAAAATAAAGAAATTGAAAATACCACGACTGAACTTTCGGGAACTGAAATAGAGGACATTTATGGAGTAAAAATAGATGGAACATGTATTTTATATGCCCCCCAAATCTAGGGCATGGACAAAAGAAGATTATGAACAGTTAATAAGGGAATCCATTATTAAACTAAAGATGTTAATTGAATGAAGAAACAGAATAGTAATAATGGGAGATTTTAACTGTAGAGAAGTTGACTGGGAAAGTATGGATCCTGGGAACAATGAGCAATCATGGGGAAATAAATTAATGGAATTGGTAATGGAAAACATGTTAACCCAATTAATTAAAGAAAATACAAGAATTAGGGGTGACGACGAACCATCAAGGGTCGACTTAGTATTCACTAAGGACCCAAATGATGTGAAGAACATAACCTACCAATGCCCCTTTGGTAAAAGTGATCATCTGGTTATTGAGATGGAAGTAGCAGGAGTAAGGGAAGGAGAAAGAGATGAAAAACACAGAGAAAATAGATGCAATTATGGGAAGGCAGACTTTGACTCCCTGAGGAACTTTTTACAAAATGTAGACTGGAGTAAAATGAATACGATCACAAATGTTAATGAGAAATATGAGTTTCTGATAGAAGTGTATAAAACAGGAGCTGGTAAATATGTCCCAAATTTTTCCGCAGCTATGGAAAGGAAGAAAGAATGGTTTAACAACAGATGTAGAATGGCACATGAGGCAAGAAAAAGAGCATGGAATAAAGTGAGAAAAAGGTATAGTGAAAGGGCTCGGGAGGAGTACAGGCAGGTAAGAATTTAATTTTATAGGTTTGTAAATGGTAAAATGAAAGTTAAGGACAGTATAATACGATTTAGGGATGAAGATGAAACTTACGAAAGAGAAGAAGAATTGTGTGAAATAATAAACAACAAGCTGCAGTCAGTTTATGTGTTGGAAGAAGAATTTAGGGAACCTGAAATGGAACCCACAATGACGGGAATGGCAGAAATTACAGATGACGTGAATGAGGTGCTGCAGCTGATGAGGGATTTGGATGTGAGAAAAGCAATGGGACCAGATGGTGTGACTGGATGGATCCTGAAGGAATGTGCAGACCAGTTAGTGTGGCCTGTTTATAACATCATCAAGACCTCACTGGAAAATGGACAGTTACCTAAAGACTGGAAAAGAGCAAGTATTGTGTCAATCTTCAAGTGAGGAGATAGGGAAGATCCACTCAATTACAGATCTGTATAACTTACTAGTATTGTTTGCAAAATCTGTGAGGAAATTATTAGAAAAAGATGGATAAAGCATTTAGAAGAAAATGAAGTGATAACACCAAGACAATTTGGTTTTAGGGAAGGAAGATCATGTGTTACTAACCTATTAAGTTTCTACAGTTGACTTGTTCCCCTCTAGCAAGGTCCACATCTTGCTTCCATACGTCACGGCAGGGATCACAATACTATCATGCAGTGACTTCTTGACTTCCATACTCACCTCCCTATTTCTCATCAACGCTTTCAGTGAACCAACAACCTTCCTTCCCTGCTGTACCCCTTCAAGTATTTCATCCCCAAAAGTTCCATCCTTACTCATCACACTACCCAAGTACTTGAATGCACTCACATTCTCCATATCCTCACCATCCAACCTCGCTGTGCATTCCGTGACTTCATTCCTCTCAAACACCATAACCTCACTCTTGCTTATATTAACTTTCAGAGTCCTCTTCCTACACACTGTCCCAAATTAATTCATCAAACCTTGAAACTCCCATTCATCTTCACTTAATACTGTATCAGCAGCAAGCAGCAACACCGGAATCTTCCACACCTCACCCTCATTCATTAGAGCCACCCCCTCATCCACTGTCCTACCTTGCACCTCCTTTAAAACCCTATCCATGAATATATTAAATAGCCATGAAGACATCACACATCCCTGTTTCAGTCCCACATTGAGATCAAAGAACTCACTCAGCTCACCATCCACTCGCACCGTAGCCCTAGCTCCCTCGTACATACTCTTCACAGCACTCAGCAATTTCCCATCCACTCCATATATTCTTAAAACCTTCCACATACCTTGTCTATCTACTCTGTTATATGCTTTATACAAGTCCATGAAGGCAGCATACACTTTCATTCCCTTCTCTAGATACTTCTCCAGTAAACATATCAGAACAAATATCTGATCTACACACCCTTTTCCCTTCCTAAATCCCCCTCGTTCTTCTCCAACTAGCTCCTCTGTCATATGCCTAACCCTATCAATACTACCATATATCTTTCCAATCACACTAAGAAGGCAAATACCCCTATGGTTACCACACATTTCTCTCTCCCCTTCTCCTTTGTGTAAAGGAACAATTTTACCTGATTTCCAGTCCTCCGGAACCCTTCCCTCTTCCCAAGCCAATCTACACAACTTCCATATCCACTCCACAACAATCTCACCCCCATACCTAAGCATTTCACCACACACTCCATCAATTCCTGGGGCCTTTCCCATCTTGATCTTCTTCACTGCTTAAACTACTTCTGCCTTTCTGATCTCTTCCTCACTCCTCTCATCTCTTCTTCTCCCAGCCATTCCCCAACCACTTATACTCGCATTTCTCTCACTTTCTACATTCAACAAATCCTCAAAGTGCTACATCCATCTCCTCAATTTCTCTCTCTTCTCCACCAACAATCTATTATTCCTATCTTTCACTCCTCTACTGTTTCCCTTTCACACTGACTTACTTTCTTTAACTCCTTCCAAATCAATTTCTTACTCTCCCTCCATTTCACACTCAGATTCCTCCCAAACTCTTCATCCACTCTCTTCTTACTCTCCTTCACCAATCTCTTCAACTCCCTTCTCCTGCTAACATATACCTCTCTCTTCTCTCATCTTCTCCTCTACCTATACTCACTAGTCAGTCACTATATGCCTTCTTCATTTGTTCCACAGCTCGTTTCACCTCATCATTCCACCATGCTGTCCCTTGCACACCCCTGCATCTCCTCCTCACTCCACAAACCACCTCACACGCTGCACCTATCTCTTCCGTGAATATCTTGCATGCTTCTTCCACCCCTTCCATCTGCTCTAACTCATACCTTCCCAATCTTTTTTCCACTATGCTCTTATACTCTGCCATTTTCTCACTATCTTGCAACTTCTCCACTCTTTTCATAGGAGCTGTTTCTTCCTTTCTTCCCCTTCGTCTCTTCACCAATTTTCTTTGCAGCCTTACCTTTGGCTATCACTAAGTGATGGTCTGAGATTCCATTCCCCCACCCTCTCCACTCTTGCATCCAAAACTTGTTAGTCAAGTGGCATTACTCAAACAATATGTTTCCACGTATAATGGTACAACGTGTTCTGGCAATGTTCCAAAACTCTCACTTTTACCCCTTCTTACCAGCCTATGCCACACGTGGAGAGGTTGGAGAGCGAGAGACTGATGAGGAAAGTGTATGTGAGTGAGGTGGTGGGGGGGAGAGGGAGAGGGGAGGTCAAGAATGAGGTGGAGGGATGGAGTGGAGAGGTATATGAGAGAGGGGTATGTCAGCTGGGAGAAGGGCACTGAAATGGCAGGGTACAGGGCGACATGGAGGCGATTTGTTTGTGGCCACCCCTTACGGGATTAAGGTGTCTGCCAACAGACAGACAGACAAACTTATACCCACCATCAGGCAAAACACTTTGAGATATAACTCTTGCAATTAAGAACATGAATGGTATTAAAAAATAGCATTAACAAAAACAAAAGTTACACATTGGGAACCATGTGTTGTTGGTGCGTAGCTCCATGGCACTCTTCCCCCACCCCCCAACTGCAATGTTGTTTTCATCATTGCTGAGATGATGATGCTCCTGCAATTCTTTCTCAACATCTAAGCCGAATCCTTCAAGGTCCAGGGCTGAAACAACAGACCTGACCTTGTCGCTGAAGGTGGATGTACCCGGAGGTAAGTTGGCCAATTATGGTAAGTCTGGCAGGTGATGTCACTGCGCGTGACTTTCAAACTGCGTTGCCAAGCCAGCTGACACTTCCCTCGTAAGCTTGAGATTTTTCCTGTGTTGATTATCGTTGCCGTGTTAGAACAAAAATGTGTTACTCAACTGAGCGTTATTCAAGAAATGACTGTACTCACTCCTGTCTGGCCTTCTGCAACAATGTACACCCATTCGCTGATTTCCAGCTGTGTTATGTACCAGTGGGAGTGTTCAGTCAGTTAGTATATCGGATATCAAAGCAATTTTCCCCATGAGATACTGAGGAAAAGCCAGAAATGGGTTCCAGGCCCAAACCCAAACTCTCACATACTTTATTCAATCAATACAGACTGACATAGAAACACCACAGGTAATGCTATTATCCTCATAAATAATACTACTGCTAAAAAATGAGACATCAAACATCACATGCAAGAAGGTAAGGTGGGTGGGACATGTAGTGTGATCGAGATGCTTCAGGGCAATTAACAAGTGACAGGTAGGGAGCTGGCAACGTGCCAAGTGGGGATGAAGGTGGGCAGGGGGAAGGGGAGGGAGACAAGCAGGGGTGGGAGAGGGTGAAGGGACTGGGGGGATATAAGCTGGAGTGGGGGAGGGGGAGGGAAGGGTGGGGGGACAGAGAGAGAGACAAGCAGGGGTGGAGGAGAGTGGCTGGGACTGGGAGGGAGACAAGAAAGCCATACTGCCCTATTACCCCCTCCCCACCCAGTCTCACTCACTGACTCACTCTCACTGACTCACACTCTCACTCACAGACTCACTCTCACTGAATTACTCACTGACTCACTCACTCATTCACAGACTCACACTCTCACTGACTTACTCACTCACTCACTGACTCACACTCTCATTCACAGACTCACATTCTCACTGACTTTCTCACTCACTCACTGACTCTCTCTCTCTCTCTCTCTCTCTCTCACACACACACACACACACACACACAAACACTGGAGAGAATAGCAAGAGAGATATGGCAGTAGTGTATGCTCCCCCTAAGACAAGAGCATGGAGTGATGATGAATACCACGAAATGTTGTCAGACATGGCTAGTTTTTTACAGAAAATGATTGAGAAAAGCAACAATATAATTTTAATGGGGGACTTCAATTGTAAAGAGGTGAACTGGGAAGAATGGGACTCAGGAGGCAATGAATATTCGTGGGGCACTATATTATTAAATATAACAATGAACAATGTGATGACGCAATGGGTCAAAGAAGAGACATGGTTCCGAGGTGAGGACACACCAGCAAGACTAGATTTACTGTTTACCAAAGAACCCGATATAACAGAATCCTTGAAATATCTGTGTCCTAATGGAAAAAGTGATCATGTGGTCACTGAGTTCCAGATGATAACAGGGAACGTGAAGCCAAGAGACAAGCTTTATAGGCAGGGAAGATACAACTTTGGGAAAGCAAACTTTACAGGATTGAGAAAATTTCCAGAAAACGCAGACTGAAGAAAATTCAGAGAAACAAGAGAGATACAGAGGAAGTAGGATATTTTTCTAGGCCTCTATAATTCGGGAGTGGAAAAATTTGTGCCAAGAGTAAGGGGGAAAGAAAACAGGACAAAGGAGTGGTTTAATAGTTGTATGATGGCAAAAAAAGAGAGAGACACGGCATGGAACAATTGAAGAGAGGCAACAACAAAACAAAGGAAGAATATAAAAGAACTAGAATTGAATACACAAGAATACGTAGAGAGGAAGAAAGGAATTTTGAAAAAGGTATAATAGACAAAGGTAAGGATGAACCCAAACTGTTTTATAGATCTGTCAATGGCAAATTGAAACAAAAGGAAGGAATCACCAAACTGAATGTAGAAGGAGAGGTCTATAAAGATGCGGCAATGCAAGGAGAAATAATGAACAAATGTTTCTAATCAGTTTTCACTAATGAAAAGGAGTTTGTAGAAGGGGAGGGAGTAACTAGAAATGTAGTGATAAAAGATATAAAAGTGGAAGTACAGGAAGTGTATAAATTACTGGAAACTCAAGATGTAAGGAAAGCTCCAGGACCATATGGAATCTCTAACTGGGTACTGAAGGAATGGAGAGAACAACTGGCGGATAAGATACACAGTTTAATTGTGTGTTCTCTGGAAGAGGGGAAAGTGCCTTAAGAATGGAAGATGGCAAATGTGGTACCAATTAATAAGGGAGGAAACAAGGAAGAACCCCTGAACTATAGACCAGAGTCCCTAACCAGCATGGTCGCAAAATTGTGCAAGAGAATTCTGAAAGATAGATGGGTAAAATATCTGGCAGAGATGAATATTTTGGCTGAATGTCAGTTTGGATTCAGAAGTGGAAGGTCATGTGTTTCCAACTTGTTGAGTTTTTACTCAAGAGCAATTGACGTGCTTCAGGAAAGAGATGGTTGGGTGGACTGTGTGTATTTAGATTTGGAGAAGGCCTTCGACAAGGTACCCCATAAGAGACTAATTTGGAAATTAGAGCATATAGGAGGACTGAAGGGGAATCTCCTGGAATGGATGAGAGATTTTTTGAGAGAGAGACAAATGAGGACAGTAATAAAGGATAGGATGTCTGGATGGAGGGAAGTAACAAGTGGAGTCCCACAGGGCTTGGTGTTGGCACCAGTAATGTTCCTGATTTACATAAATGATATGGTAGATGGAGTGAACAGTTATGCAAGTCTGTTTGCTGATGATGCAAAGATCTTGAGGAAGGTAGAGGCTGAGGAAGACTGTAAAATGCTACAGGAGGATCTGGATAGGATAAACGAATGAAGCCAGGTGTGGGAAATGAAATTCAATGCAAAGAAATGTAAAATATTGGAAATGGGTACAAGCACCAATAGGCCATCACTGAATTATTTGATGGGTAATGAACCAATCACAAAAGCGAGAGAAGAGAAAGATTTGGGAGTGCTGGTCCAGGACAATTTGTCACCTGAAAAACATATTAACAAGACAGTTAGAGAGATGTATAAATTCCTGACTAATATAAGAGTAGCTTTTCATTATATGGATGAGGAGATGATGAAAAAATTGATAGTGGCCATGATTCACCCCAGGTTAGAATATGCAGCAGTAGTGTGGTCCCCTCACAAAAAGAAAGATATACAAAAGATTGAGAAAATACAAAGAACAGCAATCAAAATGGTCTCCAGTCTGGCAGATCTGTCTTACAGAGAGAGGCTGGAAACGCTGGATTTGCCTTCCTTAGAAGAAAGGAGAAAGAGAGACGACATGATTGCAGTGTTCAGGACCATGAAGGGAGTATATAAAATTGACAAAGAAGATCTGTTTTTATGGGATAAGAGAGTAAAGAGAGGACACAGAATGAAATTGAAGAAGCTAAGCTGCTTGAAGGATATCAAGAAATATAGTTTTCCTTATAAATGTATAGACCTATGGAATAGCCTGGACAAAGAGAATGTCCACTCTAAAAACTTAAACGAGTTTAAAGCTAAATTTGGCTTCCTGAGAAACAGAGACGGGACCTCACGAGCGTAGCTCATTTCCTGTATATCACAATTAGGTAAATACAATTAGGTAAATACACACACACACACACACACACACACACACACACACACACACACTTGGGAGGCAAGCAGGGGTGGGGGAAGGTGGGGAGAAGGGGAGTTAGACAACCGGGGGTGGCGGAGGGCAGTGGGATCGAGAGGGAGACACGCCTGACAGTGCTGAGCGTTGTGGGGGATGGAGGAGTGATGGTGGGAGAAGAGAGGGCATGGAGGGAGGACAGGGAAAGCTGTGTGCACCACCACATCCCATTCAGACACACTTGTTTCAAAGCTAGGGAGGGGTGGTGTGTGCAGTCTAGCAAATTGATGGCTGCTCGGATTGTGGAAATGTTCCCCCACTTCTTCTGTTTGGTCTAGCAAATCGTCAGTTATCGCTGGATCAGAAATCAGGGTATGGGTGTACTCAGTGGCAAATAAAACAGTAAAGTCTGCCAATCCTATGCTGCCACTTTCAGAGCATAAGGGTGTGAGGTTTGATTACTGCGGTCCAGATCAATTTAGGGTAGGAGACTGATCTATGTCCCTGGTGGCATTTACATGATAGAAAAACCTCTGGCCATCCCGGAGACTCAAATCATAGCGTATGGGCCATGGTGTGCTCTGACCTGAGACCTCTATCACCATCCCACTGTAATAGGTATGATGGATATAAAAAATTTAGCTATGGTTTTACAATTAAAAACTTAGTTGTGGCTTTATAATTACATGGATTATATAACAACCAGGTTGAAGATTACATACAAAATACAGTTCTTACATGTGGAGTGGTGTGTCTAGGTACACATTGGCTATGTGAGCATCATTACGGTACTGGGGCTGGAGTAGCAGGTTCAGGATACCAAAGTGACCGAATCTGACACAGCAGTGCAGAGGTGTGTTGCCTTCCTCATCCTGCTGACGTGCTATAGTAACAAAATAATTTACTATAAATATTTCCAAGACTCAATATATGAAATTTTATTTCATCTGGAAGCAAATTATCATACCATCAGTACCAGAATAAGTTAGTCAATATGCACAGATACTGCATAAAATAATTCACAGAAAAAATAACAGTATCATGTAGGAGTGTCTGATGATATTTAAATGGTCAATACAGCTTGCAAAGTCTCAAGATTACATCTATCATCACCTGATTATGCATATGAAACCAACAATGACTTAAAGATGTAACATGAAAGCAATACATTGATATCTTCATGAAAATATTTTTACCAGTTAGGACAGACTCCCTGGGCAACATGCAACAGCTGTTGTTTGTGGTGTCAGACTGTTTTTGAGCCAATCCTGCACAAACTGTTTTGATTTTATGCATAGCAGATGCTGATAAAACTAATAATAAAAAAAATAATACAGACCTCTAGCTCCCTTTTTAAGAAGCATCTGAACAACTCTGAAATGCCCTCTGGTGGCTGCCAGATGGAGAGGTCGGTCTCCAACTGAGCCAGAAATGTTCACATCAACACCCCGAGACAACAAATACTCCACCACCTGAAAATATGAGCCTACTGTTCAAGAACACTGCAAAATTTATGATACAAATACAGTTAGGAAACTAGCAAACAGTAATGAAAGATTTTACATCATTTAGTACCTGGCTGCACAGCAGACACTCTAAAGGCCACAAAATACTCTACCACCTGAAAACACACGGCTGTGTTCCAGGTCGCTGCACAATTTAAAGTAAAATAAATTATTAAAACATTTACCTTATTTTTATTTCAATGGTTCTGCCATACCTGAATACAAAAGTGGCTAAAAAAAAAAAAAATCTTAAGTGTTGTGTTCAAAGAGATATGCCATGAATAGCATTAGTAAACTCACCATTCTAGTAGCCATAATACCATGCAGTAAAATAAAAATCAATATACAATACTGTGTATATACAGTATATACATATATATATATATATATATATATATATATATATATATATATATATTCTATCTACCTATTGCCAGACGCCTCGATCCCGTTCGGGGTGGCCACAAGCAAATCGCCTCCACGTCGCCCTGTCCCCCGCCATTTCATTGCCCTGCTCCCAACTCACACACCCCTCTCTCATATACCTCTCCACCCCATCCCTCCATCTCATCCTTGGTCTCCCCCTCCCTCTTCCCCCCTCCACCTCACTCACATACACTCTCTTCGTCAGCCTTTCACCCTCCATCCTCTCCACATGGCCAAACCACCACAATGTATTCCTCCTAACGCTTCCTATCACATCCACATCCACACCAATGCTCCTTTATATCCTCATTTGTCAGCCTGTATCTCCATGTGACTCCACAGGCTCCTCTTAAATAACTCATTTCCACTGCTCTCACTCTTGACTTGTGTCCTTCCAGCAAAGTCCAGGCTTCACTTCCATACGTTAGAGTTGGTATCACAATACTGTCATGTAGTAACTTTTTCACTTCCATACTCACTTCCCTGCTTCTTATCACTGCTTTCAAGGAACCAGCAACCTTTCTTCCCTGCTGTACCCTTTCAAGCACTTCACCCTCCACACCTCCATCCTTACTCATCACACTACCCAAGTACTTAAACGTACTCACATTTTCCAAATCCTCACCATCCAACCTCGCTGTACATTCACTGACTTCACCTCTCTCAAAGACCATCACTTTACTCTTCCCTACATTCATCTTTAGATTCCGTTTCTTACACACTCTCCCAAACTCATCCACCAAGCCTTGCAGCTCTCCTTCGTCTTAACTCAACAACACAGTATCATCTGCAAACAACAGTACAGGGAGTTTCCAAACACTACCCTCTCTCACCAGGGCCACTCCAACATCCACTACCCTACCTTGTACCTCTTTTATTACCCCATCCATGTACAGATTGAACAACCATGGAGACATGACACATCCCTGTTTCAACCCAACCTTCAAAGAGAAAAATTCACTCAGTTCACCATCCACACGCACTGCAGCCTTAGCACCATTATACATACTCTTCACAGCATTCAAAAACTTCCCAATTACTCCATATATTCTTAATACTTTCCACAATCCTTGTCTATCCACCTTGTCATAGGCTTTCTCCAAATCCATGAAAGCCGCATACAATTTCTTTCCCTTCTCTAGAAACTTTTCCAATAAAGATCTAAGAATGAATATCTGATCTACACAACCTCTTCCCTTCCCAAAGCCTCCCTGTTCTTCTCCAACTAATTCCTCTGTTCTTTCTCTAACTCTGTCAATAAGTATCCTACCATACACTTTTCCTATTATACTAAGAAGACAGATGCCCCTATGATTACCACACACTTCTTTTTCTCCTTTTCCTTTGTACAAGGGAATAGTTATACCTGACTTCCAATCCTCTGGGACTCTACCTTCCTCCCAGGCCAGTCTGCACATTTTCCACATCCATTCTACTACTATCTCTCCCCCATGCTTCAACATTTCACCACTCACTCCATCAATTCCTGGGGCTTTCCCCAATTTAACTTTCTTCATTGCTTCCACAACTTCTATCCTACCGATTTCTTCCTGTCTTCTCACTTCCCTCCTTCTCCCAGCCATTCCCCAGCCACTTATATTCGCATTACTTCCATCCTCTATGTTCAACAATTCCTTAAAGTGTTCTCTCCATCTGCTCATTTTTTCTCCCTTCTCCACTAGTAATCTACCATTTTTATCTTTCACTCCCCTGCTAACTTCACTCCACCCTGTCTTACTCTTTTCACCTCTTTCCAGAACATTTTCTTACAGTCTCTCCACTTTACACTCAAATTCCTTCCAAATTCCTCATCCACTCTCTTCTTACTCTCTCTTACTAATCTTTTCACCTCTCTCTTTCTTTCTACATATAACTCTCTCTTCCGCCTCTCAACTTCTTCCACGCCCCTATTTCTCATCCATTCATTGTATGCTTTCTTCTTTTGTGCCACAGCCTGTCTCACCTCTTCATTCCACCACGCTGTTCCTTGCACACCCCTCCGTCTTCTCTTCATCCCACACACCACATCACATGCTGCACATATTTCTTCTGTAAATATCCTGCACACACTTTCCATGTCCCCCCATCTGCTCCAATTCATATTTGCCCAATCGTTCCTCCACTTCTCTCTTATACTCTGCCTTTTTCTCATCCTCTTGTAACCTTTTTTCTCTCCTTACAAATACTCCTTCTTCCCGTCCTTCCCTTCTTCTCTTTCTCCATCCTAATTGGATCTTGATTCTGGCCACCACCAAGCAGTGGTCAGAAAGTCCACTCCCCCAACCTCTATAAGCTCTTGCATCCATTACACATTTCTGCATCCTTTCATCCACACATACATAATCAATCACTGCCTTCCTTTCATTCAGTTCACCACCCACCCTTCTCATCACTCGCCATGTATACCTGTGGATCATTTTGTGCCTGAAGAGGTATTGGCTATCACCAATATATATATATATATATATATATATCTATCTATCTATCTATATACGTAGGCTACTTCCCCCAAGGAAGGGGAGGTAGCTGAGACAGGATGACACACTCCCCATTTACTCATCCATTCAAACACATTCATTCGCATCTTAGCCCCAAAGGGGAGAACGGACAGATTCTCACTGCACCACACCGCACAAGGGTCAACTGCGCAATGCAATCAGTGACATCCGCAGCAGGGCCCGACAGCAGAGCTGGTTTACCCCTGCCGCATCATAACAGACCCATCCCCTTACCCGCACCTGACCTGACTAGCTGATCAGACCAAATGCGGGAGAATATGCCCTCAGGGCTGCGTCATCACTTATTCATTCACAATTTCTCTCTATTTATTTCTGTCACGCACAGCCACTCTTCCTTGCTCACCACAACAGACATCCCTCTCGCATCCAGCGCTCTCTTCACACTGTCCATCCATCTTATTCGTGGTCTTCCTCTCAGCCTTACACCTCTCACATCAGATCTAGTTATCTTTTTCATCAATCGCTCATTATCCATTCTCTCCATATGCCCAAACCATCGCAACACCCTCTGCTCAACTCTACTAGCCATCTCCCGAACAGTTCTCCTTCGCACTTCATCATTTCGCACTCGATCCATACGCATCACTCCACACATACTCCTCAGACACCTCATCTCCATTACATTCATACGCATCACTCCACACATACTCCTCAGACACCTCATCTCCATTACATTCAAACTTTTCCTCTCTGCAACACCCATATTCCATGTTTCAGCCCCATATAATGCAGTTGGTACCACAACACCCTCATACAGCCTTCTCTATACATCCATTCTAAGCTAACAACATCTAAACACTTTTTTCATTCCTCCCAGCACATTTCCTACTTCATTTATTCTAAACTTCACTTCTGCATCTATTCTTCCATCCACAGCACTATGTGACCCTAGATATTTAAAACACTCTACCTCCTCAAGCAACTCGCCATTCAAAACTATATTCATCCCCCTACCATCTACCAACCTCGTGCACTTCATCACTTTACTCTTATTCTCATTTACTTTCAATTTCCTCCTTTCACACACCCTTCCAAACTTCTCTACCAACTGTCTCAATCTCACCTCTGAATCAGCCACCAGTGCAGTATCATCTGCAAACAGCAGCTGCTTCAGATTCCACTCTCCACCATCAACATTCACCAGACTCAGACCTCCACCTAAAACTCTTGCATTCACCTCCCTTACGACACCATCCATGTGAATATTAAACAACCAAGGCGACATCACACATCCCTGTCGCAGCCCCACTCTCACGGGAAACCGATCACTCACAGCATTTCCCACTCTTACACACGCTCTACTATTTACATAAAAATTTTTCACCCCTTTTAGTAACCTACCATCAAGTCCATACAATCTTAAAACAGTCCACAAAGCCTCCCTATCAATTCTATCATCCGCTTTCTCTAAATCCATGAATGCCCAAAACACATCCTTGCCTTTCGCTAAATACTTTTCACACACTTGTCTCACAGCAAACACCTGATCCACGCATCCCCTCCCTCTCCTAAAGCCACACTGCTCATCACCAATCACTCCCTCTGTACCCTCTCTGACTCTCATAATTAACACTCTACCATACACCTTACCTACAACACTCAACAGACTTATACCCCTAAAGCTAGTACATTCATATTTATCACCCTTGCCTTTATACAACGGGACCACACAAGCACTTACCCAGTCAAATGGCACCATACCTTTCACAAAGCACACATTCAACAATCTTACTAATCAGTCAACAAGAGTCACTCCACCACCCTTCAGGCATTCCACAGCACACCCATCCATACCTGCAGCTTTCCCTGTTTTCATCTCCTTTACTGCCTTCTCCACTTCCTCCTTCGTGATCAAAGAATCATTCAACTTTCCCAACACATTTATTCCTTGCACCCTTCCATCCACCACAATCTCAGCCACCCTTTCCTCCTCTACATTCAACAATCTTTCAAAATACTCTGCCCATCTCTTCCTTACTGCATCCATCTCAGTTAACATCCTTCCATCCTCTGCTTTTGCTTGTTCTCCTTCCCAGACTCTCCCTTTTGCACCCTTTTCACCTCCTTCCAAAACATTTTCTTATTCTGTTGAAAATTCTCTGTCAGCCACCTACCCCACCTCTCATCTGCTGCCACTTTAGCATCACGCACAGCCCTTCTTGCCCTATTCCTCTTTTCCTTATACCTTTCATATGACATCTCATCCTTCCACTGCACCCACACTTCATATGCACGTCTCTTCTCAGCCACAGCCATACTTACTTCCTCGCACCACCATTCACTTCCTTTTCTTACACCACCACCCACACATCTCACACCACACACCTCTTCTGCATGCCCCACCACAGCACTCTTAAACAACTGCCATTCCTCCTCCACACTGCCATTTTCCTGATCTTTCACTGCGTTCCACTCATCTTTCAATTTCTCCTGATACTCTATCTTTTTCTCTCTTTTATCCAACTCACTCATTTTCAGTATATATATATATATATATACATACAGTATTTACTTATTATTTATTACAGTATATGGACACCCACACACCCACACGCATATAATGGTTCAGGGATTAAGCAGTTAGAAAAAAAAAAAAAATCTTACAGTTTCATGTCCAAATAGACAAGCGATGTGTAAGGGTGAAAAGGACACAGCATCACGAGCTTCAATGTTTGCCCCACGCTGGGCCAGGGCTTGGGTGACCTCCAGGTGGCCGGCCATGCAAGCAACATGAAGAGCCGTAAGACTCCCTGCCCCTGTGTGATCCAGGTGCCCACATTTGTCCACCAGCAGGCGCACCACCTCAACATCACCCTGACGAAACAGTAACAAACCATGGTCAGCTCATCCACAACATGCACTTCCAAAATGCTATCTGAATATGGTACACATAGCTGTTGTCAAATGTTGTTCAAAATGTTTTCATAAAGTGCACAGAATGTGCATAATAAATGGTGCAGGCCCAAGCATGCCCAAACATGGCACTTCCGGCCATTACACGTGCCCCTCCTTTCCATGGAGTGTGGCATGTGATGGCTCAGAGGCCCACTGCACACTTTCTCCTCCCCCTTCTCTCACACCCGCCCATCTACAATCACAATTCATATTAAGTACAATAAGTGCTTATCTATCTATCTATCTCTAGCGAGATGCCTTAACCCTGTAAGGGGTGGCCACAAACAAATCGCTTCCATGTCACCCTGTCCCCTGCCATTACGCTGCCATCCCCCAAATTCACACTCCCCTCTCTCATATACCTCTCTGCTCCATCTCATCCTCAATCTATCCTACCCTCTCTCCCTCCACCACCTCTCTCACATAGACTCCTTGCAAGTCTCTCACTCTTCATCCCCTTGACATGGCCATACCACCTCAATGTATTTCTCCTAACACTTTCTATCACATCCACATCCACACCACAATGCTTCTTCATTTCCTCATTTGTCAGTCTGCGTAACTCCACAAGTTTCTCTTAAATAACTAATTTCCACTCCTCTCACTCTTGACTTGTGTCATTCCAACAAGTTCCAAGCTTTGCTTCCATACATTAAAGTGAGGAGCACAATACTGTCATGCAACAACTTTTTTACTTCAGTGTTCGCTTCCCTATTTCTTATCACTGTTTTCAATGAATCAGCAACCTTTCATCCCTGCTGTATTCTTTTAAGCATTTTATCCTCCAAACTTCCATCCTGAATCCTTATCCATCACATGACCCGTCCTTAAATGCACTCACATTTTCCATTTCCTCATTATCCAGCCACACTGTGCATTCAATGACTTAATTTCTCTTGAAGATCAAAACTTAACTCTTCCCTAGATGTGTTTATCAATGTTGTTAGGTTTCCTTATGAATGTCTGGTACTTTTATGGTCAAATTGGGGAAGATTAGGGCAGGCTTAGGGGGGGGTCATTTGGTGTGACACTGAGGAGGATGCCAACCAAATTCCTTTTTTCCATAAGCTCTGCGCATTCCATACTGCGATTTTCTATAACAGTCACTGTGTTACAAACCACTCAGCCACACTAAAAACTGACAGTATATACAGTAGTGCATTCTCAAGGTAAATCATCATTACTATCTATCTATTTATTGCCAGACGCCTTAATCCTGTAAGAAGTGCCCACAAACAAATTGCCTCCCTGTCACCCGATCCCCAGCAACTTTAATGCCCTGCTCAAACCTCACACCCCCCTCTTTCACATACCTCACCACTCCATCCCTCCATCTCATCCTTGGCCTCCCCCTCCCTCTACCCCCCCTCCATCTCATTCACATACACTCTCCTCGTCAGCCTCATGCTCTCATCCTCTCCATATGGCCAAACCACCTCAAAGTATTTCTCCTAACGTTTTCTATCACATCCACATCCACACCATAACGCTCCTTCACTTCCTCATTTGTCAGTCTGTCTCTCCATGAAACTCAATGTTCCTCTCAAATAACTCATTTCCAAAGCTCTCACTCTTGACTTGTGTCCTTCCAACAAAGTCCAAGCTTCACTTCCTTATGTTAGAGTTCGTATCACAGTACTGTCAAGCAGCGATTTTTTTACATCCATGCTCACTTCCCTGCTTCTAATCACTGCTTTCAAAGAACAAGCAACCTTTCTTCCTTGTTGTACCCTTTCACGCACTTTGCCCTCCAAACTTTCATCCTTACTCATCACAATACCCAAGTACTTAAATGCACTACATTTTCCATTTTGCCATCATCCAACATCACTGTACATCCAGTGGCTTCATTTCTCTTGAAGACAACAACTTTACTCTTCTTTACTTTCACTTTTACATTCCATTTCTTACATACTCTTCCAAACTCATTCACTAAGCCTTGTAGTTTCTCATCATATTCAGTCAACAATACAGTACTGTATCATGTGCAAACTACAGTACAGGGAGTTTCCAAATCTTGCCCTCTCTCATTAATGCTGCTTCAACATCCACTGTCCTACCTTGTATCTCTTTTAAAGTCCCATCTATATACAAACTGAACAACCATGGAGACATGACACATCAAAGTTTCAATCCAACATTCAAACAGAAAGATTCACTTAATTAACTATCCACACACACTGCAGCCTTAGCACCTTCATACACACTCTTCACAGCATTCAACAACATCCTATTTGCTTCATACAGTACTGTACATTCTTAATACGTTCCACATCCCATTTACTCCATATATTCTTAATACTTTCCACATCCCTTGTCTATCCACCCTGTCATATGCTTTCTCCAAATCCATGAAGGCCACATACAACCTCTTTCCCTTCTCTAGAAACTTTTTTAATAAAGACTTGAGAATGAATAACTGTTTTACACAATCTCTTCCCTTCCTAAAATGTCCCTGTTCTTCACCAACTACCTGTAATTCCTCTGTTATTTTCATAAGTCTGTCAATAAGTATCCTACTATACACATTTCCTATTACACTAAGAGGGCAAATTCCTCTCACTCACTCGAGGTAGTGCTACTTTGGGTGTCTGTCCTTTCCTTTCTTCTATCCTTCCTCTTCTGTCTTTCTTTCCTTCATTATTTCCTCTTTCTTCTGCCTATGGGAGACTTTTCACTCCCTCCTCTGTCTTTCTTTCCTTCTTTCTTTTCTCTTCCTTCTGTCTGTGGGTGACTCTACATTGAGTGACAAGCCAAATGGTTTCCTGTACACCAGGAAACCATTTACTACACTGGATGATAACCATATAACCAAATTATGGCATCTGGTGGTTTAGTTGGTAATTAAGGCGCTCCAATCGGATAAGCCTGTGTAGGTTAATATCCAAGGGGTGGTTGGGGTTTATTGCTCATGTAATGCCACCCAGGGATGAGTGAAGCTGGTCACTCTCATCTTAAATGTCAGGACCAACTTGCCAAGCCCCAGGTTCCTGTATTCCTCATGGGGCGGCATAGGATTGGATGATGGATGAATGGATGGATTACCACACACTTCTTTTTCCCCATTTCCTTTGTACAGGGTAATAATTATACATGACTTCCAACCTCCAGAACTCTACCTTCCTCCTAGGCCAATCTTCATATCTTCCATATCCATTCTACTACTATATATCTTCCGTGCTTCAGCATTTCACTACACACTCCACCAATTCCTGGGGCTATCCCTATTCTGACTTTCTCCATTGCTTCAACACTTCCATCCTATTGATTTCTTCCTCTCTTCTCACCTCTCTCCTTCTCCTGGCCATTTCCCAGCCACCTATCCTCACATCACTTTCGTTCTCTATGTTTAACAGTTCTTGCAAGTGTTCTCTCCATGTGCTCACTTTTTCTCCCCTCTCCACTAGCAATCTACCATTTTTATCTTTCACTCCCCAACTAACTTCTTGATCACTCTGTCTTACTCTCACTGCCTCTTTCCAGAAAATTTTCTTAAATTCCCTCCACTTTACACTCAAATTCCTTCTAAATTCCTCATCCACTCTCATCTTACTCTCTCATATTAATCTTTTTACCTCCCTCTTCCTCTCTACATATACCTCACTCTCTTCCGTCTCTCAACTTCCTCCATGCCCAGGCTTCCCATCCACTCACTAAATGCTCTCTTCTTTTCTGCCACAGCCTGTCTCACCTCTTCATTCCACCACGCTGTTCCTTGCATCCCCTTTCGTCTTCTCTTCACCCCACACACCACCTCACATGCTGCACAGATTTCTTCTGTTACATCCCAGGTAATTACAGTACCAGACATTCTCTCTTATTAAGTTTTTTACTCTTAAACTTGTATTCAGCACAGGAACACTTTTCATACAAGAGATCATCAAGAGTAAGCGATGTTTACTGTCAATGCATGGGTGGAAAATTACAGTAAGCGGCCTGGTCTGACTGTCACACATTTCAGAAGTGAACAACATTATACCTAATACAGCTAATAAAGCTTGAGCAAATAATTTTTTTTCTCTAGATGCTATGTCAGTCAGTTCAATTTTCTATTTCATGATTCACAAAACTGTTATCACACCATAAAACTGTGCAATTTGGAAAACAACCACAAATGCTCGTTCACTCATTATATGCAAAAATCCACTCCATACTGATTATTTATTGTAAAGTGGTCTTGCAGTGAGTGGTCAGACCTGCCACAATGCACACTAGCATTTATTAATTATATCACTTACAGTATTTCTTTTAAACTGTAACTGGATTCTAACATTACGGTTATCCAAATATATCCAATCTCATTGTCAACAATGCTACATTCTGATACTATTTGTAGCTTTGAATCTGAATCTTTAGCCACCATCAGCATCCAATCTAGTATACCATTACCCCATCAGGAGTGCAGGGACTTGACTGCTACTGAGGCCAAGCAACTGAGTAATACTATATGAGCAACAAACCCCAGGCACAGCTTACAAGTAGATCCTTATTAGCCACATCCAGTTATAATGCCTCACCTCATCATGCATCTACAACACTGTCTATGAGATGGAGTTTTACTACATCAGAACACAACACAAAGTTCACACTCAATCTCCTTGCATGCACCAGAGAACTGTCCAATAAAGAGGAAAATATGGAAGTGTGAAAAGGGGTAACTATAATCTGTTTTTGTCAACATCAAACCTCTTTTCCCACCCTAGGATGGGGTGAGGTATGATCCAGAGTCAAAAAAATTGACAGAATGAGAAACTAACCACAGTTTGTCTAAATGAATGATCCACACTCCAATTCACTCATCATTCAAGCCCAGAGAACTCTGGCTCCATCATATTGATACAAACTTATTCCACATGGAGGTTAACATTAACCTGTCTAACATTTCTGTATTGTTCATCTCTAAGCACAACTCTCACTTAAGAGTAATTTTCATTTAATATGGTTGTTGTAGGGAGCATATCAACAAAATTAATACTCTCAGGCTCCTATGCTCACTCTCAGTTACTTTAAATAAAATCACGTGGCAGTAGTTGGGAAACAATACTAGACTCCCAACAATGAGTGTGTTAATGGTAACTCTCAGGCTCCTGCAATTCACTCTCAACTTAATATATTATCCATAAGACAGATAACAATACTAGTCTTATAACACAATACAAAACAATTTTATTAGTACTATTATTGACAATCTATATATTAAAAAAGAAAAAAAATCTGTATATGAGTGTCAATAAAAATGTGACTCCTATTAGCAAGGAATCATTCTATGTGGATCATATGTAGCAGCAAAAATCAGTAACATGCTACAGTTGTTGTAGTTGCTGTTATTACACCCCAGGACCATCTGAATGTGAACCCAGTTAACTGAAGGAAACTGTCTATTTAAATCAGTGTGCTTCAACAAGGTGTTCCCAGAAACCTTTTGTTGAGGAAATGTTGAAGAATTATCTGTCTTATGCTGTGTGGTGCATGAGGTCAGTAAGTGTGTTGTAATGTGGGTAGCTGCATTAAAGCAACCTTACAGTGCTGTGTGGTCCTTTTCCTATATGATCCAAACCACCTCAGCTGTTGTTGTTGTGGCCCCAGGCCCATTTGAATGTGAACCCAGTGAATTGCTGGTTAAATCTGCTCTTCTCATGCAGTCCACCATCCTCCATTCATGGGATTAGAAGGAGGTAAGGGAAGTTTGTATAACCAAGGAACCCCAATGACTGTTACACTGGTGTCACCACATGAGGGTGTTTCATTCCAGCACCAATCCTAGGATATAGTGGGACATAAGGTTAAGAAGATTATTATGTTCAAACAGTTATATACTAAATATTAACACATGCCTTGTGATAATGGATGAGAAAGCCAGCACAGCTGCTAACAAATGCTACAGCTATGTAGCTACTGTATAATAATTAATACAGTATCTTAAAAACAAGAGTAACATGCATAAAGAAACTAAAATGTCACACATTTTGTTGCTGATCAACCCATCTGTCTGGCTGGGCAAACCCATCAACTACAGGCAGGCAAATACCCATACAGGGCCATCCTGTGCGGCAAACTGATGTTCCCTTGTAACAAAAAGGCGCAGGGAAAAGTGTGGAGATTTAGTTTCTGGGTGAATGCCAGATTTGCATTGCTCCACACAGTTAGCAGGGGTACCATAACCATAACTGTCTCTACATCACCCCATCATCTGGTTACGGTGTGTGGTTGCTACTCAATGTTATAAATGGTTTCCCGGGCTATGGGAAATCATTAGGTTTGTCACTCAATGTAGAGCCACCTTAAGTGGAAAGAAGAGTAATACTGTAAAAGGTGACTAGAGGGAAAGAAAGAAACATGATGAGAGGAGGGCAGACACAGTGACAGAATAATAAAAGCAAAGCAAGAAGTGCAAAATCAAGTATGTGAATGAACATACCACCATGTCACATTTGTAGTTTTTTATAAATACTACTGAAAATTCCACTACTTGACAGCCTGTTTTTTCATAATAAACTGATACATTACACTGCCTTATGGATGCTGCCTTTGCCTCAGGCTCATTTGCATGTGAAAAAGTGGACTGCAGGGTGAACTGCTCTTCCGCATTCCACCATCTTCCTTTAAAGGGACAGGGAAGTAGCTGAGGGACATTTGTATAACCAGACAGATCCACTACCCAATTCCATCAGTGCCACCCCGTGAAAGCATCCCTCTCCAACACTGTCTTATGGTACTGTACTTCCATTTGTCATATACAATAATGCAATGACATAATATCAATAACAAATCTGCAAGTGTCAACTTGCACTGTAAATGTACAAGATATACTGTTTAAAGTATTATTTAATGTTTTTGGCTTAGTACAGCAAACCAGTTTTTCTCAATAATCTCTACAAAGAATAAATCTGTTAAATAATACACACCTTTCATGCATCCTTGAATAAGTAATATTGGCATCACTCCAAGCTCACAACACTGGCAACTCAAACCCTCTACTGGTTTAACCTTGTACGAAGCCAGATGGAGTGGTGAGAACCCGTTTTTACTTATAATAGCAGGATCAGCGCCTTTTTGTAGTAGCAGGCGAATCTGGTCTCGTTGTTCTTTTCCCAAGTCTTCCTTTGAGCTCCTCTTGGATGTACTGTCAACATCACATTTAGTTTCACTAGTTTTAAGCTGGTTTTTCTCTTTCCTATCACTTCTCCCTCGAGATTTCATCAGCTGCAGGATACATGGAGCTTGAGTCGCATTTTTCTTGCCTTCAATCTCAACTTTCTTTCCTTCCACTTCCATTTCCTCTTTCTTTTCCTTTGCATCATCACTCTTAGCCATCACGGCTGCCATACAACAGAGGTGCATTAGTGTCATACCATTCTCTAGTCTCTCACTAAGGGATTCTGAATTTAGTACAGAAGCTAGTTTCTCAGCTGTTCCATTGCTGTAAAGATAAAGGCAAAATTCAAACACAATTCCAGTACAGTACAATACATAAATAACACACAGCATCCTTTTCCATTCTAGTTAATTATAAACTTTCTGGATATTACAAAGATAAGAAACATACCTGTTAATCAAAGTTGTTAGTTAATAATTGCAATACTAATGTTGTATTACAAAAGAAAAAAACAATGCCAACCCCCATGACAATAAAAATAATAATAATAATAGATAAATAAATTAGCTCCCTCTGCCTGAAAACTCTATTAAACAGACTACACAGTTCCATGCAGACTAATGATCCTACTTCCACAAAGAACCACCCTCTATGGAGATTCATTGGTCTACATGCTGTCCTCTCTTCTGACAAAACTCCTTTTCTGCACCTCCATGTTCCACATGTTTCATGAATCACATCTGTCCTCTACACACTTTTTCTCAATAACCCCATCACCACTACTCTAACTTTTGACCTTTCATTTTCATGCCATATCAAATTCTCACACCCATAAATTCATGAGGATGTTTCTGCTCATTCATGCAATCCTCTTGCAGCTGAGACACCTGATCCTCTGTTTCATACTGAGGATAGCACCTGCCACCTTCCTTCCCTGTGCCATTCTACTCAACTACTTAAATTATCTCACCAATTCATGTCTCTCTCCATTCACCAGAACATCACAATGGGAGAGTCACCTTCGATATCAACAACCATCACTTTACTCCAATCAACATTTACTTTCAAAACACGATGCTCACGGACATCCCGTTTACTATTAGCCAGCAGCACAACATTATCTGCATACATCAGATTTGAAATATTCCACCCTTCACCATTCATTACTATTTTCATCCCTCTTTCCAATACTCAAAAAACCTCCCACTAGGCCCCCAGGTGTCTACTAATGAAATTACCAGGAGCCCTAGCACTTAGTTTAACAGGGTCCAAAGTAAATGACACAGAGTTAGCAAAATGGCACTATAGTAGCTGATAGCTTAAAAAGTGTGCCAGCTTTATAAATGGCACAATAAATCTTAATCCATTCAACAAGATGAAGTGGTTTTTTGCTTTACAGATATTTATGCTGTTTACCTATCTATCTCATTCCTGGAAGGGAGAACTACATTCTGTCTTCCATCAATCTGCCCTCTTTCCAACTCACACCTCACCCATTCACATATCTCTCCACCCCACCTCTTTACTTCAACCTCAACCTCTCCCTTCCCTTCTCCCCCTCCACCTCATTAGCATACACTCTTCTAGTCAATCTCTTACAAGATGATTTTATTGAGCTCACGAGGCTTCTTGAACTGGAAGGGTCAGTGGCTTTCATTAATCCTCACTACTAGGGTACTCTCATAGGCTGCATAATACTGTCTGGCAGCAACAAGGATAAAAATAGAGATGAGGTCCTTTGCTTGAAGGGGTAAAAAAAAAAAAAAAAAAAAAATACAAAAATAAGTATATAAATGCCATTCCCATGACTGCCAATCGCACTGTGCCCCATTCAGAGAACTGGGTTCTGTGGCTAGGCTATCTGAGTCCTGAGCTTTTATGAGTCGAAGACTGACCTATGTTCCTGGTAGCTAAAGCTTTCATGATAGAAAAATCTCTAGCCACCTCTAGCTTCAACTGTAACATATAGGCCATGGTGCATTCTGACCTGAGAATTCTGCCACCACGCCACCAGGTGTCTTAAATGTATATGTGCATGACAGTCCTCGTTAAATGGCAATAACACGTTCTAAACATTACAACTTTACCCATACAAATGGTAACTAGTTAGCTACCGTAAATTAGCGAGCTGTAGTAGTAGTAGTAGCTGGTAGCTGCAACCCCAGGCTCATATGAAAGTGAGCCCAGCAAACTGTAACATAAAATGCCCTTCTTCTGCTTTTCATCATACTCCTGTTGAGGGATAGTAAGGAAATTAAGGGACATTTGTATAACCAGAAAGTTGAGCTGCCTGACTATACTGGTGCCACAGCAGGAAGGTGCCCTAGTGAAAACTAGTTTATCAGCTTTATAGACTGCCAAGAAACTTGAATGGGAAAATTTTCTGTACATTATTATGAACTTAACTGCAAAAAATGATTGTACAAATGGCAACATATAATAAGTCTATCTATCTATCTATAGCCCGACGCCCTAATCCCGCAAAGGGTGGCCGCAGACAAAACGCCTCCAAGTCACTCTGTCACCCACCATTTGACTACCCTCCCCCCAACTCACCCCCCCCTCCCTCATATACCTCTCAACTCCATCCCTCCACCTCATCCTCGGTCTACCCCTCCCTCTCCCTCCCTCCACCTCACCTACATACACCCTCTTAGTCAGTCTTTCATTCTCCATTCTCTTCACATGTCCAAACCACCTCAGTGTATTTCTCCTAATCTTTTCAACCACATCCACATCTACCCCACAACATTCCTTCACTTCTTCATTCGTCAACCTGTCCCTCCACGTCACTCCACATGCTCCTCTCAAGTAACTCATTTCCACTGCTCTCACTCTTGACTTGTTCCCCTCTTGCAAGGTCCACGCCTCGCTTCCATACGTCAGGGTAGGGATCACAATACCATCATGCAGTGACTTCTTAACTTCCATACTCACCTCCCTATTTCTCATCACTGCTTTCAGTGTACCAACAACCTTTCTTCCCTGCTGTACCCTTTCACGTACTTCATCCCCCAAAGTTCCATCCTTACTCATCACACTACCCAAGTACTTGAATGCACTCACATTCTCCATATCCTCACCATCCAACCTCACTGCACACTCTGTGACTTCATTCCTCTCAAACACCATAACTTTACTTTTGTTTACATTAACTTTCAGCTTCCTCCTCCTACACACTGTCCCAAATTCGTTCATCAAAAGGACTTGGTATAAACAACAATAAGCAACAGCGCTAAAGAGGGATGCCTTCTTGCACTGGCACTGACATAAGCTAACTGGGTAGCTCTGCAGCACAGTTGTAGAAATGTCCTGCAACTCCCTCCCTATTAACCAAAAGGAGGATGGAGGACTGCAGAAGAGAAATTTCAGGCTGTAGTCCACTGGATTCATGTTCCGATGAGCCTGGGTACATTGACAACAACTACCACAACAAAAACAACAACCAAAACCACCACCACAACAAACAAGATACCTACCAGCATATTCTCTGTATCTCAGTAAGCTGCTCAAAATCAATATTTAAATCATCTTGCATCTTTTCTTCTAACAGTCTATAGTTCTGCAGTATTCTCTTCAATAGTTCCTCTGCACATGAAGATCTTGGCCTTGATCTGTAATTTCCCATCCCAGTTTTCTTCACATCCCTGAAAAAAAAAATCATCATCATCATGGCTTCTTTTCTCACCTAAGGAAATAGGAGACATGATACAGAGAGAAATAACCAACAACATAACCAGTGAAATGGGCCACCCATTCATTCACTCACCATTTAGGCTCCCAGAATACTGACTCCATCTCACAGGAACCTTCCCTGTATATGCACTTTATGTTTTTTCAAAATGCTAGGATCTGCTTTCTCTCCATTAAAAAATAAATAAAGGGCAATCCCTTCTTAACTAGCTATCTTCTTGAAGGTGCAAGGCCCCATGGCTGGGCTAATGTAGTCCAATACTTTCAAGGGTACCCTACATGACCAGCCTACATCCCTTGATGGTATTACACAGTCAAAAAACTCCAAGTCACCTCAAGGGGACTCAACCTAAGCAAGACCGTCACTCCAATTAGGGCATTCTAACCACTACACCATACCTTAACTTGACCAAAAACTGCCTTATTTCCCCTTTTTATCTATCTATCTACCCATTGTCAGATGCCTTAATCCCTTATACGGGGTGGCCACAAACAAATCACCTCCATGTCATCCTGTCCCCCACCATTCATTGCCCTGCTCCCAGTTCACACCCCCCTCTCTCATATACCTCTCCACTCCATCCCTCCATCTAATCCATGGCCTCTCCCTCTCTCCCCTTCCACTCACATACACTCTCCTCATCAGTCTCTCACTCTCCATCCTCTTCACATGGCCAAACCACCTCAATGTGTTTCTCCTAATGCTTCCTATCATATCCACATCAACACCATAACACTCCTTCACATCCTCATTTGTCAGTCTGTCTTTCCATGTGACTCCACAGGCTCCTCTCAAAGAACTCTATTTCCACTGCTCTCACTCTTGACTTGTGTCCCTCCAACAACGTTCAAGCTTCACTTCCATACGTCAGAGTTGGTATCACAATACTGTCATGTAGTAATTTCTTTCACTTCCATGCTCACTTCCCTGTTTCTTATCACTGCCTTCAAGGAACCATCAACGTTTCTTCTTTGTTGTACCCTTTCAAGTACTTCACCATCCAAACTTCCATCCTTACTCATCAAACTACCCAAGTACTTAAACGTACTCACATTTTCCATTTCCTCCTCATCCAACCTCACTGTACATTCACTGATTTCACCTCTCTCAAAGACCATAACTTTACTCTTCCCTACAATCACCTTTAAAATCCGTTTCTTACACACTCTCCCAAACTCATCCACCAAGCCTTGCAGCTCCCCTTCGTCTTCACTTAACAACACAGTATCATCCTGCAAACAACAGTATAGGGAGTTTCCAAACACTGCCCTCTCTCATTAGGGTCATTCCAACATCCACTGCCCTACCTTATTATCCCTTTTATAACCCCATCCATACACAGACTGAACAACCATGGAGACATGACACATCCCTGTTACAACCCAACCTTCAAATAGAAAAACTCACTCAGTTCACTATCCACATGCACTGCAACCTTAGCACCATCATACATATTCTTCACAGCATTCAACAACTTCCCATCAATTCCATATATTCTTAATACTTTCCACAATCATTGTCTATCCACCCTGTCATATGCTTTCTCCAAATCCATGAAGGCCTCATACAACTTCTTTCCCTTCTCTAGAAACTTTTCCACTAAAGATCTAAGAATGAATATCTGATCTACACAACCTCTTCCCTTCCTAAAGCTTCCCTGTTCTTGTCCAACTAATTCCTCTGTTATTTCCCTAACTTTGTCAATAAGTATCCTACTGTACCCTTTTCCTATTACACTAAGAAGAAAAATGCCCCTATGATTACCACACACTTCTTTTTCCCCTTTCCCTTTGTCTATCTATCTATCTATTGCCAGACGCCTCAATCCCGTTCGGGGTGGCCACAAACAAATCACCTCCACGTCGCCCTGTCCCCTGCCATTTCACTGCCCTGCTCCCAACTCACACCCCCCTCTCTCATATACCTCTCCACCTCATCCTCAGCCTCCCCCTCCCTCCCCCCCCTCCACCTCACTCACATACCGTCTCTTCGTCAGTCTTTCACCCTCCATCCTCTCCACATGGCCAAACCACCTCAGTGTATTCCTCCTAATGGTTTCTATCACATCCACATCCACACCACAATGCTCCTTTATATCCTCATTTGTCAGCCTGTCTCTCCATGTGACTCCACAGGTTCCCCTTAAATAACTCATTTCCACTGCTCTCACTTTTGACTTGTGCCCTTCCAACAACGTCCAAGCTTCACTTCCATACGTTAGAGTTGGTATCACAATACTGTCATGTAGTAACTTTTTCACTTCCATGCTCACTTCCCTGTTTCTTATCACTGCTTTCAAAGAACCAGCAACCTTTCTTCCCTGCTGTACTTGTACAAGGGAATAATTATATCTGACTTCCAATCATGCGGGACTTACATTCCTCCCATGCCAATCTGCACACCTTCCACATCCGTTCTACTACTATCTCTCCCCCATGCTTCAGCATTTCACCACACAGTCCATCAATTCCTGGGGCTTTCCCCATTTTGACTTAATTCAATGCTTCCACAACTTCCATCCTACTGATTCCTTCCTGTCTTCTGACCTCCCTTCTTCTCCCAGCCATTCCCCAGCCACTTATGCTCACATTACTTTCATTCTCTGTGTTCAACAATTCCTCAAAGTATTCTCTCCATCTGCTCACTTTTTCTCCCTTCTCAACTAGTAATCTACCATTTTTATCTTTCACTCCCCTACAAACTTCATTGCCACCCTGTCTGACTCTCTTTACCTCTTTCCAGAACATTTTCTTATATTCCCTCCACTTTTCACTCAAATTTCTTCCAAATTCCTGCTGAGCTGACACACAGAGTAACACTGTAAAAGAGTGCTATAGCCAGTCTAATCTTGTATGATACAGATATGTGGCCCCTTTTACCTGATTACCTGTTATTTAATGGTAGTTTAAGATAATACTACATGTACACAACAATTCCATCAATTTCTTCATAGATACCAACATAATTTACAAATCATCTCCAATTACAGCTCTGCATTTACTATGGAAAGATGGCAGTTTTCAATCACATATAGCAGTCATGAAGAAGAGCTAAAGAATAAATACGGTACAGCCATTGTAATGTCTTACCGGTACTCTGCCACTGAGCTGTTGCATAAGGTTAACACAAGAATACTAGTATAGGCTATATACCCAATTGTGTTGCAATACTGTCATATTCTGCCAGTGCTGTAGCAAGAGATCAATACGGTATCATACAGTGCTATACTCTTTTTTTTTTTTTTTTTTTCTCCGAGGTGAAGATGCATTTGACAGGTTGGTGATGCCTGGTTGAATGCAACATTAGGGTACCTCACAATCTCTTTACTCATTAGCATTATTAACTGACAACATATACCTGAGGGGGAAATTTGGGTTAGTAAATGTTATTCGGACATGTTGCTTTCCACCAATCATCACCAACCTGGGAAGTGCACCTTTGCCTAAAAAAAAAAAAAAAAAAAAAAAAAAAAAAGTACTGGTATAGAATATGGCATAATGAAGAACTACAGCAGAAATGATGTAGTCATTGTGCTGTCTTCTTTTTGACACTCAACAGTGGGAAAACATGCTGAGGAGGACAAAAATCTCCACAAAGTTAAGGTGGACAAACTACTGTACAGTGTATTTAACCTGAGTAAGATCACTAACCCTTTTCAATTCAGGTGATGGACAAATGGAGACAAAGTGGTCAGATCTGACAAGTAACCAATGAAACTCATTCCTTCATCATCTATAATAATTATAAAATTTCATGAAACAAGTTACGGTAGTACTGAAGCAATGGGAATGGTCCAGTTTTGTCAGGTAAAAACAAACCGACTATAACCATTCCATGTAATATTCATAATCTGTACAATGGTCCTGGAGAGTGACGCCATCATGTGGTGGCGCCATATAACTGGACTGCCCCATTGCTTGGTTATACAAATGTCCCTCAACTCTCTCTCTATTCCCTGAAAGGAGGATGGTGAACTGTAGATGATGGGCAGCTTCAGCCTGCAGTCCACCAGGTTTATACCCAGATAAGCCTCCTGCCAAAACCCTCACTGGCTTAAAAGGGATCTCAAATTGAATAAAATCATGTGACGGTGACCTTACCGGTACAACACCGAAGTGAAAGGGTTCGACTAACACCCATGTGAGAAGCTGATATGACATGGTTTGGATAATGAAAAATACCTGTGTGGGGAAGCACACAAGAAGTTTCTAATTAAATGTCCTTCATATCATTTACAAAGGATGCAACATGCTTCCATGCGTCGGCCTTGGTCACCTACTGGCGGCTCTGCTGGGATATCTAGTGTCATCTAACGTATAGCCCTTATAACTTCAATATTTAATTTGCACCATTCCCAATTACAACTATGCCATTATTAGTTTACAAAGCATTAATGGTATATATTGTAATATACTACCATTCCAAAGCCAAAATACCAAATAATAAAAGATCTATCTATCTATCTATCTATTGCCAGATGCCATAATCCCGTAAGGGGTGGCCACTTGACTTTGAGTTACCTGTTTTACAGGGAGGGGCACTAACCCTCCACCAACCCACTTGTTGACATGTAGGACCACGTATGGGTTGGTTATATGGTAACCACCCAGTGTTGTAAATGGTTTCTTGGCTTACAGAAAACCATTTGGCTTGTCACTCAATGTAAAGCCACCTGTGAAGGAAAGAAAAGCAATAAGAAGTGACAGGAAAGATGGGAGAAATAGGAAGAGAGGAGGACAGACACAGAAAAAGAATGATAAAGGCTAAGGAAGAGGTAGGTAGCACAACACCATTCCATCATATAAAAGGCATATACCAGTATACCATTTCCAGAAGCATTTGTGTAACATTTAGGGATCAGAGGGTTAAATTTAAATGCTACAATCTGGTTACTTCCATCATATAAAAGACATATACAGTACACTGCTTCATGTGACATTTGTGTGGTACTAAGAGATCTGCGGGTTAAAATGACACACTATGTGCAAAGGTCAAAACTACAATCTACTCCAAATATAAATTACTCCTGGCCATGACCCAAGTCTTTCCACACCTGCGGATGCTCCTTCATTCTAACTTTATTGCCTGTAAATATATTCCATTCCAGATTAAAATTAAAGTCATAGGTGATGGAGTCAGAGTGAGAGGGCATGGGCAAATGTGGAATGATGTGAGTTGATACTCCCTCATTCTGACCCTGACACGTGCAAGTAGTAGTCTACTACGTGCAAGAGTCACCCTGACACTATCATGTGCATATATTTGTCTATTACAAGTCAGAGTTACAGTTAGAAGTGATGGAGTTAGAATGAGGGTTACAGTTACAAGTGATGGAGCTAGAATGAGGTGGGTATGGACAAGTGTGGAAGGGTGAGTCTTGGTGGTGTGTAATTAAAATTTGTAATGTGCTATAACTGGTGTGGCCATGGCTTACTGGCTGTGTTTCATCATACAGATTAAGCGAATAGCACTATCACTCTGGCACCACCAAGGTCTCAGGAATTCTGGACCCTGTATGCTTGTTGGTTGGGGAGGTTCCCTAGCACCTCTCCTTTACCAGCAAATTTCTGTATCTGGTATGCTGATACACTGCAGAGTAATCTCTCATTTATCTGTTGTCACAATATCCAGCACCTTCTGCTCAAATCTATCAAAACAATATCCAGCGAAGTTAGGCATTATAAAAGAAACTGTGGAAAATCATACTGAATGATTCTAAACGGTAAATTTTTAGAATTACACCCAACTAGCTGGCACTGAAATCAATATGCTCACTGCTGAATTTAAGCAATTCTAAGCACTTTCTCTTACCGGTGTATAAGCATTTGTCGCAAATGCTTTTCTTCGTACAAAAGAAAAGGAGATGGGGAAGGAGAGTCTCTAGCTCATATCTCTGTCTTTCATTGCATCTAATTTAACTTAATCCAACTGAACCTAAACAAGTTAGTCGGGGAGTGAATGATAATGGTAGATTACTAGTGGAGAAGGGAGAAAAAGTGAGCACATGGAGAGAACACTTTGAGGAATTGTTGAACATACTGAATGAAAGTAATGCGTGTAAAAGTGGCTGGGGCTGGGGAATGGGTGGGAGATGGAGGGATGTGAGAAAAGAGGAAGAAATCAGTAGGATGGAAGTTGTGGAAGCAATGAAGAAAGTCAAAATGGTGAAAGTCCCAGGAATTGATGGACTGTGTGGTGAAATGCTGAAGCATGGGGGAGAGATGGAAGTACAGTAGAATGGATGTGGAAGATGGCAGATTGGCCTGGGAGGAAGGTAGAGTCCCAGAGGATTGGAAGTCAGGTATAATTATTCCCCTGTATTAAGGAAAAGGTGAAAAAGAAGTGTGTGGTAATCACAGGGACATTTGTCTTCTTAGTGTAACAGGAAAAGTATATGGTACTGGTAGGCTACTTATTGACAGAGTTAGAGAAATAGGCCTAACAGAGGAATTAGCTGGAGAAGAACAGGGAGGTTTTAGGAAGGGAAGAGGTTGTGTAGATCTGATATTCATTCTTAGATCTTTAGTGGAAAAGTTTCTAGAGAATGCCTTCATGTACTTGGAGAATGCATATGACAGGGTAGATAGACAAGGATTGTGGAAAGTATTAAAAATACATGGAGTAGATGGGAAGTTGTTGAATGCTGTGAAGAGTATGTATAAGGGCGCTAAGGCTGAAGTGCATGTGGATAGCGATTAAGTGAATTTTTCTACTTGAAGGCTGGATTAAAACAGGGATGCGACATGTCTCCATGGATGTTCAAACTGTATATGGATGAGGTTATAAATGAGATACAAGGTAGGGCAATGGATTTTGGAGTGGCCCTAATGAGAGAGGGAAGTGTTTGGAAACTCCCTGTACTGTTGTTTGCAGATGATACTGTGTTGTTAAGTGAAGACGAAGGAGAGCTGCAAGGCTTGGTGGATGAGTTGGGACTGTGTGTAAGAAATGGAATCTAAAGGAGAATGTAGAGAAGAGTACCAGTAAAGTTATGGTCTTCGAGAGAAGTGAAGCCAGTGAATGTACAGTGAAGTCGGATGAGGAGGAAATGGAAAATGTGAGTGCGTTTAAGTACCTGGGTGGTGTGATAAGTAAGGATGGAAGTTTGGAGCGTGAAGTGCTTGAAAGGGTACAACAGGGAAGAAAGGTTGTTGGTTCCTTGAAAGCAGTGATAAGAAACAAGGAAGTGAGCATGGAAGTGAAAAAATTACTACATGACAGTATAGTGATACCAACTGTACCGTAATGTATGGAAGTGAAGCTTGGACCTTTTGGAGTTGAAGGGACAGAAGTCAAGAGTGAGAACAGTGGAAATGAGTTACTTGAGAGGAGCCTGTGGAGTCACATGGAGAGACAGACTGACAAATGAGGATGTGAAGGTGCATTGCGTGGATGCGGATGTGATAAGAAGCATTAGGAAAAACACATTCATGTGGTTTGGACATGTGAAAAGGATGGAGAGTGAGCAACTCATGAGGAGAGTGTAGTGAGTGAGGTGGAGGGGGGGAGAGGGAGGGGGAGGCCAAGGATGAGATGGAGGGATGGAGTGGAGAGGTATATGAGAGAGGGGGGAGTCAGCTGGGAGCAGGGCAGTGAAATGGCAGGGGACAGGGTGACATGGAGGCAAATTGTTTGTGGCCATCCCTTACAGAAATAAGAAGTCTGGCAATAGATGTACAGACTAACCCAATTTAATTTTGTCTGGATGTAGATTCGATAACAGATGGAGCTACGAGCTGAACAACCCCCATTCCCACACCTTAGCTACTTAGTACTAAAAAGTGCATTTGCTTTGGATGTATATTGAAAAAAAAAAGTTAAAACTGCATAAACTAAATGACGAATACATTAATTTCATTCTCCGCTGGCTGGGTGTAATTCTGAAATAATGCTTTCTGAACAAGTGGAGCTCCCCAACTGACCTATGCCACTATTATTTTACCAAGTATTAATGATACATATCGTAATATATAACCATTCCCTAACTAAAATGGATGAATTATGAAAGAAACTGGACCAAATCATACAATTCTAAACAAGAAGGGGTCTGAGCCCCCATCCTGTGTCCCCGACCTCCTCCTCACGGAATCGTTTCAATATGCCCATAACTGTTTTGAATATGAGACTATACCTCTGTTATTATGATTAACGAGATGTGTGTTACTGGGGTATGTCGCTTAAACTGACGAAACAAAGTCGTAAAATACGTCAAAATAATCGACGGAGTTATGGGTCAACCCCAACTTCTCCCTCCTTACGTTTATCACTGGATAAAATTATCTCCATTAATTCTGTACTTACAAATCCACTAGAGACTGACGTACAAGCTGATTACTAAGTAGCAGTCACAATCACACTGTCGAAAATATGCAATAAACTTAACAACCAAAATTATAACCAAACTTGGCACTCCCCCCGTCCAAAAATAACCAAAAAAAATATGAAGTTCGATAATATCAGTTTTGGATATTATTGCCCACACTTTCATTATCAGATCATACACTTACCAGGTGCTTATACAATAGTCCGTCTTATGAAGCTTAAGAATTATTAACTTTATAGTTATCCCGAACCTCCAAAACTCCGAATAAACTTCGCCCAAACACTAACAAGTGTGTTTGTATCTACCAAACACTACAAACTTTAATTTATATACAGTCTAAGCAACATGATATTGATAACTGGTCGTCTGTCGATGCTGGGGAACAAATACTTTTCACAGTAATGTTGAAAATACGAAGGTTTGGGATACAAAACAGAAATCTAGATGGGTCCAGTGAGTGGCGGGAAGTTCAAATGAGGAATTGTGAGGGTCTCGCTTGTTTTTACACAAGAACTCTGTTCTGTCTTTGCCCTGCTTCCACACGAAAACCGTGTTTCATGTGCGGCCTCTATACATTTTCGCCCATCATTTCTTTGTCTCCCCAACTGGTGCTTCCATTAATTCAGATTTATTATGGGGGCAGTTGCAGAAATGAGATTGGTAATGTGGCAGTAAACCAGGCACTGACCTCTGGCACAGTGATTACCATGGTCCCTGTTCTAACTGCCTTCTGTGGTCTCTTGCATGATGCTTGCATCTCTTGCAATGCAAGCTACAGAACTGACCTTGCCACCCATTTTGTGCATTCTCATATAGACTTCACTGGACTCCCATGGGCCCATTGTCTTCACCAGGATGTTGATGTTAACAAAACTAGGCTGTGGATAAGCAACACGTGCGTCATGAACCATACACTGCGTGAAGTTGGTCAAGAGTCTGTGGTGTTCCAAGGTTCCATTCCCTCCTTACACTCCTGCACTGTGGCATGCAGATAATCTGAGGGGCAGGGGGCCTGGCTATGAAATAAAGAGGAGGGCATCATACACCTTATATTGCTTACTGCTAAAATTACTGTTCCTGATGATGATGTCTAAGAAGGAATTTGACAGCCAGCAGGGCCTGTAGTTCCTTTGAGTATCCTTGAATAAAGATGATTAAATTCAGTTAACTATAGGTGGGTCCCGATCTTACAAGCTAATTGGGAGCAAGGATTTTGCTTGTTAGCCGAATTCTTGTTAAATGAAGTGAAGAAATTATGGAAAAAATAGGGTTAGGGAGCAAGGCCTCCGAGCAACCTCCCCCCAAACCACCAACACTGACTTTCTGATCATTTTAAGCTGGAATAAGGGGTTAATACAAGAGGGTAATACACCTGAAATATAAAAACAGCATTAATATAAGCAGAATTACATAAATTATAGGTAAACTAGGGATGGGGTGAACAACCAGCCAAGTAACCTCCACCAACCACCAACACCTGTGACAGACAATTTTAAGCAGGAATAAAGAGTTAATATACATGAAATACAAATACAGTAAACCCTCATTATACAATGCCTCATTGTACGATATTTCGCTTATACAATGTCAAAATTTTAGTACCGTATGCCCACTATACAATGGGAACGATTTGCAACAACAATGGATCATCCACGGCTCAGTGAACAGCGAATGTGCAAACGCAACAAAAACGTCCTCACACTGTCGGCATTAGACCACACACACTTGTCCACCGGTCCAGCCTCATTAGCTAGCCCTGCCCAGCCAGCTAGCCCAGTCTTATCGATTGGTCCAGCCCCATCAGCCAGCCCCAGCCAGCCAGCTAGCCCAGTCTCATCCGCCAGTCCAGACTCATCAGCCAGCCCCGTGCAGCCAGCCAGCCCTGCCCAGCCAGCCAGTTCTGCCAGTGATGAGTGAGGGCTGTGAGGCCCTAACTGTCCCTTAGCCTCGGAGGGGACATCAACAATCCTATTTACTTAAGTAATAGTAAGAACTACTGTATACTGTTATTTTCATGTTTTTCCCCTCTTTATTCATTATTAATGTGTTACTTTACATCTTTAAACATAAGGATATTTCATGTATGTGAGTGTTAAGGTGTGTGAATGTGCGAGTTTAGGCAGGTCTGGGAACGTATCCCCATTGACTACATGTTATAACAGGTTCACTATACAATGGATTGCTATACAATGGGGTTTTCAGGAATGGAACCCCATCGTATAATGAGGGTTTACTGTACCTTCATCTCGATTCTTGTAACTTGGGATTTGGGGGGGTTTTACCTGGTCGTTAAACAGGCAATGGTACAAATTCCAAGACCTCGTATAAGTGAATTCTCGTTAAGCGATTGCTCATTAACTGGGACTTACCTGTAGTCTTAGGTCAGGACACCACCCAGCCCTCCTTGGTTACCATCTTTGATTTGAGATGGGTGGAATCACAGACAGCACGTGTCCCACTTGTAGATTATGCCCACACAATATAGCAAATAAAATGGACCACTACATAGCACATGCTACACCAAGATGCACACACAGTATTGACGGTATAAGGAACCCGTCAGATGATCCCATAGGGGAAGTAGCTTACTTACAGTTGATGGTTCTGCTCAAGCAAGCGGACCAGGACTGTATAACAACGTCACCTCAGTCCCACTCTCTTCCTTATCCATACATAATTTCTGAATCAATCTCTCATTCTCCAAACCCCCATCTGAATATTTCTTACACTTTTTTATGACCAAATAGTTGTGAGAATACTTCACAACTCCCTGTGCTTGTAATCAGTCTGCATCAACCAAGCTTAGTAATCAGTGAAAAAAAAAAAAAAAATATTCATGTCTATCTTGGATCTATCTATCTATCTATCTATTGCCAGACGCCTCAATCCCGTTTGGGGTGGCCACAAACAAATCGCCTCCAAGTCGCCCTGTCCCCCGCCATTTCACTCCCCTGCTCCCAACTCACACCCCCCTCTCTCATATACCTCTCCACCCCATCTCTCCATCTCATCCTCGGCCTCCCCCTCCCTCTTTCCCCCTCCACCTCACTCACATACACTCTCTTCGTCAGTCTTTCACCCTCCATCCTCTCCACATGGCCAAACCACCTCAGTGTGTTCCTCATAACGCTTCCTATCACATCCACATCAACACCACAACGCTCCTTTATATCCTCATTCGTCAGCCTGTCTCTCCATGTGACTCCACAGGCTCCTCTTAAATAACTCATTTCCACGGCTCTCACTCTTGACTTGTGTCCTTCCAACAACGTCCACGCTTCACTTCCGTACGTTAGAGTTGGTATCACAATACTGTCATGTAGTAACTTTTTCACTTCCATGCTCACTTCCCTGTTTCTTATCACTGCTTTCAAAGAACCAGCAACCTTTCTTCCCTGCTGTACCCTTTCAAGCACTTCACCCTCCAAACCTCCATCCTTACTCATCACACTACCCAAATACTTAAACGTACTCACATTTTCCAATTCCTCACCATCCAACCTCGCTGTACATTCACTGACTTCACCTCTCTCAAAGACCATCACTTTACTCTTCCCTACATTCACCTTTAGATTCCGTTTCCTACACACTCTCTCAAACTCATCCACCAAGCCTTGCAGCTCTCCTTCGTCTTCACTCAACAACACGGTATCATCTGCAAACGACAGTACAGGGAGTTTCCAAACACTATCCTCTCTCACCAGGGCCACTCCAACATCCACTACCCTACCTTGTACCTCTTTTATTACCCCATCCATGTACAGATTGAACAACCATGGAGACATGACACATCCCTGTTTCAACCCAACTTTCAAAGAGAAAAATTCACTTAGTTCACCATCCACACGCACTGCAGCCTTCGCACCATCGTACATACTCTTCACAGCATTCAACAACTTCCCATCTATTCCATATATTCTTAACACTTTCCACAATCCTAGTCTATCCACCCTGTCATATGCTTTCTCCAAATCCATGAAAGCCGCATACAACTTCTTTCCCTTCTCTAGAAACTTTTCCACTAAAGATCTGAGAATGAATATCTGATCTACACAACCTCTTCCCTTCCTAAAGCCTCCCTGTTCTTCTCCAACTAATTTCTCTGTTCTTTCTCTAACTCTGTCAATAAGTATCCTACCATACACTTTTCCTATTATACTATCTTGGATGCTCGGCTTAATTATTCTAAGTGGCTAATGTGACTTCATTCCCCACTTTCAGACTTTTGTTTATGCCACTGTTTGACATACAGTTCACCACCCACATTCTAAGGTTGTTACAGCCCTAGGATTTTTTTTTTTTTTTTTTTTAATGCAAGAAAGAAGGAACCAAAGGCCAGGGGCCCACAAACTGCTCCTTCCAAGAAAAAGACAAAAACAATACAAAAGAGAGCCAAATTCAAGATCCGTTCATTTCGAGATGCCTGGACACACTGAGTTTGAAAGACTGGAGATCTTAGGAAGTAGGAAATACAGACAGAGGAAGACAGTTCCAGAGTTGACCTGTTGCAAAAATGAAGGACTGGGAGTAACGGTTAACTCCTGCATTAAAGAGTTGGACAGAAAAGGGATTAGAGTTTGTTGCTAGACGGGTGCTACGCGCCCATCGTAGAGGTGGAGGGATGCAAGCAGACGTTCAAAGGAGCAGTGACCATTGAAGTAGAGATAGAAATGAGATAAAGAGGCAACAGTGCGGCAAAGAGAGAGAGGCTGAAGGGAGCCAGTAAGAGAAAGAGAGTTGATGAGATGTAAGGCCTTTGACTCCACCCTATTGAGAAGAGCTGTATGTGGGGAGCCTCCTCACACATGAGAGTTGTGCTCTAAACAGGCGAACAAAACCCATGTATAAAGTCAACAACCGCGCAGGGGTAAAGAAGGTACAGAGTCGGCTTAGCACACTTAATCTCTTAGAAGCAGATTTTACAAGAGATGCAATATGATCTTTCAAAGATAAGTCCCAGGTGAATGAAACCCCAAGCATGTTCAAGGATGATGCAGGATTGAGCTGGATATTATTAAACATTAGTGGGTACTCCTGTGGAAGATTGTGTTGAGTTGATAGGTGTAAGAACTGATCCTTTGATGCATTAAACACAAGATTATTTTTACCCCAGTCAGAGATAAAAGCCAAGCCACACATTGGGTCTGCCATAGCCTCATCTCTTGTCTGTTGAAGCAACTGCTGAGATGGACATTGCAGGGACCGAATGGAAAGGTGAAGGGTGGAATCATCAGCATATGAGTGGATAGGGTTTGATGTACAGCTTAGAAGGTCATTGATGAATAGAAGGAAGAGAGTCAGTGATAGGACAGAGCCCTGAGGAACACCACTGTTAATAGATCTAGGAGAGGAACGATGGCCGTCTACAACAGTTGGTGACAGGACTGAGCACTGAGGAACACCACTGTTGATAGATCTAGGAGAACAATGGCCGTCTACAACAGCGGCTATAGAACGACCAGAAATGTAGCTATAAATGAAGGCACAGATAGAAGGATAGAAGCCGTAAGATGGGAGTTTGGAAATTAAAGATTTATACCAGACTCGATCGAAAGCCTTTGAGATGTCAAGTGCAATGGCAAAGCTTTTGCCAAAATTCCGAAAGGAGGATGACCAGGAGCCTGAAAGGTAGGTGAGAAGATCGCCACTGAAGCGTCCCTGATGGAACCCATACTGACGATCAGAAAGAAGGTTGTGATAGAAAAGATGCTTTAAAATTTTTGTGTTAAGAATTGACTCAAAAACTTTTGAGACACAGGATGTTAAAGCAATTGGACGATAGTTAGAGGGTTGGGAAAGGTCACCCTTCTTTGGGACTGGCTGAAAGAGAGCAAACTTCCAGCAAGAAGGAAAGGTACAAGTTGACAGACAAAGGCGAGAGTTTACCTAGGCAAGGTGTAAGCACAGAGGCACAGTTCTTGAGGACAACAGGAGGGACTCCATCAGGCCCATATGCCTTGTTAGTATTAGGGCCAGTGATAGCAGAAAATACATCAGCTGAAGATATTTTAATGTCAGCCATGAGGATATGAACCCAAAAAACTTCAAGAAAACTTCAAGTGGATATCCCTGTAGATAGTTTGTCGAGGTTATGGTGAAGCACTGTCTGAGTTGTAATAATGAGGCGCATGTTGTGGTGTGGTGGGCTGCTTCAGTGTGGGCATAATGGATTGTTTGTGATTTAATATTGTATTGGTAGTGGACCAGGGAAAGGTGATGGCTGCATCCTAGTCTGGTTTGCCGCTCTTGTGTTGCTCTTGGTAGGGTAGTTTCTGAGGGGTGTATTTCTGGTGGTACTTTTAATGTTGTAACTCTTCCTGCTCTAGATTACATCATTGTTTCAGATCATTGCATTTCAGCTCTACTGATGGGCAGAATGTCATATGAGGCTTGAATGATTGATTTGCTTTGTTTTCCTTCATTTATAAAGGCTCCAACATGCTGGCATGCATTGGTCTTGGTCACCTAATGGCAGCTCTCCGTGCTGCTCGATCTTTGGCAGCATCCCCATTCAGTCCCTTATCCTTAAGTCACACTCTAAGACCTCATCACGTCTTTTTTGGTCTACCCCTTGCAACCCTACTCTCAATGTTCACACCTCTCACACACCCAGTTGTCATTTTCCATCCTCCCAACATGTCTGAACCATCTCAGTCTACTCCTCCACAGCACAACACATACATTCTAGTCCCATCTTTCCTCTCAACTCCTCAATTGCACTCCTAACCTCCACTCTCATTCAAGAATATCCTACATTTCCACTTAATCATTACCATATTTGTATGTTTGAGCCTACAAATATCCTCTTCCTTTACTGTCCAGGTCTCACTACTGTACAGCATTACATTCGTAACACATGATGCATACAAGGGCCCCTTTGCACGGAGGACAAGCCTTCTCAATGTTAAGAGAGTCAATAGCCCTCTGAACTTCCTCCAGCCACTTCCTACTCCAGCACATGACATTTCCCCCAAATAACAAAACTCAAAACACGTGAGCGACTCTCCAGCAAGATCGATCCTTTCATATCCCAATCTCTGCGCAGCCTTCCTAACACACTACGCACATGAAACCAGTATTATTCCACAGCCTACCTCTAATACAACTACATCTCTTATGCACCCACTCATCACAAACACTGCACAAGATGGGGTTACTTTCCACATTCTTGTGACAAACTGCACTTGCTCACACTCCCTCTGCTTTGGCAGTAACACCACCAGCCCTTCCTATCACCACTCTTGTCTTAGTTGCACTTACTCTCAAACACTTGTACCCAATTCCATTTCTCTACTTTCTAAATCTTTCCTCCACCTCCCTCTCATTCTTCACACTCAACATCATGTCATTAGCATACATCATCTACCATGGGAGTAGTTCTTCAAGTCGTGTGTGAAAGTTTTAAGCACCATGATACATTGCTATATCCACATACATTGCTATATCCACTCTAACCAACCACTCCTCAGTGTCAAGCTTTCTCATTGTTCACTTCACCTTCTCCCTAAGAACTCTTTTCAAATCAACAAAAACAAAGTACAGCTCCAACTTCTTTCCTATGTATTTTTCCTAAAGCTGTTGGACAAAGGATATTGCATCAGTGGTCCATTTCTCTGGTATAAAGACAAATTGCTGCTCATCAACATTCACTCTTTCTCTAATCATACCTTCCAGGACTCTATTACCTTCATTATATGGTCCAAAAGTTTTATGCCTTTAATTTCCTCTTTCCAAGGAACCATCATGCCCTTATATACATTTACCATTACACTCTCCAGCCAGCCATCTGGAACACACTCATATACAATCAATTATACCAAATCAGTAATAAACCCATTCCTACATCTCCACAGGCCTCCAACATTTTGGCAGCCAACCCTGACACACTTATTGCTTTCCCCTACTGCATCCTGCCGACTGTGGGTTCCATTTCTCTAGGAGTGCTGCTATATAGTTTTCCATAATGCATTCTCTTTCTTTGTTTTTAAGCTCTTTCTCATCCCATCTATGTGGGAAATTGGACTGAGATATTTTTGTGGCTTCAGGCTTATCGCAGTGTGAACCCAGTGGACTAAGGAAACTAGCAGCCACTGCAGCAGAAAACCATCACAAAAATAAAAAAAGACCATGACAGATTCCCCTGCTCATCCAGTCACTGGTACTGGAGAGAGATGCCTTCCTGTGCCAGCACTGAGTGGCTCCATTCCCTCCCTATTATCTGAAAGAAGGGGGACTTCTGTGGAGCAATGTCAACCTGCAGTCCAACCCTGTTCATGTCCAGATGAGCCTGGGGTTATAACAACAATCAAATCATATGGATGAAATGCAAGTGGACTGGTGATCTTGGCTTTCAGTGGTTCAGCATTCTTTGGGAAGAGTAAGTTTTGAACGCTCTTGGATTGGAAGAGGTTAGGAAACTTCATAAGAATGAATATGCTATAACTATGCGTACTTGCCATGAACCTAAATTCTTCAGTGTTAATGAAACAAGATAAGACTTTCATATATAATCTACTGTCAGGCACAGAACTGAAATAAATCAGGCTGAAGCTACAATGAACTTCCACCTTAAATCTGTTCCATAAATAAATAGCAATAATGATATAAAAAAATCTGCATAACAAAGCATAATATGTATTGGAAATTAAACAACCTAAGATAAACTGTTGTACTTCCTTCATTCTGCCTCCTAGAAAAATACAATACTGATTTTCTCTACCAGAATTATATTGTCAACATTTGAGCTAACTTACGTTAGGGCTACTATTCAACTCAATCTGAAAACACCGATCACATTAGTCTTAAATGCATACGATAAACTCCATATTCTGTAATCTTATATTATACTTTGTATTCTGGTAAGTATTGTATAACATCTTACCCAACTAATTGATTTGATACCTAAGTTTAAGCTGAATGTCTTAAGACTGTATTATGAAAGATGAGAGCATAAAGGTGTGCACAAGCCCTCAGTTTTCTAAGATAATTTCTGAAGCTTGTGGTAGTGACAGAACATGTCTGAACTTTCTGCACTGTTTCTGACTGCACTCTGTAATGTGGAATGAAGAGATACCATATCTAATATTTAAACATATTTCACAAATGACAGTAAATAATTAGGGGTCTGTTTACATTTTTGTGCACTGCTACATTCTGTAATGTGGGATGCATACTGATTATATCTAACAATTACAGGTGGTATACAAATTTCCAAAAAACCTAGAGACTAGCTCACACTTTCGGACGCCCAGTTTCAATAATACAGCCATTAGCTTGGATGTGCTCAGAGTAACAAGGGATTACCTGTACACTGCAACTCTTATAATACAGACAAGGCCACAGTCTTTGACTCCAGAGATTACCAAGTCCAATCACACCAGTTCAACACACCACACTTTTGCCTCTCACCAGTCTGGTTTTCCTTCTTTTTGTTTTGTGTTTTGTTTTTTAAATCCTAATCATCACCCAGACCTCTTTTTCCCACCTAAGTAAGGGGTGAAGCAGGGTCTGAAAAAAAAAAAAAAAAAAAAAAAAAAAAAACTAATATTTATTATGTCTGGCATAATGGGACACTCGTGATGCTGTTGCTTACCTTTTTCCCTTTCGTGTTTTCTTTCCATTCTCTGGATCCTGCCTGACCCCAGCCTTAGGTGGAGAAATAAGGTTAGGTTGATGATGATGATGATGATGATAATATATTTATTATTTAAAAAATGCTGGGAACAACTCAGACTGCTTGAGAGGTCACAGCAGCTTTCAGACAGTTCCCCCTGGCTGCTCGGAGTCTATCAAATGTTTTAAGACGAGTGAACACACTAAAGACACTTGCAGCTTATTGCACAGCTCAACGGGATAGCAAAGTGAAAGCAGGGATGAAGTAAGGGATGTATTCTTGGCAGCATGGGAGGCTTCATAGCACCTCTTCCTTACTAACTTATTTTGCCTACTACCGTACATAAAAAAAATGTACGCACGTAGTCGATATTATCTATATTGGTTTAATATCAACATTCTTTAAATGGTGACATACAAAAGGATTCTAACACTTTCCCTCCCCTCTCCTGCTCACCAGGTCCTTCCCAATCTTGTCTGTTTTTTTGTGCATGTAGGGTAGACTTACAGAAAATCAGATTTTATACTTGGTCACTTTCGACCTAATTACGAATGACTGACCTGATTCTTCTTATGCACAAAAGAGATTTGGGATAAATATTTTTCATTTGGATACATCTGGTGTCCAAAGAATGGTTATGCAAAAATAATCTGAATGTGATGTGTCATACATAGACAGGGAAAGGTTTCAAAGTGCGATAAGAAATATAACTTGCTTATGATGAGGCGCTACAAAATCTCCAAAGCCATTTATAATACAACCCTAATAAACACAAACAGTGTGACACTGGGAAGAAATGACTAGAGAAGTGTTACCTTGCAAGATGGATATGATTCTAATTAACACAGCTAAGACACCCGAACACTGAGGCATCACAAGATAGTTTGGCTGTGTCACTGTACAAACACTGAGGAATGGATAATAAACCTCTGACACAAATATACAAACAACTCCCAACTCTTACCAGTAATCACCAAGATATTTGTATAATAAAATTTCATTAATAAATACAATACTCTCCTACACTTTCAGCTACTGGGCTATGAAGTTTCATATAAAATATTACCAAGAAAGTTCTAAAAACGGTGATACGTCCTTTTCACTCATAAGCTAACTAAAACTGTGCTCCCTCTAAATATGGTAGCTTTGTCACAATTTATACATCACTGATGAAATTAAAAAAGAATACTCATTTGACTGAAGCCAAACAAGAAGTCCAACTGATATTTCGCAACACAATTTATTCATGTAGCGACAAAATAATTTTCCATTAAAACTGCTTCCCTATCAAACAACATTTTAGTCCTCTGATAATACTGCAGACTGAGACATGCACCATATAAACCAAATACTCCTGCAATAAGTATAGGAAATGAAGATTTAAAAAGTGCATAATAACAACATGTGTGTGGACACTAGTGTTCCATATCTGAACTAAGTTTACTAATAAAATAAAGAACTCTGAAAATTTCAAACAATTACAAATGAGCATAAAATACTTCAGTCCAACACAGGGTAGTAAGTGTTTCAAAAACTTTTTACAAAGTGACTGACATATTCTGAAAACATTTCCACAGAAATAAAGTTATATATCACAGGCATCAGGTAATCTTTCTAAATAATCATAAGAATCACAATCAATTTAAAATTTCTACAAATTCAAATTGTTGTTGTTGCTACTGTGGCCACAGGCTCATCTTTACAAGAACTCAGAGGACTGGAAGTTGAAGTGTCCTTCTGCAGTCCACTGCCCTCCTTTTAGGGAAGACAGAGGGAGCTGAGGAGTGTTTGTATTAGCCAGGCAGCTCAGGTTATATCAGTGAAAGCGTCCCTCTCCAGCACCCTGATTCATGTACCTGTAGCACGTGTAATACAGAGCATGATCATTGTGCTGGATGAAAGGTCTGTACTGTATATTGTGCAATGCCATGAGGCTGCATCAAGCAAACATGTACACCAATAGAGCAAAAAGCAAGATGAATTTGATGGCCATTGTGGCTGATCTACATCTTCCATTGCCTGTCAAATTTAATCCTTTCAGTCTTATGACGGTCCTAATGACAGCAAAGACAAAACTGTTATCTGTTACCACATACTGGTATTAACAAAATGTGTGTGGGTCTAGGATGTACAGTAATTGACACTAGTTTCAGTGCAGATCAAGATCTATGTCAAACAGGGTACAGATAAAATCTCATGAGTGCCTGATCTGATCTGGATCAAACTTGGTATATAAACTGTGTGTGTGTGTGTGGGGGGGGGGGGTGAGAAAAGAAGCAATTTGATATTGGTGTAGATCAGCAAAAGATCAAAGTCAAATTTTGGGTACAATGTTTCTGTACTATGTATCTGAAATTTGATCTTGCCAGCACCTGAAGATTTTATTAAACTGAAGACAGACCTCATGTACTGAAGGGTTGATGAAGACTAGGCTGTATCTAACTTCTCCATTTTGAAAAAGCCTATCCAAAGCTGAATAAATGCAGCTGGTGGTAGCACTGAATAATTATAATATATATCCCCAAAGTGTAGTAGTCAAGATAAGTTATTCCCATGAGCTTTTTAATCAGAGAAAACCCAAGAAGATCTTTGGGTTGAAAAAATATATATATATATATATATATATGTGTATATAAACCTTTCACTACAATGGTTTAACTATAGTCTTTATTTGATAACTCCAACAACATATACTTTTTTGAGATAAAGGGGTAAATGGAAGCTATATCTAGCCCCTTCAGATCAGTACGCTTCCCCTGACCTGAGTATATATCTTGTTCATCTGGTGGTTGCTGGAATAACATGAATATGATGTCCTAGGGCATACGAGGCTATAAATAAATATAACCATTAGTTACACCAAAATGGGCTGATAAAAACCAGCACTGTTACCAATGCTGCCACCAAATATGCAGTTTTTCTTGTGGTCACAGGCTTATCTGAAGCTGAACCCACTGGACTGTAACTGAAGCTGCCTTCTCTTGCTGTCCATCATTTTCCTCTCGGGGGATAAGAGGAGAAGTGAGGGATGTTTGTATGACTGGGTATTCGAGTTACCTGGCTATACTGATGCCAACACATGATGGCATCCCTTTCCAGCAAACTGTAAATTGGGTATAATAAGTGAATCAGGTTCAGGGTCACTGACAACACTTACAATTGCCACTGTGCCTGAAGTACAGTAACTAAACAAGTATGTACAAAAAATGATTATGGCAACCACATGCATTCATTTCTCTTATAACCTGCATCATTTTATGGCACTCAAACCCTTCAAGCCTTTTTTTTTTTTTTTTTTTTTCATTCTTGCTAGCTTTAGACAATTTTATTTTGTTAAGGAAAGAATTTTTAAACTGCAGAGGTTAGATAATAATCTTCATTTACTCCTTCCCTGCTGCTGGTAAGGGATGCCTTCAAGCAGTGTCACCAATATAGCTGGCAGCTCCACTGTCTGATTATACAACCAGGCAGTGGAGCTATCCCCCCAGAAGGAGAAGGATGGGATGCAGAAGTACAACTTTAACCTTCAATTCATTAGATTCACAATCAAATGATCACAGGGTCACAACAACAACTCCTTCACTACATGAGATCTTTCCTAAATTGAACAGCAAAGTTTGGAGATAGCAAGAATAAACTGAAGAGTCATCAAAACTGATGGGGTCAAATATCTGAAAAAATTATTAACTGCTCCACTACATTAAGGTATTTTTACTACTGTATATTCTTGCTACCAATAGAATACTGTACCAAATGATGGAGGTCTCCCTCAGAGTGGTGAATTTAGTGATGGCTGTATCTAACTCTTTCACCTTGAAAAGAAATTTCTGGGTTAAACTAAATCTTCTGTAGGTAGTAAAAATTAAACGAAAATACATCACCAGGCTCAACAGGTTAACCCCTTCATTCCAATGATGTATTTCTACTTTTACCCTTGTTACCTCCAGATGATTTAATTCAAATGCAGAAGGATTTCTAATAGTGGAAGTATTAAAGATGGCTGAATCCAACCCAACCAGTTCCAAATAATATATAAAACAGCCACTTGATAGCAAAAATAAATCAAAATTTATATCACTGGTAAAAAGAGACCAATACCATAACCTCCAGGGTATTTTCAACACATAATCTGATTTGGTAAAAATTAAACAAAAATTTAGTTCATAAAATTTATATGATAATAAATAAATAAGAAGAACATCCTGACAGAACTGTGTGAAGCTTTTTTTCCCTCCCTGTGTGTATAATTCTGAAAATATACTTTTTACACTCGGCCTATTTACATGACTCATTACTGTACAACTGTGAGGCTCCGCTGATGCTATGTGTCACCCAGCCCTGCAAGAAAAGAAAGTAAGTTAAGACTTCATAAATACATAAAAATGATGCCATGCTTCCTCTTTATGAATCCCCGTACTGAGGTTGGCCATGATACAGCTAATGTTTTCAATGGATCCGATGCTAAAACAAATGCCACATACAGCTAATTACTTTCCAACAGCTGCTGAAAGCTGTTGGGGAAAAAAAAAAAATGAGATGTGTAATAAAATATGTAACAATACATTACTCTCAGCTTGGACTTTGTATACTAATGGCTGAAGGTTTCGGCTTAAGGGTGATGATGGTGTGGCTAGTTACCAAGTCTGCTGCCAAACTTCACTCTCATGGTACTGCAGTATCTCCCAGGGTCAATGGCAGTCACCTGTCTACTACCTACAACTTATGATTAGGCACACTATAAATATTTACAATGCCTTTGACTGCCATCGATTTTCTTCAGCCACAGGAAATGTTTACTAATCAAAAGTTTAATCTACACAAAAAACGTAAATAATCATCCTGACCCCTATTCTCATATATACTGTACAGAGATATGGTAAGATGAAACCCAAAAACAAAGAGAAAGAGAAAAAGTGGGATAACTATGAGGAGTAGACTGTAGCACCAGTCGAACAGGGCAGTACTCCTGAGGTTGATGGCAAGCTGGTGATAGGGAGAGCTGGAGCTCCCGTTTCACCAGCCCTCAGGACTTGATCCTGACCATCTCCCTTTTCTGAACATTTTCAGTGCATTCATTTACACAGAGAGTAGGCCAGCATGCTCTCATAATACCTCTACTTTAACTGTCTACACCACACTACATGCGCATAACATATCACACCTTCTATTCACATCTTTCGTAATGGCAGATGCAATCTTACAATCAAATGAGGTGGTACCTCGGATTGCCACCACCGGCAGGGTAGGGCAGGAGGCACAGGGTCCTCCCGGTCGCCATCAAGCGACTGTGCCAGCAGCGACTGTTGCTATTTCCGGGAATGCTTGTCAGCGAAGAGGTGACGGTGCGGCCTTATTCTTTACCAACATCCGCGGCCTTACCACAAATTTAAACTCAGTTCATTTTTTTCTTCAGTCCATATCCCCTTTGGCCCTTTTCCTCACAGAACCACAAATCTCACCCTCTACCGATATATCTCCATTTTGTTTTCCCGGTTACCATCTCCTTACAAACTTTCGAAACAAGGGCGGCACCTGTTGTTATATCAAACCCCAATATGCAGTTGATACTTTTTTAAACTTCACTTCATCCAGTTTTGATTACTCATGATATAAATTAAATTGCCAAAACATTACCAAATATATCTGTGTAGTTTATCGTTCCCCCAATGCTTCTTCGGAACCCAGTGTATCTGATTCCATATCCACTCAGTTGAGTAACCTTGACCTTGCCCTTGGCAATGAAATTACCATTTTGGGTGATTTTAACATACACAATGTTGAATGGTTATTGCATTCTGCCCGGACTGACGACGCTGGTCTAGAGTGCGAGCTGTTTGCGGAATCGTTTAATCTCACCCAGTTGGTAAAGCAACCAACCAGAATACCTGATAATCCTGACCATAATGCCCATCTCTTGGATTTATTCTTGACAAATAATCCAGATCAATACAGGATAGAGGTACTGTCACCACTTGGATCCTCTGACCACAATCTCATCAAAGCCTCATTAGTTAACCCTCCTACACCTCCCCATTCCGAACCTGTCAGGGTGACCCGATGGCACTTTGACAGGGCAGACTGGGATGGATTTAGAAATTATCTTGCTGATGTTCCATGGCAGTCTTTCTTCTCTAGTGATCCCAATTCTACCCAGTCCCACATTTGCGACTTAATACTAGCTGGTATGGATTTATTCATACCAAGTCAACAATTCACTAAAAGATCAAACTCTCCAAAATGGTTTGATGGCAATTGTGCCACAGAAACAGACCAAAAGTCATTAGCATATAACTCTTACTTCAAATCAAAAACATCTGAATCACTCTCCCAATTTAAAATTGCTAGAAATCATGCAAAAGCTGTATAAAATCTATCTAAATCAAACTTTCTTCAAAAGCAAGCATCAAAACTACTTAACAACCCTAATGACAATAGAATATTCTGGTCAACTCTTAATTCTTTCAATAATAACTTTAACAAGTCATCTTCCATTCCCCCACTAAAATCTTCAGATGGCAATATTACAAATGACCCACGTGGGAAAGCAGATATCTTTGCTAGTACCTTTGCCAGAAACTCTACCATAGATGATACCAGCCAGAATGTTTCAGTACTGGAACTTGATTCTCCCGAAACTATCTATCTATCTATATACCTAGGCTGCTTCCCCCAAGGAAAGGGAGGTAGCCGAGACAGGACGACTCACTCTCCATTTACTCATCCATTCAAACACATTCATTCGCATCTTAGCCCCAAAGGGGAGAACGGACAGATCCTCACCGCATCACACCGCACAAGGGTCAACTGCGCAATGCAAGCAGTGACATCCACAGCAGGGCCCGACAGCAGAACTGGTTTACCCCTGCCACATCATAACAGACCCATCCCCTTACCCGCACCTGACCTGACTAGCTGATCAGACCAAATGCGGGAGAATATCCCCTCAGGGCTGCGTCATCACTTGTTCATTCACAATTTCTCTCCATTTATTTCTGTCACGCACAGCCACTCTTCCTTGCTCAACAGACATCCCTCTCGCATCCAGCGCTCTCTTCACACTGTCCATCCATCCTATTCGTGGTCTTCCTCTCAGTCTTACACCTCTCACATCAGATCTAGTTATCTTTTTCACCAATCGGTCATTATCCATTCTCTCCATATGCCCAAACCATTGCAACACCCTCTGCTCAACTCTACCAGCCATCTCCCGAACAACTCCAGTTCTCCTTCGCACTTCATCATTTCGCACTCGATCCATACGCGTCACTCCACACATACTCCTCAGACATCTCATCTCCATTACATTCAAACTTTTCCTCTCTGCTACACCCATATTCCATGTTTCAGCCCCATATAACGCAGTCGGTACCACAACACCCTCATACAGCCTTCTCTTTACATCCATTCTAAACGAACGACATTTAAACACTTTTTTCATTCCTCCCAGCACCTTTCCTACTTCATTAATTCTAAACTTCACTTCTGCATCTATTCTTCCATCCACAGCAACATGTGACCCTAGATATTTAAAACAATCTACCTCCTCAAGCAACTCACCATTCAAAACTATATTCATCCCCCTACCATCTATCAACCTCGTACACTTCATCACTTTACTCTTATTCTCATTTACTTTCAATTTCCTCCTTTCACACACCCTTCCAAACTCCTCTACCAACTGTCTCAATTTCTCCTCTGCCCCACTTAAAATACAGACAAGATTCGTAAAATCCATCCTAGACAATTTACCTATCAACAAAGCTCCAGGCCCAGATGGAATTCCGCCAATTGTTTTGAAAAAGTGTTCCCCTGAACTTGCCTCTGTCCTAGCTAAATTATTCAAACTATGCATATGTACTTCTTTATTCCCAAATTCATGGAAAGAAGCCAATATCCACCCAGTTCCAAAGAAAGGAAATTCGTCAGACCCCTCCAATTACAGACCAATAGCTGTCACATCTTCTCTTGGTAAGGTATTTGAAACTTTAATTAATAAGCATATTGTTAAACATCTTGAATCCAACTTAATTAGTGATAGACAATACGGTTTTCGCCACGAAAGATCCACCACTGACATACTCAATCTCTTAACTCATACCATCCATCAGTCAATTGATCTTTTTGGAGAAACTCATGCAGTAGCTCTTGATATCTCTAAAGCTTTCGACAGAGTATGGCACCGTTCCCTGCTGTCCAAACTCCCTTGCTATGGACTAACGTCTTTTGTTCCTTTGATTTCTTCTTATCTTAGTGACAGGAAAATAAGAGTAAAAGTAGATGATGTATATTCGAATTTCCACTCTATTAACGCCGGCGTGCCGCATGGATCAGTTCTGGCGCCAACCCTATTTCTGGTTCATATTAATGATCTCTTATCTGTCACTCACAATCCCATTCACTCATATGCAGATGACTCAACACTACATAGTTCATTCACACTCAGACATCCATTTACAAAGTCTAATATCTCTACCTCTCAACTCAGTACAGCCATCTCCATAAATCAAGATCTATCTACAATCAGTGAATGGGGACAAAACAACCTGTGGCGGGGGGGACACAACCTGGCCGCACTATGGGGTGGTGCTACTACTCTGCGGCCGGGTTGTGTTAGGAAGAATACTGCCACCGTATTCCCTGCGTGTCGTAAAAGGCGACTAAAAGGGGCGGGGTGAGGGGACTAGGGACCCCCTCCTCTGTTTTTTTAGTTCCTAAAAAGAGACAGGCCAGAGAAAGGGATGGGGGATGGAGTTATCCCCGTACCCTGAAGATTGGGTCTATGAATGTGCGTGGATGTAGTACAATTGAGGATAAAAGGGAGGAGACTGGGAGAATGTTTGTGAGAAGAAAGTTGGATGTGTTAGCTTTGAGTGAAACGAAGATGAAAGGGAAGGGGGAATATATGTTTGGAAGTGTGAATGGAAGATTGTCAGGTGTTGATAGAGGATGGGCAAGAGAAGGTGTGGCCTTGTTAGTGAGTCCGGAAGTGCAGCAGTGTGTGATTGAATGGAAGGAGGTGTCATCGAGACTGATGTGGGTGAAAGCTAAATTTGAACGTGAGTTGTGGGTGTTTGTGAGTGCATATGGGCCTGGTAGTGAAAGGGATGAACAAGAGAGGGAGTCTTTCTGGAATGATGTTGATGAGTGTCTGCAGAGTTTTGGAGCGAATGTGAATGTGGTAATGATGGGAGATCTGAATGCTAGAGTGGGAAATGTAGCAGTTGAAGGCGTAGTTGGTATGCATGGTGTGCCTGGAAGAAATGAAAATGGGGAACGAATGATAGCGATGTGTGTTGAGCGAGAGATGGTGATTGGGAATACGCTGTTTGAGAAGAAAGATATTTATAAGTATACATGGGTGAGACAGGAGGGTGGAAGGGTTGTTGATAGAGCCTTGATGGACTATGTGGTTGTGTCTAGGAATGTAATAGGAAGATTGTTGGATGTGAGAGTTCTGAGAGGGGAGGGTGGAGGTATGTCTGACCACTACCTGGTGGAGGGAAAGTTAAGAGTAGGTAAGAGATGGGTGAGAGCTAGGAGGGTTAGGTGTGGCAGGGAGGTTTTGAAAGTGAGTGAGTTGGATAAAAGAGAGAAAAAGATAGAGTATCAGGAGAAATTGAAAGATGAGTGGAACGCAGTGAAAGATCGGGAAAATGGCAGTGTGGAGGAGGAATGGCAGTTGTTTAAGAGTGCTGTGGTGGAGCATGCAGAAGAGGTGTGTGGTGTGAGACGTGTGGGTGGTGGTGTAAGAAAAGGAAGTGAATGGTGGTGCAAGGAAGTAAGTATGGCTATGGCTGAGAAGAGACGTGCATATGAAGTGTGGCTGCAGAGGAAGGATGAGATGTCATATGAAAGGTATAAGGAAAAGAGGAATAGAGCGAGAAGGGCTGTGCGTGATGCTAAAGTGGCAGCAGATGAGAGGTGGGGTAGGCGGCTGACAGAGAATTTTCAACAGAATAAGAAAATGTTTTGGAAGGAGGTGAAAAGGGTGCGAAAGGGAGAGTCTGGGAAGGAAGAACGAGTAAAAGCAGAGGATGGAAGGATGTTAATTGAGATGGATGCAGTAAGGAAGAGATGGGCAGAGTATTTTGAAAGATTGTTAAATGTAGAGGAGGAAAACGTGGCTGAGATTGTGGCAGATAGAAGGGTGCAAGGAATAAATGTGTTGGGAGAGTTGAATGATTCTTTGATCACGAAGGAGGAAGTGGAGAAGGCAGTAAAGGAGATGAAAACAGGGAAAGCTGCAGGTATGGATGGGTGTGCTGTGGAATGCCTGAAGGGTGGTGGAGCGACTATTGTTGACTGGTTAGTAAGATTATTGAATGTGTGCTTTGAGAAAGGTATGGTGCCAATTGACTGGGCAAGTGCTTGTGTGGTCCTGTTGTATAAAGGCAAGGGTGATAAGTATGAATGTACTAGCTTTAGGGGTATAAGTCTGTTGAGTGTTGTAGGTAAAGTGTATGGTAGAGTGTTAATTATGAGAGTTAGAGAGGGTACAGAGGGAGTGATTAGTGATGAGCAGTGTGGCTTTAGGAGAGGGAGGGGATGCGTTGATCAGGTGTTTGCTGTGAGACAAGTGTGTGAAAAGTATTTAGCGAAAGGCAAGGATGTGTTTTGGGCATTTATGGATTTAGAGAAAGCGTATGATAGAATTGATAGGGAGGCTTTGTGGACTGTTTTAAGATTGTATGGACTTGATGGTAGGTTACTAAAAGAGGTGAAAAGTTTTTATGTAAATAGTAGAGCGTGTGTAAGAGTGGGAAATGCTGTGAGTGATTGGTTTCCCGTGAGAGTGGGGCTGCGACAGGGATGTGTGATGTCGCCTTGGTTGTTTAATATTTACATGGATGGTGTTGTAAGGGAGGTGAATGCAAGAGTTTTAGGTGGTCTGAGTCTGGTAAATGTTGATGGAGGAGAGTGGAATCTGAAGCAACTACTGTTTGCAGATGATACTGCATTGGTGACTGATTCAGAGGAGAAATTGAGACAGTTGGTAGAGGAGTCTGGAAGGGTGTGTGAAAGGAGGAAATTGAAAGTAAATGAGAATAAGAGTAAAGTGATGAAGTGTACGAGGTTGATAGATGGTAGGGGGATGAATATAGTTTTGAATGGTGAGTTGCTTGAGGAGGTAGATTGTTTTAAATATCTAGGGTCACATGTTGCTGTGGATGGAAGAATAGATGCAGAAGTGAAGTTTAGAATTAATGAAGTAGGAAAGGTGCTGGGAGGAATGAAAAAAGTGTTTAAATGTCGTTCGCTTAGAATGGATGTAAAGAGAAGGCTGTATGAGGGTGTTGTGGTACCGACTGCGTTATATGGGGCTGAAACATGGAATATGGGTGTAGCAGAGAGGAAAAGTTTGAATGTAATGGAGATGAGATGTCTGAGGAGTATGTGTGGAGTGACGCGTATGGATCGAGTGCGAAATGATGAAGTGCGAAGGAGAACTGGAGTTGTTCGGGAGATGGCTGGTAGAGTTGAGCAGAGGGTGTTGCAATGGTTTGGGCATATGGAGAGAATGGATAATGAGCGATTGGTGAAAAAGATAACTAGATCTGATGTGAGAGGTGTAAGACTGAGAGGAAGACCACGAATAGGATGGATGGACAGTGTGAAGAGAGCGCTGGATGCGAGAGGGATGTCTGTTGAGCAAGGAAGAGTGGCTGTGCGTGACAGAAATAAATGGAGAGAAATTGTGAATGAATAAGTGATGACGCAGCCCTGAGGGGATATTCTCCCGCATTTGGTCTGATCAGCTAGTCAGGTCAGGTGCGGGTAAGGGGATGGGTCTGTTATGATGTGGCAGGGGTAAACCAGTTCTGCTGTCGGGCCCTGCTGTGGATGTCACTGCTTGCATTGCGCAGTTGACCCTTGTGCGGTGTGATGCGGTGAGGATCTGTCCGTTCTCCCCTTTGGGGCTAAGATGCGAATGAATGTGTTTGAATGGATGAGTAAATGGAGAGTGAGTCGTCCTGTCTCGGCTACCTCCCTTTCCTTGGGGGAAGCAGCCTAGGTATATAGATAGATAGAAAACTAAATATATACAGTTTACTAATAGACAGATATTACCAGATTCGTACATTACCTTCAGTGCTACTAATATTCCCATCTCCAAAAATATTGAAATTCTTGGTGTCTCACTTAACAGTGCCCTCAGCTGGACCTCTCATGTCAGATCACTTGCTAAAACCGCCTCAAAGAAACTTGGATTATTGTACGGAGTCCATTACTTCTTCGCCGATGAGCAGTTAGCTATACTTTATAAGAGTCATGTGCGCTCTCAGCTTGAATATTGCTCACCCTTGTGGAATGGTTGTGGAGAGGTTGCATTAAGACAACTAGACAAAATTCAAAATAAAGCTGTTAGAATCATTAACAACCCTGCCATTACATATAAACTACCTCCCCTGCAAGTAAGAAGGAATGTTGCCTCCCTTGCATTATTTTACAGATATTTTTTTGACAAATGCTCAGACGAAGTTGCGTCCACGGTGCCACCTCTCCATGCCTTCCCTCGTGCTACACGGGCATCTGGTAGCGCTCATGACTGGAATGTCACTCAACCATATTGCAGAACTTCTGCCTATCAGAATTCTTTCATTCCCCGAACTGCATCTCTCTGGAACTCGCTTCCCCAGAGTTGTTTTCCTCCAAATTTCAACCTACAACTGTTCAAGTCTAACTGTTACAGATATTTTATGAACAGAGGACACCAGTAATCTGGTGTATGGATTTTTTTTTTTTCCCCCATTTGTTTTTCCTTCCTCCATTCTGTTATTATTTAAAAAAAAAAAAAAAAAACACGTTTAATGAAGTGGACAACACAACCATCTATTTATCATTCAAGTCTTAGGAATCCTGCCTCCACCTCACATGCACAGCCATCTGCACGTATTTCTTTACACTGTAATGTATTTTTCTATGTTGATACACTTCATGCACGTCAGAGAGTCATTCTGTCAACTACCACAAATCACTAAAGAAATCAATATCTCTACCCAAAGCAAGAGGTCATGGTTGACATCTTCCTTATCATCGTCACCATCATCATGTCTCTTTACCACTTCAGGGTGGAGTGAGGCATGGCTCAGAAACCAATGAAAGAGAAGAATGTAAGAGAGAAAGAATTAAGTCACCTTTTTTGAAAGCTGCTGTCAGGTAAACAAATCTGATATGATGGCACATGCAAAGTCTTCCAAAAGTAATTAAACAAATTAAGTGCACCCACCTCTAGCTCTGGATGTATAGCTGCCAATAATCTGCATAAGACAGCGTGAAAACTCGGCAATAACAGTGTGTTCTAGTTGGGCTGCTGACACTAGTGCACTCTCAGCTTTGTCTGCCTGAGCCAGCAGACACTGGCAGGTTGCCTCCACCACCTCTTGGTTCATCCGGCAGTACCCAGACCTAAAGGAAAGATGCAGTTTCCACTGTACACACTTTCACTACAAAAACAACTTTTCTATCTATTCTCTTTATTTCCACATTTGGGGGCAGGGTGGCACAGTGGTAGAACGTCGGACTTGGGACAGGGGGGTCATGAGTTCGAGCCACACCCGCTAGCTGCCATACCGGGAGGGGTAGCGCCCTCCTGTCACCGAGTAGAGCTATATGATCTAATAAGGTCTAGGTCAGGGGAACATTTTTTTTTTTCACTACTTCCACATTATTTTATTCACTTAACCACCACAGCAGGTAGATGACTAACATAGCTGTTGGCCTGATAGTGCCACAGCGCAAATCCTTGTGCAGGATGTTGGTGCCACTAAGTTCAGGTGTCCATCCTTCCTTTGTGAGTTGTGAGTAAAATTAATATCAAAGTAACTGATGAAACCTGGATGACGCAGTGGCTTTATGTCCCAGAACAGTGAATGAATACCTCACTACAGGCTCACAGGCCTAAATTATGGAGACATGCACTACAGCTAAGCACCTCAGCACATCTGTCCCCACTACAATACTCGATCTAAGCCTGCACTTACTTTGATGTGGGTAGTATCATCTTGGTAGGTGAGTGGTGCGAGAAAGAAGGCAGTTTGGACTTGACAGCCTTCTGTTGGTTGACCCTGGCCTCGGCACACTCAGCCAGTTGCATCAGACCCTTACGCTCCACACCAGGGTTCAAGTCTACGTTTTTACATCCCACACACTTGCACATGTTTGAGCACGGGATCTTGGCCTGTCATAGATTAAGGTTCAATGTATCAACCTTCACAGATACAGAAATGTCATTATCACTCATCATCAACAAAAATAAGAGTATAATTATCATCATCTTGATATATGGGATGGAGAGGTATATGAGAGAGGGGGGTGTGAGTTGGGAGCAGGGGAGTGAAATGGCAGGGGACAGGGTGACTTGGAGGCGATTTGTTTGTGGCCACCCCAAACGGGATTGAGGCGTCTGGCAATAGATAGATAGATAGATCTTGATATATCTATTAAAACCTCGATATAATGGACTTCAACAGGCCGGAATTCGCTTTTACTGGAACTGAGGAGCTACCTGACTAAATTCTTATATCGGAAAAAGTCTGACAAAGCCAGAAGCAGTCAGGACTGCCTGACAACTTCAGCTATGTTCACCACAATAACATAAATAAAATACGTGTATGTTTATTAGTGTACAGTAAAATACACTAATAAACATACACGTGTGTGGGTGGCTCTAATGAATGAGGGTGAGATTTGGAAGTTTCCAGTGTTGCTGTCTGCTGATGATACAGTACTGTTGCGTGAAGATGAATGGGAGTTGCAAGGTTTGGTGAATGAATTTGGGACAGTGTGTAGGAGGAGGAATCTGAAAGTTAATGTAAACAAAAGTAAAGTTATGGTGTTTGAGAGGAATGAAGTCACAGAGTGTGTAGTGAGGTTGGATGGTGAGGATATGGAGAATGTGAGTGCATTCAAGTACTTGGGTAGTGTGATGAGTAAGGATGGAACTTTGGGGGATGAAGTGCGTAAAAGGGTACAGCAGGGAAGGAAGGTCGTTGGTACACTGAAAGCAGTGATGAGAAATAGGGAGGTGAGTATGGAAGTTAAGAAGTCACTGCATGATAGTACTGTGATCCCTACCCTGACGTATGGAAGCGAGGCATGGACCTTGCAAGAGGGGAACAAGTCAAGAGTGAGAGCAGTGGAAATGAGTTACTTGAGAGGAGCATGTGGAATGACGTGGAGGGACAGGTTGACGAATGAAGAAGTGAAGGAACGCTGTGGGGTGGATGTGGATGTGGTTGAGAAGATTAGGAGAAATACACTGAGGTGGTTTGGACATGTGAAGAGAATGGAGAATGAAAGACTGACTAAGAGGGTGTATGTAGGTGAGGTGGAGGGAGGGAGAGGGAGAGGCAGACCGAGGATGAGGTGGAGGGAGGGAGAGGGAGAGGCAGACCGAGGATGAGGTGGAGGGATGGAGTTGAGAGGTATATGAGGGAGGGGGGGGTGAGTTGGGGGGAGGGTAGTCAAATGGTGGGTGACAGAGCGACTTGGAGGCGTTTTGTCTGCGGCCACCCTTTGCGGGATTAGGGCGTTGGGCTATAGATAGATAGATAGATAGATAGATTATTATAGTGAATGCATAATGCAGTACAGTACTGCAATGGTGATGAAAACAGCTTAAAAACCGTTGGTTCGGTCCGGACTGATGTCTCATACAGTACATTGTATCTGAAAAAGTCTGGGTTAGCAGGGAGAAGTTCGGATGTCGCTTTTATCAGAATTTAGTATTTTTCGGAATGGCTTGGGTCCCAGTTAGTCTGTTACAGTGAGGTTTTTATCCATCTATCTATCTATCTATATACTGTATATATATACTGCATACAGTATACATATCACTGTTAGACATAATTATTTCATTTTGTTTTGTTTCGTTTATCAAGGCTCCAACATGCTTGCACGTATTGGCCTTGGTAACTTAGTGGCAGCTCTCCACACTGCTCGATCTCTGACAGCCTCCCTACTCAATCACTTATCCCTGAAATCACACTCAATGACCTCGTCCCAGGCTTTTTTTAGGTCTGCATCTTGCAGTCCTACCATTGGCATTCACACCTCTCACTTTCCAAACTCAGCTGTCATCTTCCATCCTCTCAACATGCTCAAACCATCTCAATCTACCTATCTTCATCACAACACTAAAACATTCAAGTCCCATCCTTCCTCTCAACTATTCAATTGCAATCCCAACCTCCCAAGCCTTTCAATCAAGGCTTTAAAACACATCCATCTAATCACTATCATTTCTGTACATCTGAGCTTTAAAACATCCTCTTCCTTTACTGACCAGGTCTCACTCCAATATAGCATATGAAGATCCCATACAGAAGGAGAGCCCTCTCAATGTTAGGAGAGGCCACAGCTCCCTGAACTTTCTCCAACCACTCTTCAACCTGGCCACAGAGCTAGCTCCTGCCCCACCTCCATCACATAATATGGCCCCCCCTCACCCCCCCCCTCAAAAAAAATATATATATCTTCCACACACACTCAAAAGACTCCCCAGCAAGATCAATCCTTTCACTCTTCTCCATCTCTACATGCTCTCCCCAACACACTGCACATATGAAACCAGCATTATTCCACAGCCTACCTCTACTACTACTACATTTCTTATGCATCCACTTATCACAAACACTACCTAGGGAACAACTACTACTACTACTACTACAAACACTACACAAGATGGAGTTACTTCCCACACTCCTGTGGCAAACTGTGCATGTTTACACTCCCTCTGCTTTGATATTTTTGCTACAAGCCCTAGATATCACAACTTTCGTCTTATTTTCATTGACTCTTAACCCCTAATGCGCGGCCATTGACAGCCGACCCCCCCCCCCCTGGATGGCGGCGTTCGATCGCAGTCTGAGTACCTGTAGGAAAATATTAGCCAAAAATCAGAGATTAACCCTAGAACATTATACTTGGTACGGCAGATAGTACTTACATTCAGCTTTCTCCAGAGACAGGTGTTGAGCCTTCGTGGACTACCCAAGGACTTGTGGAGACTTGCAAAGTTGGGTAACCAAATCTTCACTTTCACACCTCCAGCAACCCGGTTTCCCCTCTACCACAGCCTCATTCTGTCACAGTAAACTTTATACTACAACGTACAGGTAGTTTGGAATCCGTATTTGTACAATGAGCACCGAAAATAAGGCTAAAATCAACGAAGCGTACAGCCGACATGCAGCGCGGTGGCGGTCTTCCCGTCACTCAACAAACATTTCCATTTTCACAGCTAAAAACACGTATACTACATTATTTTCAATCATATTACTTCCCAAAAGATCACCGCAGCGCGCTTTTTATTCTGCCTTACGCCCGTCACTTTATTCTCGTTCCTGTCAGCCGCTCGCACTGACTCGGAAGAGCTAGAACTCGCCATAATGTCACTTTGAAAGCCTGCGGTAAACTGACGCTAAACAAGGGCAAACCATGCGAAAAAAAGCTAGTGTTACAACTGGGGAAACAAGCGTTTCCTATTAGCATAAACTGCTTGTGAGAGGAGAGCGCAGATATACAGTTCTGAGCAGTCAGAGCGCTGCCATGTATCACAGCCAGGCTGGCCGGGCCGTGGTGGAGGGGGGAGGGGGGAAAAACGCGATACTTGGCAACAACGGAGGTCAGTACTACAAAGGTAAAGTATGCTAATTGTAGCTAAAGGATGGTGGTACTGATAGACAATACCAGCTGGAACATCCTTGCCCATGTTTATTCAAAATTAACTCGAATCGCAAACGCGACGCTCCGCCGTTATGTCCTTTTCGGCGAGCGTCGCAAACGCGACGCCCCGCATTTTAGGGGTTAAACCCTCATAACCCATTCCATCTCTCCACTTCCTAAATCTTTCATCAGCCTTCTCATTCTCCACAATCAACACCAAGCATTCATTTACTTCATCTCCCTTGAAGTTCCTTTCTGAAATCATGTGAGAGCTTCAACCACATAACAAAAAATAAGGGGTTCAAGAGTGACTCCTGATGCAAGCCAACTTTCAAGGAAAACTTGTCACTCAAATCTCCATTCACGCTCAACTGAGTGTGAGGACCCTCATACATTACCAAAACCACTGTAACCTGCCACTCCTTCCTCCTAAGCTTTCTCATTGCCTACTTCACAACCTCCCTAAGAACTCTGTTAACCCCTAACCGCCGGGTGTCAGTCGGAACCGCACTTGTTTTCGCGCCACTGTTTGAAGTGGCTGCCACTTTATCTCGTCACCAAAAGCTAGGGAGGGACTTCCACCAGCCAAGACAACCACACCTTAGTTGTCTCTACGACTCTGCCAGGTGTAAGACGATCTTTTCTTAACCCTTCTCGTCCTATTCTCATCTCAACTCACGCACTTCTGCCTCATCCACCCCTGCCAAGCCTCTTCCCAAGGATACTAGAAAAGGAATCAGTGACAGTGCCATGGGGCATCCCTTGGACACCACTATGTCTAGTTTATCTAGTAAAGGAGAAGTTACCACGCTGAAAGCCATAGTCGGGGCCGCAGGCAAAAGCATGAACACATCCTGTTCTCGCGGGAAAAATCAGTCCTCTTCCTCATGTTATTATCCATCAACACGATGACTTACAGGCCTGAGGATACTTTCATTCGCAAGAAGAAGAGTTGGTAAGTAATATGGTCTTCAATTCATTTCCCTGGGTGCTATAATTTTTGAGATTTGAAGGTTAGAAGTAAGGTTATTTTGTGGAAGTTTTCCGTACTGAGGTGATGCACAAGCAGATTTTTGCCTGGCGTCTAAGGGTTAAAGGACTTCTCCAAATCACCAAAAATAAAGTACAGCTCCCTCTTCCTTCCTATCCTATATATTTTTCCTAATGCTTTAAGAAAATGAATAATGTTAGTGGTAAGTAGTGCTGCTCTCGGGTGACTGACCTTTCCTCTCTTCCTTCCTCTTCTGTCTTTCTTTCCTCTTCCTTCTGCCTACAGGTGACTCTACACTGAGTGACAAGCCAAATGGTTTCCTGTACACCAGGAAACCATTTACTGTGCTAGGTGGTAACCATAAAACCAAACTATGATGTCTGGTGGTTTAGTAGGTAATTAACCCTATCCCATAAAGAGAGGAGTGTAAATTCTGGCTGTGCGCATAACTCTCGCTTGAGAGCTTTCAGAACAGTCGCGTAGAGATATTTTACTCCTAACGCTCACAGGAAAGGTACTATTCATCATAGAAAGGCTACTTTGGTCTCATTTTGAATATAAAAGGTTTTGCTCTGTCGTACATTGTCCAGAAAATATATATATATACAAAATAATCTCTATCTATCTATAGCCCGACGCCCTAATCCCGCAAAGGGTGGCCGCAGACAAAACGCCTCCAAGTCGCTCTGTCACCCACCATTTGACTACCCTCCCCCCAACTCACCCCCACCTCCCTCATATACCTCTCAACTCCATCCCTCCACCTCATCCTCGGTCTACCTCTCCCTCTCCCTCCCTCCACCTCACCTTCATACACCCTCTTAGTCAGTCTTTCATTCTCCATTCTCTTCACATGTCCAAACCACCTCAGTGTATTTCTCCTAATCTTCTCAACCACATCCACATCCACCCCACAGCGTTCCTTCACTTCTTCATTCATTAACCTGTCCCTCCACGTCACTCCACATGCTCCTCTCAAGTAACTCATTTCCACTGCTCTCACTCTTGACTTGTTCCCCTCTTGCAAGGTCCATGCCTCGCTTCCATACATCAGGGTAGGGATCACAATACTATCATGCAGTGACTTCTTAACTTCCATACTCACCTCCCTATTTCTCATCACTGCTTTCAGTGTACCAACGACCTTCCTTCCCTGCTGTACCCTTTCACGCACTTCATCCCCCAAAGTTCCAGCCTTACTCATCACACTACCCAAGTACTTGAATGCACTCACATTCTCCATATCCTCACCATCCAACCTCACTACACACTCTGTGACTTCATTCATCTCAAACACCATAACTTTACTTTTGTTTACATTAACTTTCAGATTCCTCCTCCTACACACTGTCCCAAATTCGTTCACCAAACCTTGCAACTCCCATTCATCTTCACTCAACAGTACTGTATCATCAGCAAACAGCAACACTGGAAGCTTCCAAATCTCACCCTCATTCATTAGAGCCACCACCACATCCACTGCCCTACCTTGCACCTCCTTTACAACCCCATCCATGTATATATTAAACAGCCATGGAGACATCACACAACCCTGTTTCAGTCCTACATTGAGATCAAAGAACTCGCTCAGCTCACCATCCACTCGCACTGTAACCCTAGCTCCCTTGTACATACTCTTCACAGCACTCAACAATTTCCCCTCCATTCCATATATTCTTAATACCTTCCACATACCTTGCCTATCTATTCTGTCATAAGCTTTCTCCAAGTGCATAAAGGCAGCATACACTTTCCTTCCCTTCTCTAGATACTTCTCCACCAAACATCTTAGAACAAATATCTGATCTACACACCCTTTTCCCTTCCTAAATCCCCCTTGTTCTTCTCCAACTAGCTCCTCTGTCATATGCCTAACCCTATCAATGAGTATTCTACCATATATTTTACCAGTTACACTAAGTAGGCAAATACCCCTATGGTTACCACATACTTCTCTCTCTCCTTTTCCTTTGTATAAAGGAACAATTATACCTGATTTCCAGTGCTCTGGCACCCTTCCCTCTTCCCAAGCCAATCTACACAACTTCCATACCACAACCATCTCACCACCATACCTAAGCATTTCACCACACACTCCATCAATTCCTGGGGCCTTTCCCAACTTAATATTCTTCATCGCTTCCACTACTTCCGCTCTACTGATCTCTTCCTCCTTCCTCTCATCTCTTCTTCTCCCAGCCATTCCCCAACCACTTATACTTGCACTGCTCTCACTCTCCACATTCAACAAATCCTCAAAGTGCTTCTTCCATCTCCTCAGTTTCTCTCTCTTCTCCACCAACAATCGATTATTCCTATCTTTCACTCCCCTACTATTTCCCCTTTCACACTGCCTTACTTTCTTTACCTCCGTCCAAAACAATTTCTTACTCTCCCTCCATTTCACACTCAGATTCCTCCCAAACTCCTCATCCACTTTCTTTTTATTCTCCTTCACCAGTCTCTTAACCTCCCTTCTCCTGCTCACATATAACTCTCTCTTCTCTCTCTCATCTTCTCCCCTACCCCTACTCGCTAACCATTCACTATATGCCTTCTTCTTTTGTTCCACAGCTCGTTTCACCTCATCATTCCACCATGCTGTCCCTTGCACACTCTTGCATCTCCTCCTCACTCCACAAACCGCCTCACATGCTGCGCCTATCTCTTCCGTGAATATCTTACATACGTCTTCCACCCCTTCCATCTGCTCTAGCTCATACCTTCCCAGTCTTTCTTCCACTATGCTCTTATACTCTGTCATTTTCTCACTATCTTGCAATTTCTCCACTCTTCTCACAGGAGTTGCTTCCTCCAGTCTTCCCCTTCGTCTCCTCAACCACTTTCTTTGCAGCTCTACCTTGGCTAAAAAAAAGTGAGTAGAAGTTAGCTGACATGCTAAAGTTTTACAGTTCTTAAAAAAAAAAAAAAAAATCAAGAAGTAATAATATGTTTTGCTTCAATAAGTAGAAGAATAGATTTTCTTTCCAATAATGCATTATTTGTTGTATTTTCTTAAATAATAACGCCGCATTATACGTGAGAAAAAGGAGCATAAGTGTTCGGCGGGAGGTCAAGAGGTGTACATCCTACCAGTGAAGAACCTCACAACACAATGAGCCAAGCAAACCAAGTGAGCACGCACGCACCAGCTGTGGCGGGCTTACCTCTGCCAACTTTTGCCCATCATCCAAAAATAATGACGACTCCCCAAACATTTCTTTAGAGATTACATCGAATGATGGGCAAAGTCGTCATACTGATGTCAGAGGTTGACAAATACATGACAACCCAGGTCATCATTGGTATGTTTATGAGTTAAGGTGCTCCAACCAGATTGAGCCTGTGTAGGTTTATTTCCAAGGGGTGGCTGGGGTTATTGCTAACATAATGTCACTCAGGGATGAGAGAGGCTGGTCACTCTCATCTTAAATGTCAGGACCAGCTTGCCCAGCCCCAGGCTACTACATTCCTCATGGGGCAGCATAGGACTGGATGATGGATGGATGGATGGATTTCAATTATTGGGTTGACAGTCCAGAGTCAAAACCATTTTCTTAAGAATTCCTTGAGTTGATCACCCAGAACAATTTTTTCAATCATGTGAGTAATCCAACTCATGTCTCAGGACACTGTTGGTTGCAGGCGCATATCAAATGTGTAGGTTGACTCATTTGACCCTCTCATCTCTGATCATGCTCTGATCACTCTTAGTTTTGATGTCCCGAAATCCCCTTCATATAAAAAGGTCATCAGGTTCAGAAATTACAACAATGTTGACCGCCAGTTGATGTGTTTTGAAATTGATCAACGTTTAAACTCCATCGATTCTTTAAGTCTTTCTTCTGGTGAATTGGTTGATATTTACAACAACGAGCTCAGGTCAATTTTTGACCATTATTGTCCTGAGGTAGTAAAAACAATCACTGTACGTGATAATTCTCCGTGGTATGGTCCATCCATTAATTCTTTGCGTAGACAACATAGAAGGGCAGAATGTGAGTGGCGCTTGCAGCGAACCGAAGTAACTCGTTTGCGTTATGTTTTTGCGAGAAGAGCAGTCGTTCACACTGTAAAAGCCCAAAAGGCTAGGTATTATCAAAATAAAGTTGATTCATGTGGTGGTGATCAAAAAAACTGTCTGTAGTTGTGAACAATTTGGTTGGTCGGAGGAATGTAATTGTTAAACCAACTTCTGTATCTGATGTCCAATTGGCTTCTGATTTTGCTTAATTTTTTACAAGTAAGATATTTTGCATAAGAAGTGATTTAGACAGCAGTTCTCCTAGTGAAGCGTACTCAGTTGACTTCCAGCCACGGTGCACCGGGGACCATTTGCTTTCAACATTTCATCCGCTGGATGTAAACAAAGTCAAATGTTACATCAGAGAGCTTAATAAAACATTTTGCTCACTCGATCCGAGTAACATGTCACAACTGCCTGATGTGTATGAGCACGCTGCAGACTTTATCTGCAACATAATAAATAGATGCTTCTTAGAAAGTAATTTTGTGCAGTCTGAGAAACGTGCTTTGCTTAGGCCCCTAATTAAGAAACCTGGCCTTGATGTCGAGAGCATGACAAATTATCGTCCCGTCTCTAACCTGTCTTTTTTATCCAAGATTATTGAGCGGGCCAAACTCGATCAACTCTTACCACTACTGGAACACAACAGAGTTGTTCCTGTTGTTCAATCAGCATACAGAAAATACCATTCAACTGAAACTGCACTAACAAGGATTCAGAGTGACTTGGTGGCAAACACTTGAAGTGGGATGTCCTCTCTCCTAGTTCTGTTGGATCTGTCTGCAGCTTTTGATACAGTAGATCATAAACTACTGTTGGATGATCTGTATTTTTATGGCGTTCGTGATAGTGCCCTTTTGCTCCTTAAGTCGTATCTGTTGGACAGATCTCAGAGAGTGGTTGTTGATTACGCTGGCTCTGATTCTGCTCCTCTTCTATTTGGAGTCCCTCAAGGATCAGTTTTGGGTCCAATTCTATTTACTATCTACACAAGTAGTTTATTGTCTCTACTTGATGCTCATGATGTGTCCTATCATTTTTATGCTGATGACACCCAGCTCTAGCTCTATGTTAAGATGTCAGATATCAAAGATACTAAGACAAAGTTTGAATCTCTAATGTCTGATATTAAGATTTGGATGGCTAAGAGGAAACTTAAGCTGAATGATGGTAAAACTGAGATCATCATCATCAGAGGAAACAGAAGGGGTGATGACACTGACAATGCCCTGGCTTTGAACATTGGCGTGTCACAGCCGCATCCAGTCAGTTCTGTTCAAAATCTGGGCGTTTATTTTAATTCTAAGTTAAATTACAAAGAACATATTAATCAGGTTGTAAGAGGGTGTAACTAGCATATCAGAAATCTGTACTCTGTGAGAAGATTCCTGAATAGATGGTGCCTCTTAACATAGGTCCATGCAGTGGTCTTGTCTCGCGTTGATTATTGTAATTCACTGTGGGTTGGTCTTCCAAATAATATACTAACAAAAGTTTAGTCTGTGTTGAACAGGGCGGCACGGCTTATCTTTGGTCTCCCCCCCGAGAACCTCAACTACCCCGTTTCTGATTGAGTTGCATTGGTTACCAGTAAAGGCTAGAATTGAATTTAAACTGTGTCTTATTACATTCAATGTTCTTAAGTTTGGTGAACCAAAGTATCTTGCTGAATTGTTAAAACTCCCATCGACACCCCTGGGTGTGATGTTACGCAGTGAAGATGATTCCTTGCGTCTTGATGAGCCAGGAGCCATTCACCAGTCATCTTTCTCTGATCGTTCTTTTGCATATAGAGCCCCTAGATTATATAACAGATTGCCATTGTCCATAAGACAACTCTCTACTGTTGAATCCTTTAAGAGACAGCTGAAAGCCTTTCTTTTTTCAAAATGCTATGACCTGGAGAGAGGTACTATGATGGATGATTATAGGGTTTAATTATTGCCACTTTCATGTATATATGATGTAGCTTGTATTATATACAAGAAATGTCACAATTCTTGTAATTGTAAAAATAATGTGTGTGTGTCGAGCGCTAGTGAATTCCCAAAAGGAAGAACTGGCGCTTTTGAGAAACAAAAGTCCAGATTATTATTATTATTATTATTATTATTATTATTATTATGTATGCACTAGGGGCTCCTTTGTCTGGCCTAAATCCAAACTGCATCACATCCATTATTCACTCTTTCCCTTATCATACCTTCCAGGACTCTATGCATTACCTTCATTATTTGGTTCAAAAGCTTTATGCCTTTATAATTTCCTCTTACCAGGGCATCACCTTTCCTCTTATACACATATATAGTCATAATCTTCAGCCAGTCATCTGGACGAACACATTAATATCAGGGTTGGGTCCAAGTACAGGCTACTGTACTTGAGTCCAAGTCCAAGTACCTGGAAATTTTTCAAGTACAAGTACAGCCTTTTTCCATGTCATTGTACTTAAGTCCTTTATACCATACAAAAGTGCTCGTGTTTCAAAGAAGGAAATTAAATGATCGTCACATTCTAAACATTAAGTTATTAAGGTAGGAAGTTTCTTCTGTGACAGAATATTAAGTCTACTTAATAATATCTTTATATAGTCCAATAGGATATATAAATTTTTGTTAAATTTAACGTATTTGATTGTACTTGAAAGTACTTGGTACTTTTTCAAGTACTTATGGTCTAAGTACAAGTACAAGTACAACTAAAATTTTAAACGCCAAGCTCAAGTACAAGCACATGAAAAACTGTACTTAAGTCCAAGTACCAAGTACAAGTACTGTACTTGGACCCAACCCTGATTAATATATAACTACTTATTATGAAATCAGCAGCTAAACCCACTCTTACATTTCCTGAGGCCTTCAACATTTCTGCAGTTAGTCCAGACATACCTACCACCTTCTCCAACTGCATCCTGCCTATTGCCCTGCTCACAGTAGCAGCATCAAAGGCCAAAGGTCAAACCCTGGGTCTGCTGACTCCAAATCTTCCTGTTCCAGTCAAATTCCTCATTCAGCAACTGGTTATAATGCTCTCTCCAAGCATCTTTATTATCCTCACTGTCCACCACTACATTTCCTTCATCATTCTTTACACACTGCTCACCTAAGACATCACTGTTTTCTCTCTTCAACAGGTTTGTCACTTTAAATACCACATTCTTCCTTTCAGCACTATCAAGGCTCTCCAGTAAAAGTCTCAGTGCCTCAAATTTTACACTGTATACCTCAATCCTGGCCCTACATCTATGTATCTATCTCTGTTAACACCTCTTTTCATTCCTGAAAGTCTTCTCTTCTCCTTAACCCTCTCAGGCACAGTCACGCGATTCGCGTGACATGGCGTGCATTGTGAAAAGGCACAGTCACGCGCATCGCGTGGTTTAAGCACAAAAATAATCGTCAGAAAAAAAGTTATAGGCCGATTTGCGTGATTTTTGGATGCGTGATAGCGCCGCCAATACTCTCTGGAGGTAAGTCATTGGCAACGCTGTGTCGCTTCATCTACCTCAACCCGCTCCCTCCAACCTCAGTCATTGTCAAGCAGTCAGGTGGTGGGTGTGACAGCTCGCGGTTCCCTTTAAATCCTCCATTATTTTCCCCCTCTTGCCCGAAGCAAAGGCCCCTAATCACTCAGTGTGATAATACATTGTATGTGAACATATAGTGATGTGATAAATGTCGATGGGACATACATATATGTGTTGAAAAGGAATAATGGCGGTTAGGAATCGTTGGCCCTTGGAGACAGACGCATGGTCAGTGTAGCGGGGTTTCGCCACTCCGCCCCCCCGTAGGCCGTATGGCGTGAGTTGAAATAAGTACATAAATGAAGCCAAGGCCTAAATATATATTGTGTGAAAGGTACTGTGGATGGCATGGTGAAATTATGGAGCCAGCAAGTGTTACGGATGGCGTAGGGCCAACCCGGAAGCCGGGAGGGGAGAATTGTAGCGGTGTTTTATGGCTTGAATTATTGTGATTCTGATCGTGTAAATGCGTATGAAATTGTATGAAATATACGTAAAACATGCTATAAATGCGTATGGAATTATATGAAATATACGTAAAACATGTTACGAGTTTCCGTGAACGAGTGTGGTGTGTGCCAAAAATAGCGTTGCCTCATACTCTCAGGGATAAAATGACGGTATAATGCAGTCACGAGCGGAATATTTGTCGAGGTTGTGGTTGATGCATTGTTTTAGTAATGTATTTGTGTCTGATATCGTGTGAAATGCACGTGAAATGTGCCGTATGTGCTCATGAATGCATAAAAGTTAGGGTGTGTAACGGAGGTTTAGCAATAGTTTAGCGTCAGGTGTGGAGGGGAAGGTATGGATGGCTATGAACAGGTGAGGTAATTGCACAGGTACTGTACGTTGATGTGACCTTTAGTAATAACGTATGCTTATTATATAATGTATGTGAAGTGTGCAGCGAGTGTTAGTGTACGTGCGTATCCTTGATTAGCGATAGTTCAGAGACAGGTGAGCTGGCAAGGTATCGATGCCTCCGAACGCCGGAGGTAATTGCACAGGTATTGTGCATTGATGTGACCTTTAGTGATAACATGCTTATTATATAATGTACGTGAACTGTGCCGCGAGTGTTATAGTACTCTCGCAGCAAGAATTCTGTTCAGGGTGTGAGAGAATGTGGAAATTCCCCAAGTGCGACATTCTAAATTTGACCACCAATTTTAGAATTATCACTTTGTCTCCCTGTTCACCACCATCCCACCTGCTTCTCTCTCTCTCTCTCTCTCTTTGTATTTATATATATATATATATATATATATATATATATATATATATATACATACTATATTACTGGAAGCGACTCACCAATTATCGGATTATGACTCTTCCTATCTACCCACATCCCACGTGTTTCTCTCTCTCTCTCTCTATTTATAATCCTAAAAAGTGACACTCAATGTACTATATAGCTTCCTTTACTATATACAGAATATATAAAACAAAATTTCAAATAGCACATAGATGGGAAATAAGAGAGAGAGAGGCATGTAGTACGGTTGATTTGGCAGTATGTCTACAGGTGATTCACCACGTGGGACACAGCCTGAACGGACTTCTTCCTGGGAAAGGACTATAGTGTATGTGCGTATCGTTGATTAGCGATAGTTCAGAGACAGGTGAACTTGGCAAGGTATTATGTACGTGAAGTGTGCAGCGAGTGTTAGTGTACGTGCGTATCCTTGATTAGCGATAGTTTAGAGGAACGTGTGCTTGGAAAGGTAAGAACACCAAGGAACCAGGGACGTCATTGGACAGGTACTGTTCCTTGCAACACCGGGCAACCACGGACGTCGGTGGGCAGGTACTGTACCTTGCAACGCCGGGCAACCAAGGACGTCGGTGGACAGGTACTGTACCTTGCAATGCCGGGCAATCAAGGACGTCGGTGGACAGGTACTGTACCTTGCAACGCCGGGCAACCAAGGACGTCGGTGGACAAGGTACTGTACCTTGCAAAGACAATTCTTCACATATATATTTTCTGCATACAATGCTTGTGATATGTCCCATGAGTGTTCGTGGAAAATATTGTATCATGTGTTGGGGGAAGTTTGGGGGAAGTTGGGAAAATATATATATATATAATTTTTGTGGAAGTTGCGAAAATATGTATATACCGGTATATATATATATATATATATATATATAGGCTATAGAGAGAGAGAGAGAGAGAGAGTGGGGGGGGTGTTATTCATGGGTGGGATGAAAGTGAGGGGAAGGCGGGCATAGGAAGAAAAAAATACAGTAAGGTCCCGGGTTACGTCAGAGTTCCGTTCCTGAGACATGACGTAAGCCGATTTTGAACGTAACTCGAGTTTTATACAGTACGTCGTATGATTATGCTTACCGCAATGCATCTTACAGATTTTTCAACCATACATTGCATACTATACATGTAATAATCTTATAACAGGTATGTATAAGAAACATAGTCTTTTGAACTGATGATATTTATTGAATAAAATATAAGTTGTACTAGCTAAGAGTCTTCGTCACAGTACCGCACTCGCTGCGGTAACAGCACTTCTCATCGTCATGGCAGCAGAGTTACGCCACCACTGCCTCACCCACAACTGAGTCTGGCTGCAGCTCCTCCTCTCCCGTCCTTACACACGTGCACACTGCCAACACACATTTTATTCCTATATTCAAGCACTTTTCATACTTCATCATACAATAAAGTTTACTGTAAATTACTGCCGTAAAATATGAAATAACATCATTACCAGCACGATAATGTAAGCATTTCTAACATCAAGTTTGATGGCTTTTTTTTTTTTTCTCACTCGGACAGCAAAATTATTTCAGTGATAAAATGACCGATTACTGTATGGTACTGTAATAAAAGATGCATACTATGTGTCACTACATACCTTCTGACATCAACTTGACTCGTTACTGGGGTTGCGATGTGGAAGGCACTGCATCAAGGGAGTCAGGGACCGGAGCAGGGGAGTCCAGGGCTGAAGCAGGGGAGTCCGGGGCTGAAGCAGGGGAGTCAGGGGCTGAAGATAGGGAGTCAGGGGTTGACGATGAGGATGAGGTAGCAACTGGTGGTGAAGTTGTGGCTCGGTGTTCAGTTCGCTTGAAAAACTGGAGAATTGAAGACTGCTTGGCGGCATATTTCTTTCGTCATAGATTTGACGATAACAGGACACTGCATCCTCAATTCCCCTGTACACTTTGGCAAACCTCTCTGCATTTGGGTCCTGATCTTCAAATGCAGCCATTGCTTTTTCTAGGAAGTCGAAAGCATTTGCCATTTCCTTAATCTTAAACTGTCTTAGCGGTTCTGCCTCATCACTTTTTTCATCATTTTCCATTTGCTTTCCCAGGTATAGCAAGTCTTCATTACTCAGCTCTTGATCATGTGAATCAACAAGTTCATGTACATCACTCTCGTCTATGTCCAGATTTAAATCGTTTCCAATTTTCACACAGTTGCGCTTGACTTCGTTTATACTGTCTTCATCAAATCCTTTAAAGTCATTTACGAGGTTAGGGCACACTTTTTTCCACACTCCGTGCATATTTGTCTCAGTCACTTCAGCCCAACATTCTCCAATATTTTTAACTGCCTTATAGATGTTGAAATCTTTCCAGAATTCTTTGAGTGTTACTTTACCATTTTCTGTTGCTCGTATTGCCTGTCTGAATGTTTTTCTCAGGTAGTAAGCCTTGAAAGCTCTTATTACACCTTGGTCCATGGGTTGTAGGATTGATGTTGTGTTTGGTGGCATAAACACAACTTTTACATTAGGAGTGCAACTCTGTCAGGCTCGAAGGATGACCAGGAGCATTATCAATAATGAGAAGAGCTTTGAATGGCAGATTCTTCATAGCACAATACCGTTCAACCTCTGGCACGAAAACACTTTGAAAACCAGTCAATGAAAATTGCACTAGTCACCCAAGCCTTTAAATTACTTTTCCAATGAACTGGTAGGCTAGCTTTAAGGATCCCCTTAAGAGCTCTTGGATTTTCGGAGTGGTACACGAGTAGCGGTTTTGAGCTTGAAATCGCCTGCACAGTTTCCCCCCAAAAGTAGCGTTAGGCGCTCTTTGGATGCTTTGTGACCTGGCATGGTTTTTCTTCTTTAGCAATATAGGTTCTGTTAGGCATTCGTTTCCAGTTTAGTCCCGTTTCATCAACATTAAATATAAGTTCTGGAATGTAGCCTTCCTTCTCAATCAACTCCTCCAACTCTTTAACGAATGTTTTTGCTGCATCGTCATCTGCACTGGCTGCTTCTCCGAAAATTCTTTTGCTGGTTAGGTTTGCTCGAGCCCTGAAGCGAGTAAACCAACCTTTTGATGCCACAAATGTCTCGTTGGTCTCACTTTCCTCACTTTTTTTCTTTCTTAAGGTCTTGGTAGAGTGTGCGTGCTTTTTCACAGATTAACTGTTCACTCAGAGGCATGCACCGTTGATTATTGTCCTCAATCCACAGCATTAGCATCCGTTCCATCTCAATCAACAGTCCCGATCTTTGCTTGGTAATCACAGTTGATTGCATGGGAGTTGCACCTTTAACGTGAGTCAAGATACGTTCCTTGTCTTTGAGGATGGTAGCTACGGTAGTACGGCTCATCCCAAGCGCACGCCCGATTGCTGATGCCTTTTCTCCTTTCTCATTACGCTTAATAATATCGACTTTTTCACGTAATGTGATGGTCTTGCGTTTCTTGGAGTCGTTATGGTCACCAGGAAGCTGTCTCTTAGGCATCTTGGAATCAGGATGGCGAAAAACACAAGAAAATGACGGTATCACTGTATCAGGCGGTGGTAGCAGTGAGACTGAGAGCGATTGTTGGTAGTCAAGAGTGAGGCGGGAAAACGCCAGAGACATCTCGCGGTACTTAGCAACACTTCAAAACCCACTCTTTACGTATTTTTTCTTTATTTTCTTATATTTTAAAATTTCCACTCACGGACCGACTGTCGTAACCTTGAATTGACGTAAGTCGATACTGACGTAACCCGGGACCTTACTGTATATATATACTCTAAATATATATATATATATATATATATATATATATATATATATATATATAGGCCTCTCTCTCTCTCTCTCTCTCTCTCTATAGGCCTATATATATATATATATATATATATATATATATGTGTGTGTGTGTGTTTTTTTGGAGTATATCGTAGTTGGTGGGAACCTTAGGAGAAGGAGGGCCGAAAACCTAGAAAGAAAAAAAAATTATAGTAAAGAAGGAAAAAAAATATATATATAGGCCTATATATATAGATATGTATATATATATATATAAATATATATATATATATATATATATATATATATATATATATATATATTATTTTCTTGGAGTATATCGTAGTTGGGGGTAACCTTAGGAGGAGGGCCGACAACATTGAAAAGAAAAAATATATATATATGTTTTTGTATATGGCACACACCCACGGACGACAATGAACAGTTATGAGAGCATGAAAAGACACTGAACAGGTATCGTTCATGTGAAATGTTCATATATGGTGCAGCGATTGGTCCTTTGGAAACATATAACATCACCTGTGTAGTGATACTCTCAATGGAAGGTGTTGCGTGAGGGTGGATAATATCGCTTGTTTTACAGCACAGAACCTAAAAAGACATTTACCCAATTTTTCAATAACTGCCAAGGATGAACATCACAGAATGGAGAGGAAGGGACTATCATCAGATGAGTGGCAGAAGGTTCTGTTCGAGGAGGAGACGACAAGCGAGGAGGATGAGGAGATTAGTGGTGCTTCAAGTGAGGAGGACTGGGTTGAGATAGAGGAGCACACCCCTCAGGCGTCTGGACCACCACGCCTGCCAACACAGGAGCGGACACCAACACCACCGGTGTCCGGAGTTTCAACCCAGCCGTTGTCCCCACTTCAAGAACAGGCATCGTCTCCTCTGGGACCTATCGGACCAAGAGCGATCGCTGTCTCTCCTCCTCTTGCCTCCAGTTACCCCTTGGCCGGCCCGACGTCCCCGGCAGGGCCGAGTTACGCGACACTGGCACCTGCACGCAGTGCAGTTTCTGCACTGGAACTGGTGCAGGATGCGACTGTGTCGTCCTCCCCTGGCCAGGCCGCAAGAGGAGACACCATCACCGCCCCCGACGAGGAGACAGTGTCATCATCCTCGTCATCATCACCTTCACCTCCACGAGGACGCCACGGTCCTCAGCGTGGCCATGGAGGCCGGCCAAGGGGTCGCCGAGGAGGCACAAGGGTGTCGGAACCCCGACCCACTGCGACCCGTGTGAGAGGTGTTGACGCACGTGACGAGGGGTGGAGCAGTGGCCCATTCACGCCAACAAATGGGCCCTTTACCGGATCCCCGGGGATGAAGGTGGATGCACCAAGAACTCCTCTGCAGTTTTTCCAGCTTTTCTTCACCAGGGAGTTGTTGACGTACTTCACCCGCGAGACCAACAACTACGCAGCATTCGTGGGGACTGGTTTGGACTCATGGTTGATCTGCAGTGAAGAGATGATGGCCAAGTTCCTGGGGATTTACTTTTTTATGGGGGTAATGTCACTGCCGACCATCAGGCATTACTGGCATCGTTCCCGCCTCCACAACTACCCCTTTTTTTCGCAAGTGATGAGTGGAAGGCGTTTCAGGGCCATCCTGAAACACTTCCATGCCTTTAACTCACTTGCGATCCCCTGGGACAATCAAGACCGGCTCATCAGGGTTCGCACGGTACTGCGATACCTCCTTCAGCGGTTCCAGAACACCTACCAACCCGAGGAACACCTCAGCCTGGATGAGGGCTCATTGGCTTGGAAGGGGAGGCTCAGCTTCTGAATCTACAACCCAATGAAGCCTGCCAAGTATTCCATCAAGTTTTACATCCTGGCTGAGGCTTCTTCGGGCTACATTTGGAACTTCGAGATGTACACGGGGCAGAAGAGGACCTTGGAGCAGACAGTATGGAGCCTCGTAGAGCTGCTGAGGGATCAGGGATACAAAGTTTACATGGACAATTATTACAACTCTGTATCCCTGTGCGAACTCCTCTTCAGTGCAGGAACCTACGTGTGTGGGACCCTACGCCTGGCTAGAGGAGCACCTAGGCAGCTGCAGGACATCGCAAGGACCAAGACTCTACCGGAGCCGGGCATAACAGCAATGCATAAAGATCATGTGATGGTGCTGCTGTGGAAGGACATGCGCATCGTCAACATGATCTCCACCTTCCACAGTGCAGACACCATCCCAAAGCGGGTTCAAGGGAAGACCAGGGCACGTGACGGGATGACTACCTACGTCCAGAAGACCGTGAACAAGCCCGTCGTGGTGGATGACTACAATCGCCATATGGGTGGGGTAGACCACTTTGACCAAATGGTCCAATATTACCCAATGCAACGCCGGACCGTCAAGTGGACCAAGAAGGTCACATTCTACCTCATCCAGATGCCGATGATCAACGCCTTTGCCCTCTACAAAAAATGTTCACAGAGGCCAGTCACTCTGCTAGAGTTCGTCGAGGAGATCGTCGACAAGCTCCCCTTCTTCGACGAAGCAGAGTGGCCTCCGTCAGGGCACGTCATCCACCATGCCCCTGATCTTCCAGCCTGACGGCCAGCAAGACTCCCAGGACCTGCTGCAGCACCAGCACAGCTGCCAACACCACTGGCTCCTGCACCACCAAGAGGGGACCCGGACCTTCCCGGAGCACCACCTGCAGGAGGAGTCCCAGCACAGGAGCCACCAACACCATCACTTCAGCAACCAGCACAGGTGGAGAGGGAGCCATCACCACTTCCTGGTCCGTAGGGAGAACCTGCTGTCGCTGACATGCCCGGGCCTGCAGCTGCACCTCCAGGACGACAGGACCAGGGACACCCAGGACTCCAGCCCAGCAAGCGACGTCGCTTCGCTGACCACAGACTGCGGCTGGACAACACACTAGGGCACCAGCGGGAGAGGATCCCTAACAAGAGGAGGCTGCGGTGCACCCTGTGTCCCCTGGGCAAGATGAGGAGGGACACAAGTCACATGTGTTCTGTTTGTGATGTGCCACTTTGTGTAGGGGATTGCTTTGAATGGTTCCATACTGAGCAAAGTATTCCCTAATGGAGTGTACACACACACAGACACACAGAATGTAAAAAATCAAAAGAAAGAAGAGATTTGTTGTGGAATAGATACAGAAGACACAATAGTGAAAGGGCGTATAATAATTACAAACAGGCAAGAAACGACTATACAAGAGTAAGGAGGGAAGCCCAAAAACAGTTTGAGGAGGATATAATAAATAAAAGTAGTGATCAACCAAAGCTGTTTTACAGCTATATCAGAAGCAAAACCAAAGTAAAAGATATAATACAATCCATTACGGACGAGGGAATCACTAATACACAAGAGAAAGATATTTGTGAAGCACTAAATAAGAATTTCCAATTAGTTTTTACAGAAGAAAAAAATTTTGAGAGGGACTATGTGGAACACACATGTCCACACATACTACCAGATATACAAATAGCAGAAAAAGTAATACAGGAGGAGTTAAGTAGATTAGACAGAGGAAAAGCAAGTAGTCCTGATGAAATTTCATGTTGGGTATTACGAGAATGTGCAAAGGAGTTAAGTAAACCATTATTTTTAATTTTCAAGAAATCCTTGAGTCAAGGTAAACTACCTGATATTTGGAAAAAAGCAAATATTGTCCCCTTATTCAAGAAAGGAAACAGACAAAATCCACTCAACTATCGACCAGTATCACTGACCAGTGTTGTAAGCAAGGTATTAGAAAAACTTAGAAGAAAAGCTTGGGTAAATCATCTAGAAGAACACAGTATGATAACAGAAAGACAGTTTGGTTTCAGAAAAGGAAAATCATGTGTTACTAATCTGTTGAGCTACTATAACAGAGTAACAAACAAAATACAGGAAAAGGAAGGATGGGTGGACAGTATCTATTTAGATTTCAAGAAAGCTTTTGACACAGTACCACACCAAAGACTTTTATGGAAACTGTACCATCAAGGAGGAATTCGAGGCAAACTGTTTTGTTGGATGCAAGACTTTCTCATAAAAAGAGAAATGAGGACAGTACTAAGAGGAAACTACTCATCATGGAAAGAAGTGACTAGTGGAGTATCACAGGGTTCAGTGCTGGCACCAATCATGTTTTTAGTGTATATAAATGATATAAACAGTAACACTGGAAATGAGACCTATCTGAATATGTTTGCAGATGATGCAAAAATCTATCTATCTATCTATCTATAGCCCGACGCCCTAATCCCGCAAAGGGTGGCTGCAGACAAAACGCCTCCAAGTCACTCTGTCACCCACCATTTGACTCCCCTCCCCCCAACTCACCCCCCCCTCCCTCATATACCTCTCAACTCCATCCCTCCACCTCATCCTCGGTCTACCCCTCCCTCTCCCTCCCTCCACCTCACCCACATACACCCTCTTAGTCAGTCTTTCACTCTCCATCCTCTCCACATGTCCAAACCACCTCAGTGTATTTCTCCTAATCTTTTCAACCACATCCACATCTACCCCACAACGTTCCTTCACTTCTTCATTCGTCAACCTGTCCCTCCATGTCACTCCACATGCTCCTCTCAAGTAACTCATTTCCACTGCTCTCACTCTTGACCTGTTCCCCTCTTGCAAGGTCCACGCCTCGCTTCCAAACGTCAGGGTAGGGATCACAATACCATCATGCAGAGACTTCTTAACTTCCATACTCACTTCCCTATTTCTCATCACTGCTTTCAGCATGCCTACAACCTTCCTTCCCTGCTGTACCCTTTCACGCACTTCATCCCCCAAAGTTCCATCCTTACTCATCACACTACCCAAGTACTTGAATGCACTCACATTCTCCATATCCTCACCATCCAACCTCACTGCACACTCTGTGACTTCATTCCTCTCAAACACCATAACTTTACTTTTGTTTACATTAACTTTCAGCTTCCTCCTCCTACACACTGTCCCAAATTCATTCACCAAACCTTGCAACTCCCATTCATCTTCACTCAACAATACTGTATCATCAGCAAACAGCAACACCGGAAGCTTCCAAATCTCACCCTCATTCGTTAGGGCCACCCCCACATCCACTGCCCTACCTTGTACCTCCTTTACGACCCCATCCATATATATATTAAACAGCCATGGAGACATTACACACCCCTGTTTCAGTCCCACATTGAGATCAAAGAACTCACTCAGCTCACCATCCACTCGCACCGTAGCCCTAGCTCCCTCGTACATACTCTTCACAGCACTCAACAATTTCCCCTCCACTCCATATATTCTTAATACCTTCCACATACCTTTCCTATCTATTCTGTCATAAGCTTTCTCCAAGTCCATGAAGGCAGCATACACTTTCCTTCCCTTCTCTAGATACTTCTCCACTAAACATCTTAGAACAAATATCTGATCTACACACCCTTTTCCCTTCCTAAATCCCCCTTGTTCTTCTCCGACTAGCTCCTCTGTCATATGCCTAACCCTATCAATGAGTATTCTACCATATATTTTACCAGTCACACTAAGAAGGCAAATACCCCTATGGTTACCACATACTTCTCTCTCCCCTTTTCCTTTGTACAGAGGAACAATTATACCTGATTTCCAGTCCTCTGGAACCCTTCCCTCTTCCCAAGCCAATCTACACAACTTCCATATCCACTCCACAACAATCTCACCCCCATACCTAAGCATTTCACCACATACTCCATCAATTCCTGGGGCCTTTCCCAGCTTAATCTTCTTCATCGCTTCCACTACTTCCGACCTACTAACACAGACTCTTGTAAAGAGCTACAAGAAGAATTAACCCCTAAAACGCGGCTGTTTACAGTTGATCCCCCCCGAGTGGCGGGGTTGTATCGTGGTCTGAGTACCTGTAGGAAAATATTCGCCAAAAATCAGAGATTAACCCTAGAACATTATACTTGGTATGGCAGATAGTACTTACATTCAGCTTTCTCCAGAGACAGGTGTTGAGCCTTCGTGGACTACCCAAGGACTTGTGGAGACTTGCAAAGTTGGGTAACCAAATCTTCACTTTCACAACTCCAGCAACCCGGTTTCCCCTCTACCACAGCCTCATTCTGTCACAGTAAACTTTATACTACAACGTAAAGGTAGTTAGGAATCCGTATTTGTACAATAAGCACTGAAAATAAGGCTAAAATCAACGGAGCACATGGCCGACATGCACTGTGGCGGCGGTCTTCCCGTCACTCAACAAACATTTCCATTTTCACAGCTAAAAACATGTATACTACATTATTTTCAATCATATTACTTCCCAAAAGATCACCACGGCGCACTTTTTATTCTGCCTTACGTCCGCCACTTTATTCTCGTTCCTGTCGGCCGCTTGCACTGACTGGGAAGAGCTAGAACTCGCCATAATCTCACTTTGAAAGCCTGCAGTAAACTGACGCTAAACAGAGGCAAACCGTGAGAAAAAAAGCTAGTGTTACAACTGGGGAAACAAGCGTTTCCTAGTAGCATCAACTGCTTGTGAGAGGAGATCGCAGATTTACAGTTCTGGGCGCTCAGAGCGCTGCCATGTATCAAAGCCAGGCTGGCCGGGCCGTGGTGGAGGGGGTACGGGGGGAAAACGCGATATTTGGCAACAACTGAGGTCAGTAGTACAAAGGTAAAGTATGCTAGTTGTAGCTAGAGGGTGGTGGTACTGATAGACAATACCAGCTGGAGCCTGCTTGCCCGCAGTTATTCAAAATTTACTAAAATCGCAAACGCGACGACCCGCCGTCCTGCCCTTATGGCCGAGCGTCGCAAACGCGACGATCCGCGTTTTAGGGGTTAAATAAACTTCATGAATGGAGTAGTACATGGCAAATGGAATTCAATGTGGACAAGTGTCATGTAAACAAGTTTGGTAAAAGTGGAAAAAGACTTGATTGGGATTATAAGTTAGGAAATAAAACCCTACACACATCAGAAAGAGAGAAAGACCTAGGTGTGATTATCAATAACAGACTATCTTCGGCTGACCACATCAGCAAGAAGGTACGGAACATGTATACACTGCTTGCAAATATGAGAATAGCATTCACATACATAAATGAAGACATGCTAAGAAGGATAATAACATCATTCATTAGACCAACCCTGGAATATGCATCAGTAATCTGGAGTCCTCATCTCAAAAAGCATATAGACAAGATTGAAAAAGTTCAAAGGGCCGCTACAAGATGGATACCAAGCTTAAGGGACCTAAGCTACGAAGAAAGACTAAAGAAATTGAATCTACCAACACTACAGGAGAGAAGGAAAAGAGGTGACATGATAATACTATATAAGTGCATATCAGGAAAGGAGAAAATAGACATAAATGATTACTTAACATATGGAGAAGCATCAGCAAGAGGACACTGCAAAAAACTGCATAAGAAGAGAGGTGATAAAGACGTAAGGAAATTCAGTTTCCCAAACAGAGCAATTGATCAATGGAAAGCACTACCGAATGAAATAGTGTGTGCCAAAACAATTCACAAATTTAAGGATATGTACGATAAATGTGGTTTAAGACACGGGACAGTACGAGCTTGACTCATTCCTGTAAAGATACAATTAGGTAAGGTAAGAACACACACACACACACACACACACACACACACACACACACACACACACACACACACACACACACCAAAACACACACACACACACACACACACACACACACACACACACACTTACACACACACTCACACACACACACACACTAACATACTTACACACTCACACACAGACACACACACAGACACACACACTTACACACACACACACACATACTCACACACTAACACATACACTCACACACACACTAACACACACACTAACACATACACCCACACACACACACACACACACACACACACACACACACACACACACACACACTAACATACTTACACACTCACACACACACTCACAGACACTCACACACACACTAACACACACACTCACACATACACTCACACACACACTAACACACACACACACACACACACACACACACACACTTACACACACACTCACACACACACACACACACTAACATACTTACACACTCACACACAGACACACACACAGACACACACACTTACACACACACACACACATACTCACACACTAACACATACACTCACACACACATTAACACACACACTAACACATACACCCACACACACACACACACACACACACACACACACACACACACTAACATACTTACACACTCACACACACACTCACAGACACTCACACACACACTAACACACACACTCACACATACACTCACACACACACTAACACACACACTCACACACTCACACTACATACTCCTCATCTTCAAATCCCTGGTCTAAGTGAATCAACACCCCTGGAGGAAGTGAGTTCTGCAAATTTTGCTGATATATATGATAATCTATTACCATTACCTCTCCAATTTTCAGACAAATAACCATTTTCTCCTACAGATTACACATATGAAACAAAGTAAATCTCCACAGCAGTAACTATAGAAGAGTTATGTTTATGTGTAGTAGGTTATAACAATAGGAAAACATTCATGGAAGATGTAATAGTCTGTACAGGTAGGGGGGAAAAAAATTGGTAGCATAGTCTTCAGGCAAGTGTGCAAGGAAATTACAGTGTGTGTAAAAGTTGGTAGCGATCGGAAGAGTAACCTCACTTTGTCGGCCAATTACTTGAAAACTATTAGACTTATCGATTTTCTGTTACAATCATCATCAATACCACTAAAGTCTACATATGATCAATACCCAAATGTAAGCTTTTGGTAGCGTTTTTTGGGGGAAAAGGCGAGGGAAATGTTTTTTTCACTCGCGGTTGTTATTAGTGACAAGCGCTCGGAGTAATCACCTCACTTTGTCAGCCAATTACTCGAAAACTATTAGACATCGATTTTCTGTAACAACCATGATCTATACCACTAAATTCTACATATGATCAATACCAAAATGTAAGCATTATGTTACGTTTTGTGCGAGAAAAGACGGTGGAAATGAGTGTCTCTTCGCAGCTGTTACCATTGAAAAACGCTTGTAGTAATACTCTCAGTTTGTCGGCTAATTACTCGAAAACTATTGGACATATCGATTTCACGTTTGAACCATGATGAAGAGCAGTAAATTCTACATATGTACAATACATAACTATGTAATATTTCTGATAAGAATTCGTTGTTACGTAGGCGGGAACATTGCGTACGCCGTGCGCGCATCATGAAAGTCAATCACGCACGGAGTGCCTAGTACTTTTTTTCGATTTACTCAAGAACTATGAGGCGTATGGGGTTCTTCTTTGAGATGGGGAAAGCTGGTGAATTTGGGCATATTACTATGTAATAAAAACATAAGGTGTCTGGGAAAATTTAGCTTTCAGAGGTCCGTGAATTTTTTCCGAAAATGGCTTTCAGTTTTTGGCCATTTTCTCGAAAAGTATACATCGTATCACAACCGGATTTGTTTAGTTAGAAAGCTGATGAAATTCTCTATAAAAACTTATAGCTCATTTTCCTGTATGATGGAAAACATTCAAACGGCGATGTTGGGAAGTGAAAACAGCTCACTCTACCATGCTTCCAGGGCTAATAACTTTTTTTTGTGGTGTTTTCCTGTGTTTTGGTCCTGTTTATCAGACAGAACAAACATCGATGCCTACCTTGAGAAAGGTTTGATAGGAATAAATGGATTTTTGGGTGGCAAAAATAAGGCAAGAATGTGTTTCATTCGCTCAAATTTGCCGCGCACGGGCTCCCCGGCCAGGCGGCTTCGTCAGATAAAATCGTGAGCCAGAAAACTTACCGAAACTTATCGTGCGCGAGAGGATTAACTGCAGCTTTTAAGCCCACATCCTGTCACCATGATACCTTAGGTCTTGGTGGGCCCCTTGTCCTTCCACACACTGAATCAGTAACTCTCAAGAGACTGTTCTTGAGAGCTCTGTATTGCTCATTAACACCTGTCTACAACTCTATGTCTGGCCACCACGCTACTCATCTCGCTATAAAAGGCATCCTTCACTGTTTGGTTTTCAACCTCCAAATTTTCCTCCTGGGTGCATGGGTCTTAGTCTTCAATACCCATTCCTTTAGTACCATGTCACACGTCAGTAATTTGTGTTGCTGCACACGCACTTCACAACCAATCACTAACCTCCCATCAGTCCTTCTGATGAGGAAATAGTCAATGTCGCTACTATTATGCCCAGACTCATATGTTATCAGGCTAGTCTCTTCCTAAAAATCGTGTTGCACACAATTATGTTCATTGCCTCCCCAAACTCCAGTATACTTTTCCTTTCTGAATTTCTCGTACCATATGCACATCCCCTGTGCACCCCTTCATATCCCTCAGCTGCTGCATTCACATGACCATTTAAATCCTCACCCAAAACTACACTCCCATCATTCCCCACACCACCAACCATAAATACAAATCATCCCACAATCTGTCCTTTTTATTAACATCCAAGCCAACCAGTGGAGCATATGATCTCACTATAAGCAGGAGTTTTCCAAACAATATTTCCAGTGCTATAATCCTTTCATTTACTCTCCTTCCTTACATTCATAACACATTCCACCCATTTCTCTTTGATGAGCATGTACACACCACCATACCCGTCCACACTTCCCTTCCAAAGTAACTTACGCCTGCATTCCTTCCGAACAATGATATGATCCACAAACTAATGATCCATCCATCTATCATCCATCACCCAATCCTAAGTCACCCCATTAGGAGCATAGGAACCCTGGGCTAGGTATGTTGGTCCTGACTTTTAAGATGAGAGTGACCAGCCTCACCCATCCCTGAGTGGCATTACATGAGTAATGAACCCTAATCACCCCTTGGATATAAACCTACACAGGCTCAATCCAATTGGAGTGCCTTAATTACCCACTGATCCACAAACTTATGATCTTTTAAATTATCACCTAATGTCATATAAGCATCATTTTCTGGACAAAACTGTCAATCTTGGATTTTGGGTGACACCAAATGATTTAACTTGGCAAAGTGTGATCTCAAGTACCCAAACATGCCTATCTCAATTTGCTATTTGTACACAGTGTGAGGAAAATATATTTCATCCTTGCTAGAACAAGAAAATTTTATTTATCAGAAGTGAACCTCTTACAACCAAGAATTATAATTAATGTCAACCTAACCCTCTTTCCCAGGAGCATGAGAACGAGCAAAAGAGTACTGTACCTTGAAATTATGGGCTATACATCCAGTCACTACCAAGAATTTTTAGTTGGGGGCACTTGCCATCCACTCATTCGATGTAGTGCTGCTCTTCGATGACTGCCCTTTTCTCTCTTCCTTCCTGCTTTCCTTCCATCCTCTTCTGTCTTTCTTTACTTCATTATTTTCTCTTCCTTATGCATGCGGATGACTTTATGCTCCCTCTTCTGTCTTTCTTTCCTTCATTCTTTCCTCTTCCTATGGGTGACTCTTGACTAAGTGACAAGCCAGATCGTTTCCTGTACACCAGGTAACCATTTACTACGCAGGATGGTAACCATATAACCAAATTATGGTGCCTGGTGGTTTAGTGGGTAATCAACTCCTTAACCACGGGGCGTCACTTTCGTGACGCTTGGGAGCAAGGGATCATACCGCGGGGAGTCACTTTTGTAATTCTGTGTTATTTTGAATTCACCCGGGCTTTCAAGTGGTGGCTTGTATCATCTATTAGTACTGCCAATGTCCAACACTAGTCAGCACTCCTAATCTCATCTGTACTCCCATCCATTGTTGACAATTTAGCCATTTCTCCCCGTTCTTGACTCCCCTCCCTACCCCCCTCCATTACCCTATCCTCTCGCCTGCCCGGCCGTGCTACGCTGAGTAAATCTTCCCTGGAATTTTTCACTGATATCATCCATTGAAATAAGCCCTATGCCCAATTCTTATACCAAATAATATATACAAAAAAGAAATAAGGTAAGTGATAGTGCCATACACCTGGAATTGGCTAATTATCACCTGACAACACCTCATGTGCACTCGTTCGCTAATTTTCGCTGTTTATTTCCCCTTGAAGTATGCCGTATAATCTATTTTCGTTATAAATATACATATAAGGAGGGAAGGGAGAAGCCTAAGTGATATTTACATTCACCTGGAACTACCTAATTTATAATGTATTGTCTAGATTTCCTGCCAATCATTTCACTGCTATATATTAGCTGCTGTCAAGAGGCTAACGTTGGCAGTAATGCATTTCCCTAGGTAGGCCACCACCCTGGCCCACCCTTATCAGTTCACTCTCATCTTCCAATGTGAAGGTACGTCTGTTTGCTCCTGCTAACTTCAGGCACTTTTCACCCCCATGCAAAGGGCCCTGTGACCTTTACCCCCTACTAAACCTCGTGTGGAAAGAGGTAAAGGGCTGACAATTGATAAAAGAGTGACTACGATCTTTCTACTGAGTAAAACAGTGCAAGTGGAATTGTAAATAATGTGTAAACAGAAAGTGAAAGTAATGAATGTAAATATACGTGAACAGTCGAAAATAGTTTTATAAGTTACTTCAAGTGACAGTGCATAACACAGTGTAAATAAAATAGAAATGTAAATAACGTAAATAAAATAGAGAACGTAAACAGAAATGTAAATGAGTAGTATTATAAGAATACAAGTATATACCCTAGGAGTAATGAAAGTGAAAGTTTCACTCTAGTATGTATGAATACTATGAGTTATGAGAGTGAAGGTGAAAGTGACATTCACTCTCAATGCTAGTATACAGGACGAGAAAGTGAATGCTGCGTATTTTACTGAAAGAAATTGAATCCCTACAGTGACAATAAACTAATACTAATGAAGGAAACTTATGGATAAAGACTGTAGATATATATAAGTGTTATATAGTAATAGAAATATAAAGTGTGAGGGGTTTTATGAATAATAAATGACAGAGTACCAACAGCGAACCAGCGCAAGTGGGAAGGTCATACGCGCTCGTCATTTTCATTGCTTTCACAGTGGTTTTTATTTGGAGTATGGATCCAAACTACTTGATAATCATACAGTAGTGTTTATACTGTTAATATCTGGCTGTGGTAAAAATATTACGGGTTGTCGGGAAGTGTAAAGTGGAGACTTCGTTATGCAACTTCAGAGGTCTCCACAAGTCCTACGGTAATCGACGAAGGCTCAACAAACATCCCAGGAGAAAGCTGAAGGTATGTGCCATATGCATATGTAATTTTAATATTCTAGGACTAATAACTGATTTTTGGCAAATATTTTTTGAGAGTCTGTCGGAGCCCGAATAACCCCACGGGACACGCAAAACATTGGGAAACATGCCCGTGGTGTAAGGGTTAAGGCGCTCCAATTAGACTAAGCCGGTGAAGGTTTTTATCCAAAGGGTGGTTGGGGTTGATTGCTCACGTAATGCCACCCAGGGATAAGTGAGGCTGGTCACTCTCATCTTAAATGTAAGGACCAACTTGCCTAGCCCCGGGCTCCTACGTTCTTCATAGGCAACATGGGATTGGATGATGGATGGAGGGATGGATGAATGAAATGAAATAAAAAGCTTCTTACCTCATAACATTCACAGTAGTTTTTTAGGCATCCTGATCGTTTGCAGTTACATCCTTTGTTGTGTCTTCTTTCATTGTCACTGCCTCCTTTCCCAATCTTTGGCCGGAAAGCTTGTGGGTTTCTATCTAAACATGCTTTTATGGCTTTTTGTCTGTCCTCCTCGTGAGCCAAATTGTTGAAGCAGTTGGCACAATTGCAGTTATTGCAAAATTCTCCATTTGCAAAACAATCACAGTATCTGTAAACAAAAACAGCTATTGCATGAACTACATTCAATATAAATTAATTCTTGGTTTTCAAGATGAGTGTGATTCAGTAACATGCTAAAATAAGTAACTATATAAGAACTGTAATGATAAAAACAATGTCCTTCTTAGATCAATGATGTGTTCCAAAATACCACTAATTTTCCTATACAACTGGTCCTACAAACTTGAGGAAACTGGCCAATCAGTTTAGCTAACAGGTATGATGAAAGTTGAATATGGAATTTCTCTGTCAGTTATCCTGGGCCTAGTATGAAATAATAATAATAATACTGTAATAATAAAAAATAAATTAACTGCACAAACTGCAGAAGTTCCCATTAACAACTGATGACAATTTAATGATGGATTACTTTTCATAACTGTAAAGTAAACTACAACACCCAGAATCTGCAGAAATATCATTTATGTATAATAGCTAAAGATTGCTTAAAAAATTCATGACATCCAAATTCTGTGAAAATAACATGTTACTCAAGGGCACAAAATTAGGTTTGTTAACATTGACGGTGGCATCCTACATGCAGCAATGGGTCAATTCGGATTCAAAACTCATTCATCCCTAAATCATTCAGGTTCGTTAGGTTAGGTTAAATTAAGTTAGGTTTGTAGGGACGAATGATTAGTGACAGACTGACTCTGGAGACGAGTCAACTTAAAAGTCTGATATGGCTGGTGGCACTTGCCAAGGTTTGCGTGTAAAACTGGTGGTCTTGCAGTTGCTATCTTCAAAACTAAGCCTTTCCGCAACTTTTTATAGCTGTCACAATGCTGCTAATTATGTAATACTATATTGAGAAAAAAATTCACATGTAAATTTTATGCATGGAACCTCACCTGAAGTTTCACCAAGCATTCAATCAGTCATTAAATAACTAGGACTTTCTGCACAGAATACAATATATGGAAGCAGAATATAACTGCCTTATTTATGGAAAGCACTGGTGATGGAGAAGGACACCATCACATACATGCATCAATATAACCAGGCAACTGAGCTGGTTATACAAACATTCTTCAACTCCCAACCTGAATGGAGGTTGGTGGACCACAGGAGATGAGCAATGTCAGCCAGCAGTCCACTTTGTCCATATTACAGATGGGAATCAGGCTACAACAACACCACCACCAATGATACTTACAGTTTAAGACACTGGCTTTTTGTACAGTTACAGGGTTTTCTGGGTCTGATGCCATTAGCATCAATGACAGTACGTTGAGGCTGTGGCTTGGGTGTATGAGGGATGATGGTACCAGGTGGAGGCTGGCTAGTTACCTGCACATTATTACCACCACCACCACCACCACTGTTACTGCTACCAGACTGCAGCTGAAACAGGTAAACCATCACTATCATTATCATCCCTGACCTCTTTTTAAGGTTAAGGAAGGGGTGAAGTAGATTTCAGAAAAAAAAAAAAAAAAATTAATTAATTAAATATCACCATATCATCATCTGGACCTCCTTTCCCACCCTAGGGCAGCGTGAGGAGCAGAAACATCCAGACAGCCAAAGCTTGCCCAATTCAGTGGGCCACGCTTCCATTCACTCATCATTCAAGCCCTCGAAATTATGGCAAACATTTCAGACAGCCTCAAAGGGCCAAATTATATTAAATAAAATTATTATTATAATACCATACTTAAATACCAAATTTCACACATCTAACAAAATCTCATTTTCACAAGGATGATAAAAATCAGGATTGTCAGAGACATTTTGTAACATGTAAGAGACTCGCATGTATTAGAAGCATCCCAATTTAGGTGGTACAGTAAGCACTCATTTATCTGTTGTCGCAATATCCTACTCACCGCAATATCTGGCACTTTTTACTTGGCTCTAGTAAAATAACATCAAGTAAAATTTGACAATATCCAGCTCAGAAACAGGAAGCAATAGGCAGTTCTATAGGGAGTGAGGTACATCATTCGGCTCAGACACAAGACCCAATCAGCTTGTGGGAAAACCCCACAACCCACCAGCAAATCACAATGCGTTGTGGAAGCAGTCCACTCAGCACACCAAACCTACCGTTGTTTTCAGATTCTCTCCCTGGACGCCATATAGTGGGGATGAATCTATATGTTCTGCATTAGTGACCAACGTGGTGGCTAAACCCGTGCTGTGACATAGTCTGTGGCTTTCCATGCCTTGCTTGTTGCCTTAGTGCTGTGACTAACCTTGTGGCCCCTCAGTGATCCATGCCCTAGTGCTCTGACTATTGTATAGTGAGGACATACATGTGCTTTGTGAATTTGTCACTCACATGTTGCCTATCCCCGTGCTGTGATTTTGCCTGCAGCCCCACGTGCCTCGCTCATTGCTGTATTGTACCCTAGTTCTGCGTGATGGCTGAGTTTGTGGCTTATGTGGTGGTGCCCTGGCTGCTACAGGTCCTGTTTGCCCTGTGCATAGTCCTAATTACTGTCTCCATGGCTCCATCACCTAAGAGGCATCTTGTCATTCTCACCATGGAGAAGATGGTGATAATCAACAAGATGAAGCAAGGTTGGGCAGGTGCTATGATATGCCCCAGACCACACTGCAGGACCTGCGGAAGAACAAGAACTCCATCAAGATGTTCTTCGAGGGTGAACATGGAACGACTCTTTTATGTGTGCAAGATGATGGCCAAGCCATGCCATGACGAACTCGACCAGGCCTGCGTGAAGGGATTCAGGCAACATCGTGGCAGTGGCATCATTGTGCGTTCCTTTGGGCTGAAGGCTGCAGCCACCAAGTTTGATGAGCAACTGCAGATCCCAGATTTCAAGGCCTCTGAAGGTTGGCTGACTTGGTTCAAACTTCGACATGGACTCTCCAACACGAGTACTTATGGTGACGCTTCAGATGCAGACACAGAAAGAATAGATGAGTTTTGCACAAAGCTTAAAAACCTTTTTGCTGAAAAAGATCTATGTTTCAACTGGGTTTATAATGCTGATGAAACTGGCCTCTTCTTCAGGTGTGCCCAGACTAATAACTTGGCTCACCCGAAGGAGGAGTTGATATCTGGTTGTAAGGTGAGGTAACAGAGTGTCTCTGTGCTGTGCCAATGCAACAGATACATATCGCCTGAAACTTGTTATTGTGGGGCATGCAAAATAGCCATGTTGTCTTCAGGGGTAGACGGATAGTCTCCCAGTGATTTATTTTCACCCGCTGAAAGCTTGGTTCACAGCAAAGATCTTCAAAGGGTGGTTCTACAACCATGCTGTGAAGATGAATATCTGTTTTCACACTGAGAATCTTAGCCTTGCCTGGGACAAAATGATGGCTCTATTCCTTCTTGACAGTGCTCCTACTGATCCTTCTAAAGAGCTGGTTGGAGATGGAGGATGAATTAAGGTCATGTTCTTGTCCCCTAACTCAACCTCTAGCTTGCAAATGATGGACCAGGGTATTATCGTGGCACAAAGTGGGTGTACTGGAAGAGGATTTTGGAAGACATGATGGTTGTGCTGGAAGGCAAGGGGGAGGCAGCCCAAGACAAGGACAGTAGGGGAGAGAGGACCTTGCACAATCTCAAGTGGTATTCCCTCAAGTCTGTGATCTATAACTGGGCCTAGGCTTGCAGGGAACACTCTGCACTTATGTTTGAGCCAGTTGGGACAAGCTCCTCAAGCGTGAAGAGGCCCCTGCTGACTTTACCGGATTCGAAGCTCAAGACTTCATCCAGCAGATGGAAGCTGCAGGAGAACAGGTAACTGAGGACACCATCCACAATTGGCTGGAAGTGGACGAGGGAGACCCAGGGTACCAGACTATGTCCAACCAGGAAATTGTGGAGTCTGTGACTGCAGGGGATAATGAGGATGCAGGGGAGAAGGAAGTGGATGATGACAATGAAGTGGCTGATATCAAGCGACTCAAGCAATCCGTGATGCAGTGAATGTCCTTCTCGACTACTGCGCACATCCCAATCACCAGGCCATCTTTACCGATGCCATGGCCACCTACCTGAGAAAAAGCCGAGAAAATGTTATAATGCTGCAGTTGAGAAGGATCACCAGGCAGTCTTCCATCATATCTTTTTTCCATCCAGTGACGCCGGCCGCTCCGTCGCCCTAGCCATCGACCTCCTCGCACTGTCTTGTCGCCTCAGTCTTCAATCTCCTCACACTGGCCTCTGTCACCCCAGCCCTCTACCTCAGCACATCGGCTTCGTTCACCCCAGCCAGGCATCCCCTCAGCTACTGCTTCTTCACCTCAGCCAGGAACCTCTCGTACAGCACCATCGGTGTCACAACGAGGCACCTCAGCCATGGCACCACCTCAGCCTTCAGCCTCTTCAAGGGTGGTGTCTCCAACAGAGATCTAGCTGCAGAGATCTTGGAAAGATCATATTACATCTCTTGTAAAATCTGCTTCCAAGAGATTGGGTGTGCTAAGCCAACTTCGCTCTTTCTTTACCCCTGCACAATTGTTGACTCTATACAGGGGTTTTATCCGCCCCTGTGTGGAGTACAACTCTCATGTGTGGGGAGGCTCCCCACATACAGCTCTTCTCAATAGGGTGGAGTCAAAGGCTTTTCGTCTCATTAACTCTCCTCCTCTTACTGACTCCCTTCAACCTCAATCTCTTCGCCGTACTGTTGCATCTTTATCTCTTTTCTATCGCTACTTTAATGGTCAATGCTCCTCTGAACTGTCTGCTTGCATTCCTCCACCTCTATGACAGGAGAGTAGCACCCGTCTGGCAGCAAACTCTCATCCCTTTTCTGTCCAGCTCTCTAATGCAAGAGTTAACCATTACTCCCAGTCTTTCATTTATGCAACAGGTCAACTCTGGAACTGTCTCCCTCTGTCTGTATTTCCTGCTGCCTATGATCTCCAGTCTTTCAAACGCAGTGTGTCCAGGCATCTCAAAATGATCGGATCTTGAATTTGGCTCTCTATTGTATTTTGTTTTTCTCTTGGAGGGAACTGTTACTGCGGGCTCATGGCCTTTGGTTCCTTCTTAGTTGCATATATATAATATATATATATATATATATATAAAAAGTCAGAGGCTTCGCTGGATCTCCACCTCACACCCTCTGCCACTCCTTCTCCGGTGACTGCTCCAGCACCCTTGGCTGAGATAGAGCCTGAGGTGATGGAGCTGGAGTAATCTTTATGGGAGCCATTTGCCATTAGGCCACACGGGATTAAGTGCACTGTACTGCATGGTGTACTACTCTACCCTTCATCAATACCAACACTATGTGAGTACAGTATGATTATGATTACACTATGGACTGTATTACTGCACTAAATGTACTGTATCAATACTGTATCATATTTTAGGCTTAATTTTAATCTCTAACTCATGGGAAATATTGTAGGAAAGATTTTAGGAAAGTGGGGTGAGATGGACATTGACACATTATCCAGCCTGATGCCGAATGGACAGCCGATTGGGGATACCTCTGCAATAACCTGCATGGGGATTGGCTGAAAGAAGCCGGATCATTGAAAGATTACTGTATTAATCAAAGCTGAAATTAGAATGCACACTACATTCATATTCAGAGACCACTGGCCATGCTGGCAAGTGTGTCTTTTCAGTACAGCCAAGCTCTCCAGGTGTCACAATCTTGAGTCATTTCCCTCCTCAATCCCTAGATTAGGAGTCTCCATATTGGACCTTACCCCACATATTCCTCTGCCTGCCTCTAGGCATTCATAACCCCCATATTCACATTTGTGTTGTTTAACTGATTATGTACATTACTGGACAAAGATGTTATGAAGTTAGGCTAAATTTTCTTTCTGGCAATTTACCTGTGACATATAGTGTGCAGGTATCATAACAACGGAGCCCGGCTGTGTGTTGGAAAGTACCCCTGGAGGCAACGCTGATGCAGGTAGTGTGAGGTTAGTCTGAGGCCGGATGGGTACACCACCACCAGAAGTTCCTGAAACGGGGATGATGAAACGCTGCTTACTACCCTGAAAAGAAAAATACTAATTTCATTATCATAACCCTAATTCCCACTAACATTATAAAACAGGGTGAAAATAATATACATACATATACAAATATATATATATATATATATATATATATATATATATATATATATATAAAATACTCAAAAAAAAAAAAAAAAAAAAAAAAAAAGGTTTATCATAATCGTAACATTAGATCCCTCACTTTCCACTTTCTCATAAACTCATCAAAACCATTTACACTCTTGGTCCACTGTGCCTCCTCCCACCTTCATACTCAGATCAAATGAACCCAGCGTAATCCATATGATGCCACCAAAGGGAATGAACAGATCATCTTTCTATACAAAATCTGGTTAGAATAGCCTAGCCTAGGACCCCTACATCAAAAAGAGGGTAAAATGGGATTGGCGGTAACCAATACAGTACGATGAGTAGGAAAAACTTATATACCCCCTGGGGGTAGGGGGGTTTTTCAAGAATACTCCCCCAGTATCCCTGCTTGTCGTAAATGGCGACTAAAAGGGTTGGCGGAGGGTTAGTGCCCCTCCCCAGAAAACAACTAACTAAAAAAACAAACAAAAAGCCTCGGACAAGGACTGACCAAACGATGATGACCAAGGACCGGACAAAGGACATGGTTATCGGAACGTGGAATGTAAGGGGAGCGAATGATGAGGTGAAAGAGAGAGAGATTGTCCAGGTGCTTGAGGATGCGAAAGTGGATATATGTGGAATAACTGAAACAAAATGGAGAGGAGAAAGTGTGAGAGAATGGGAGTAGGGATGGGGTATATTTGCAGGCGTAGGTGAGAATGAGAGAGCAAAGGAAGGAGAATGTATAGTTGTGAGTAAAAGATGGAAGAGGAGCATAAGACAGTATGGATCAGTTGGGTCAAGGATTGTGTGGGTTAAGTTGAAAGTTGAAAAACAAATGTGAGTGACTGTGTGTGTGTATGCGCCAACGCAAGATCGTGCTAGCACAGTGAGAGAAGAGTTCTGGACAAATGTGGAAGTGTGCATGGAAAAGTTTGGAAGGAATGAGAGAGTGTTTTTGATCAGTGATATGAATGGTAAAGTAGGGAATGTGAAGGTGGATGGAATAGTTGGTGAGTGGGGTGTGCCTGCTGAGATAGATGAGAATGGCAGTGCGTTAGTGGACATTTGTGCTGGGAGGCGGTTGGTGATAGCCAATACCCTCTTCAGGCATAAAATGATCCACAGGTATACATGGCAAGTGATGAGAAGGGTGGGTGGGGAACTGAATGAAAGGAAGGCAATGATTGATTATGTGTGTGTGGATGAAAGGATGCGAAGATGTGTAATGGATGCAAGAGCTTATAGAGGTTGGGGAAGTGGACTTTCTGACCACTACTTGGTGGTGGTCAGAATTAGGATCCTAGTAAGATAAAGGAATAGAAGAAGGGAAAGACAAGAGGAAGGAGTAGTTGCAAGGAGAGTGGAAAGGTTACAAGAGGATGAGAAAAAGGCAGAGTATAAGAGAGAAGTGGAGGAATGATTGGGCAAATATGAATTGGAGCAGATGGGAGATGTGGAAGGTGTGTGCAGGATATTTACAGAAGAAACATGTGCAGCATGTGATGTGGTGTGTGGGAGGAAGAGAAGACGGAAGGGGGTGCAAGGAACAGCGTGGTGGAATGAAGAGGTGAGACAGGCTGTGGCACAAAAGAAGAAAGCATACAAGGAATGGATGAGAAATACGGGCGTGGAAGAAGTTGAGAGGTGGAAGAGAGAGTTATATGCAGAAAGAAAGAGAGAGGTGAAAAGATTAGTAAGAGAGAGTAAGAAGAGAGTGGATGAGGAATTTGGAAGGAATTTAGTGTAAAGTGGAGGGACTTTAAGAAAATGTCCTGGAAAGAGGTGAAGAGAGTAAGACAGGGTGGAAGGGAGGTTAGCAGGGGAGTGAAAGATAAAAATGGTAGATTACTAGTGGAGAAGGGAGAAAATGTGAGCAGATGGAGAGAACACTTTAAGGAATTGTTGAACATAAAGGATGGAAGTAATGCGAGTATAAGTGGCTGGGGAATGGCTGGGAGAAGGAGGGGGGTGAGAAGACAGGAAGAAATCAGTAGGATAGAAGCTGTGGAAGCAATGAAGAAAGTTAAATTGGGGAAAGCCCCAGGAATTGATGGAGTGTGTGGTGAAATGCTGAAGCATGGGGGAGAGATAGTAGTAGAATGGATGTGGAAGATGTGCAAATTGGCCTGGGAGGAAGGTAGAGTCCCGGAGGATTGTAAGTCAGGTATAATTATTCCCTTGTACAAAGGAAAAGGGGAAAAAGAAGTGTGTGGTAATCATAGGGGCATTTGTCTTCTTAGTATAACAGGAAAAGTGTATGGTAGGATACCTACTGATAGAGAAAGAACAGAGGAATTAGTTGGAGAAGAACAGGGAAGCTTTAGGAAAGGAAGAGGTTGTGTAGATCAGATATTCATTCTTAGATCTTTAGTGGAAAAGTTTCTAAAGAAGGGAAAGAAGTTGTATGCAGCTTTCATGGATTTGGAGAAAGCATATGACAGGGTGGATAGACAAGGATTGTGGAAAGTATTAAGAATATATGGAGTAGATGGGAAGTTGCTGAATGCTGTGAAGAGTATGTATGATGGTGCTAAGGCTGCAGTGCGTGTGGATGGTGAACTAAGTGAATTTTTCTCTTTGAAGGTTGGGTTGAAACAGGGATGTGTCATGTCTCCATGGTTGTTCAGTCTCTTCATGGATAGGGCAATAAAAGAGGTACAAGGTAGGGTAGTGGATGCTGGAGTGGCCCTGGTGAGAGAGGATAGTGTTTGGAAACTCCCTGTACTGTTGTTTGCAGATGACACTGTGTTGTTGAGTGAAGACGAAGGGGAGCTGCAAGGCTTGGTGGATGAGTCTGGGAGAGTGTGTAAGAAACGGAATCTAAATGTGAATGTAGGAAAGAGTAAAGTGATGGACTTTGAGTGAGGTGAAGTCAGTGAATGTACAGCGAGGTTGGATGGTGAGGAACTGGAAAATGTGAGTGCGTTTAAGTACTTGGGTAGTGTGATGAGTAAGGATGGAGGTTTAGAGGGTGAAGTGCTTAACCCCTTAACCGCGGGGCGTCACTTTCGTGACGCTTGGGAGCAAGGGATCATACTGCGGGGCGTCGCTTTTGTGATTCTGTGTTATTTTGAATTCACCCGGGCTTCCAAGTGGGGGCTTGTATCATCTATCAGTACTGCTAATGTCCAACACTAGTCAGCACTCCTAATCTCATCTGTACTCCCATCCATTGTTGACAATTTAGCCATTTCTCCCCGTTCTTGACTCCCCTCCCTACCCCCCCTTCATTACACTATCCTCTCGCCTGCCCGGCCGTGCCACGCTAAGTAAATCTTCCCTGGAATTTTTCACTGATTTCATCCATTGAAATAAGCCCTATGCCCTATTCTTATACCAAATAATATATACAAGAAAGAAATAAGGTAAGTGAGAGTGCCATACACCTGGAATTGGCTAAATATCACCTGACAACACCTCACGTGCACTCGTTTGCTAATTTTCGCTGTTTTTTTCCCCTTGAAATATGCCATATAATCTATTTTCGTAATAAATATACATATAAGGAGGGAAGGGAGAAGCCTAAGTGATATTTACATTCACCTGGAACTACCTAATTTATAATGTATTGTCTAGATTTCCTGCCAATCATTTCAGTGAAATACATAGCTGTTTCAAGAGCTACGTTGGTAGTACTGAATAACCCCTAGTAGGCCTCAACCCGGGCCGGCCCTCCTTTATCAGTTCTCTCTCATCTTCCGAAAAGGAGGTACGGCTCATCCTCTTGCTGACTTCAGGGCCTTTTTTCACCCCCATGCAAAGGGCCCTGTGACCTTTACCCCCCACTAAACCTCGTGTGGAAAGAGGTAAAGGGCTGACAATTGATTTGATAAAAGAGTGACTACGATCTTTCTATTGAGTAAAACAGTGCAAGTGGAATTGTAAATAATGTGTAAATAATGTGTAAACAGCAAGTGAAAGTAATGAATGTAAATATACGTGAACAATGGAAAATAGTTTTATAAGTTACTTCAAGTGACAGTGCATAACACAGTGTAAATAAAATAGAAATGTAAATAACGTAAATAAAATAGAGAACGTAAATAGAAATGTAAATGAGTAGTATTATAAGAATACGAGTATATACCCTACCGGTAGGAGTAATGAAAGTGAAAGTTTCACTATAGCATGTCTGAATACTATGAGTTATGAGAGTGAAGATGAAAGTGACATTCACTCTCAATGCCAGTATACAGGACGAGAAAGTGAATGCTACGTATTTTACTTAAAGAAATTGAATCCCTACAGTGACAATAAACTAATACTACTGAAGGAAACTTATGGATAAAGACTGTAGATATATATAAGTGTTATATAGTAATAGAAATATAAAGTGTGAGGGGTTTTATGAATAATAAATGACAGAGTACCAAGAGCGAACTAGCGCAAGTGCGGCGGTCAGACGCGCTCATAATTTTCATTGCTTTCACAGTGGTTTATTTTTTGGAGTATGAATCCTAAACTACTTGAAAATCATAGAGTAGTGTTTATAGTGTTAATATCTGGCTGTGGTAATCATATTACAGGTTGTCGGGAAGTGTAAAGTGGAGACTTCATTACCCAACTTCAGAGGTCTCCACAAGTCCTACGGTAACTGACGAAGGCTCAACAAACATTCCAGGAGAAAGCTGAAGGTATGTGCCATAAGCATATAAAATTTTAATATTCTAGGACTAATAACTGATTTTTGGCAAATATTTTTTGAGAGTCTGTCAGAGCCCGAATAACCCCGCGGCACACGCAAAACATCGGTAAACATGCCCGCGGTGTAGGGGTTAAAAGGGTACAGCAGGGAAGAAAGGTTGCTGGTCCTTTGAAAGCAGTGATTTGAAACAGGGAAGTGAGCATGGAAGTGAAAAAGTCACTACATGACAGTATTGTGATACCAACTCTAACATATGGAAGTGAAGCTTGGACACTGTTGGAAGGACACAAGTCAAGAGTGAGAGCAGTGGAAATGAGTTATTTAAGAGAAGCCTGTGGAGTCACATGGAGAGACAGGCTGACGAATGAGGATATAAAGGAGCGTTGTGGTGTGGCTGTGGATGTGATAGGAAGCGTTATGAGGAACACACTGAGGTGAGGTGGTTTGGCCATGTGGAGAGAATGGAGGGTGAAAGACTGACGAAGAAAGTGTATGTGAGTGAGGTGGAGGGGGGAAGAGGGAGGGGGAGGCCGAGGATGAGATGGAGGGATGGGGTGGAGAGGTATATGAGAGAGAGGGGTGTGAGTTGGGAGTAGGGCAGTGAAATGCCGGAGGACAGGGCGATGTGGAGGAGATTTGTTTGTGGCCACCCCAAATGGGATTGAGGCATCTGGCAATAGATAGATAGATAGATAGATGGTGTGTGTGTGTGTGTGTGTGTGTGTGTGTGTGTGTGTGTGTGTGTGTGTGTGTGTGTATATATATATATATATATGTGGCCCCGCGTGCAAGAGTATACCCATGCGCCACCTTGTCGAAAATTGAGATAATGCTATCCCACAGTCCCTCAGAGTATGTACTTTCGTGTGGACTTGGTGGATGTGATGTGTGACCCAAGACATAAGGACGAAAACCCATAAAAATAACACTGGGTTTATCGCCAACCTTTATCAAACGCTTTTCGCCGCTATGTTGGAGCGAGAGTATACCCAAGCGCCATCCTCACGAAGAATGGCTTCTCAGCATGCCATTTTATGCGTGCAGTAGTGTTAACAATCACCAAGGCGATGAGGATAGTCTCATCCCAAGCCTTTTTGCTGTGCTGTAGTAATACTAATACTCTCGTCCCAATCTTTTTCTGGGTGACCAAGTGGTGTGCACGCTCTGATGTGTGTGTCATAATCAACGTAATTTTGGTGGTTATAACACCACAGCAAGACAGTGTGAGTTTTGACACTGTTTTTTCAATAAAAAGAAATAATGTTTCATAATTTTCCATGGCTTTGTGTTCATTAACTCTTTCAGTGAGGTTAGTTTCTTTATTGAACCATTGTATTTTTTATTGCAGCAGCCACTGTATTCAATAATAAGATTATTTATCACTCTCATCTTAAATGTCAGGACCATCTTGCCTAGCCCCGGGCTCCTACGCTCCTCATGGGGCGAAGTAGGACTGGATGATGGATGGATGGATGTAAAACATTATTCCTTGTATAATTGGTGTTATTTTGTTTGTTATTGCATTTAACAGATGTAAAGTGTCAAATATATATATATATATATTGTCTCAATTGGATACGTTTGTGTGAAGCTGCAGAATGTAGTGAATGTTTTTGGCATATCCAGTAGAGCCAGGATTCCGAGGGCTTGAATAATGAGTGAATGGAAGTGTGGCCTATTTGGATTGGGCAAGTTTGTGCTGTCTGGACACTGCTACTCCTCACCCAGCCCTTGGGTGGGAAAGGAGGTATGGATGATGATGAATATATATATATATATATATATATATAAAGTGGGCTCGCCTAATATGCGAGCTCAAAGTGCGCGAATCGCATTGTGCACGAGTGACCAAAAACAATAACCAAAAAGATTGACTGCGTGAGTTTACCTCACAAAATGCAAGGTAGAGGCAAGGAGTGGCTCAAAAACACCATTTTCCACGAGTATGTGACCCCCATCCCCACGTCAATAGTGACATAGAGGCTTGTGGGGAAGGTGCTCAAGAGGAGTCTACAGTAAGATCTCGCCGATAACAACTTTGACAATAACGTTTTCGGCAATAACGCTGAGTTAGAATAGATACCCAGTTTCTATAATGATGACAGTTATTTCGCAAACACCAAGTTGTTATACTGCCAATACGTCCAGAACAAGATGGTGAATGAAACAGACAAGCAAGAAGAGATGAAGGAAATTGCTGAAAATGTGAGCAGTAGTGAGGAGGAGAGGGAGGATCCTCTCCTCACCACCTCCCCTGACTTGCCCGTCGCCATCCCCTCCTCCTCCACTGCCCCACCTGACTCACCTGCTTCACCTGGCATACCTGCAACTCCCACCATAATGACTGTTGCTGCATTCTGGAAGAAATGTAACATTTGACAGGCTGTAAATTTCTTCGTCAAAGCCTGGAATAATACAACATTGGCAACTGTTAAACAAGCGTGGTGTGATCGGGGTGGCGGCGGGGGCACTCCAAGCAAGTTGCCGAGCCTCACAACCCCTGTTATTTAAGTCCATCAGGCCTGCTGCCTACTGCTGATAAGATGACTGCCCATATTATTGTTACAGCAGCTATATCTGTTGCACAACGTCCAAAAACTCTGACCTTTATTATGTCTCTAAGGGCCAAAAAATGTCCAGGTATGAGGAGGTACCTCCCATATGTTACTTTTCCCATAAGATTTTGTATTCCCAGTGAGCGATTTCACACTGCACGAGGACCAGGACCGCCCAATCTCTCGCGCACTGTGCGAGCCAACTGTATATACTGTATAAATATATATATATCTATTCTATCTATAGCCCGACGCCCTAATCCCGCAAAGGGTGGCCGCAGACAAAACGCCTCCAAGTCGTTCTGGCACCCACCATTTGACTACCCTCCCCCCAACTCACCCCCCCCTCCCTCATATACCTCTCAACTCCATCCCTCCACCTCATCCTCGGTCTATCTCTCCCTCTCCCTCCCTCCACCTCACCTACATACACCCTATTAGTCAGTCTTTCATTCTCCATTCTCTTCACATGTCCAAACCACCTCAGTGTATTTCTCCTAATCTTCTCAACCACATCCACATCCACCCCACTGCGTTCCTTCACTTCTTCATTCGTCAACCTGTCCCTCCACGTCACTCCACATGCTCCTCTCAAGTAACTCATTTCCCCTGCTCTCACTCTTGACTTGTTCCCCTCTTGCAAGGTCCACGCCTTGCTTCCATACGTCAGGGTAGGGATCACAATACTATCATGCAGTGACTTCTTAACTTCCATACTCACCTCCCTATTTCTCATCACTTCTTTCAGTGTACCAACAACCTTCCTTCCCTGCTGTACCCTTTCATGCACTTCATCCCCCAAAGTTCCATCCTTACTCATCACACTACCCAAGTACAATACTTGAATGCACTCACATTCTCCATACCCTCACCATCCAAAATCACTGCACACTCTGTGACTTCATTCCTCTCAAACACCATAACTCTACTTTTGTTTACATTAACTTTCAGATTCCTCCTCCTACACACTGTCCCAATTTCATTCACCAAACCTTGCAACTCCCATTCATCTTCACTCAACAATACTGTATCATCAGCAAACAGCAACACCGGAAGCTTCCAAATCTCACCCTCATTCATTACAGCCACCCCAACATCCACTGCCCTACCCTGCGCCTCCTTTACAACCCCATCCATGTATATATTAAACAGCCATGGAGACATCACACAACCCTGTTTCAGTTCCACACTGATATCAAAGAACTCACTCAGCTCACCATCCACTCGCACCGTAGCCCTAGCTCCCTCGTACATACTCTTCACAGCACTCAACAATTTCCCCTCCACTCCATATATTCTTAATACCTTCCACATACCTTGCCTATCTATTCTGTCATAAGCTTTCTCCAAGTCCATGAAGGCAGCATACACTTTCCTTCCCATCTCTAGATACTTCTCCACTAAACATCTTAGAACAAATATCTGATCTACACACACTTTTCCCTTCCTAAATCCCCCTTGTTCTTCTCCAACTAGCTCCTCTGTCATATGCCTAACCCTATCAATGAGTATTCTACCATATATTTTACCAGTCACACTAAGAAGGCAAATACCCCTATGGTTAGCACATACTTCTCTCTCCCCTTTTCCTCTGTATAAAGGAAGAGTTATACCTGATTTCCAGTCCTCTGGCACCCTTCCCTCTTCCCAAGCCAATCTACACAACTTCCATATCCACTCCACAACCATCTCACCCCCATACCTAAGCATTTCACCATACAGTCCATCAATTCCTGGGGCCTTTCCCAACTTAATCTTCTTCATCGCTTCCACTACTTCCACCCTACTGATCTCTTCCTCCCTCCTCTCATCTCTTCTTCTCCCAGCCATTCCCCTACCACTTATACTCACACTGCTCTCACTCTCTACATTCAACAAATCCTCAAAGTGCTCCTTCCATCTCCTCAATTTCTCTCTCTTCTCCACCAACAATCTATTATTTCTATCTTTCACTCCCCTACTATTTCCCTTTTCACACTGCCTTACTTTCTTTACCTCCTTCCAAAACAATTTCTTACTCTCCCTCCATTTCACACTCAGATTCCTCCCATACTCTTCATCCACTTTCTTCTTACTCTCCTTCACCAGTCTCTTAACCTCCCTTCTCCTGCTCACATATATCTCTCACTTCTCTCTTTCATCTTCTCCCCTACCTCTACTCGCTAACCGTTCACTATATGTCTTCTTCTTTTGTTCCACAGCTCGTTTCACCTCATCATTCCACCATGCTGTCCCTTGCACACCCTTGCGTCTCCTCCTCACTCCACAAACCTCCTCATGTGCTGCACCTATCTCTTCCGTGAATATCTTACATACATCTTCCACCCCTTCCATCTGCTCCAGCTCATACCTTCCCAATCTTTCTTCCACTATGCTCTTATACTCTGTCATTTTCTCACTATCTTGCAATTTCTCCACTCTTCTCACAGGAGCTGCTTCCTCCTGTCTTCCCCTTCGTCTCCTCAACCACTTTCTTTGCAGCTCTACCTTGGTCATCACTAAGTGATGGTCCGAGACTCGATTCCCCCACCCTCTCCACACTCTTGCATCCAGCACTTGTCTTCTCATTCGCTCATCCACACACACGTAGTCTATCATTGCCTTTTGTTCAACAAGTTCACCATCCATCCTCCTCATTACTCTCCATGTATACCGGTGGATCATCTTATGACGAAAGTAGGTGTTGGCTATTGCCAACCCCTTACAAGCACAGATGTCCACCAAAGCACTTCCATTCCCATCTACTTCAGCTGGCACACCCCACTGGCCAACCACCCCAACCACTCATACATTCCCAACTTTGTCATTCATGTCTCCAATCAACAGCACTCTCTGGCTTCTCTCAAACTTGTGTGTGTGTGTGTGTGTGTGTGTGTGTGTATATATATATATATATATATATATATATATATATATATATATATCTATCTATCTATCTATCTATCTATTGCCAGACACCATAATCCCGTAAAGGGTGGCCATTTGACACTGAGTTAGTTGTTTTACAGGGAGGGGTACCAACCCACTTGTTGACATGTAGGGAGCACGTATGGTTTGGTTATATGGTTACCACCCAGTGTTGTAAATGGTTTCTTGGCTTACAGGAAACCATTTGGCTTGTCACTCAATGTAAAGCCACCTGTAATGAAAAGGAAAATATATATATATATATATATATATATATATATATACAGTTATATATATAGTTATATATATACATATATATACATACATAAATATATATATATATATAGTTATATATATATATATATATATATAGTTTAGTTATATAGTTATATACAGTAGTTATATACAGTTATATATATAGTTATATATATATATATATATATATATATCTCTCTCTCTCTCTCTCTCTATACATTTTTCGCAGCTTGAATGTTCCACCAAAACCACACGAAATGTAAAACATCGAAGTGTGAATTTAAGAATCAATGGGGAAAATAGAGAACCATTCCGGCGGGACATGTACACTCGCACCAGAAAGTATCGGTGCACTGTGGGTGCGATGCCATCCGGAATGATTCGACCATGAAGCACTGACAGTCTGTTAACACCTGTATAAATTATAACATTTACGGCCATTTCCTACACATTATGAAGGACACAAGAGTTACAGCTGATGTAGCTGTCATCTATCGTCTGGGATACCTGCGTATGGGAGGACAGAGCCGCAATTTCCAGTTCCCCTTGTTCCGTGTGCCATAATATTTAACACATATTCTGCACCGATACTTTCTAGTGCAAGTGTACCTACCCTATCAGAAAGTACTATAACACCAAACAGGCCAAACCTAAAGTTAAATTAAGTGTTTACTAGTACTAAAACAGCATAACACAATAAACATGTACCTGAAAAGACATTAAAACTGTTATAAAGAGCTGCATCACCAAAAATCCTTACCAGAAATAAAGTGAAGACTGGGTTCAGTGGCAAGTGAAGGTGTGTTGAGGGTGGATGGGCTAGTTCCCGGTGTCACTAACCAAGAAAAAACTGCCACTTTTCACCAAATTATTTAATTTTCAACATAAAAGTCAGTTAACTAAACCCCGGTCATTTTATATGCCCTCTTTGTCACTAAAAGGAAAGGAGAAATTATAACAACAATATTTGACTTACTGCTACAAGGAAGAGAGGCTGTAATATAGTCAAACAGAATAAAAAATTGGTGAGCTGAGTCTACCATCTCTGTATTGGGACTGTAATTATTCCTTCCTTCCTTAAATATCGATAAGCTTTATTTTACATCCATTTCAGGTATCTGTCCATCAAAACAAAAATAAATAGTGTTACAAGAAACATGTAACAATTCTTTGTTGAGAAACAGTAGCATGACATGGCTGAAGATCGTACGTTACGATCACAAACAATAACAAACTCACGCATGTCTACTGCCCTCCTGGACCTGCTGTGTTTTCAAGACACGGCTGAAGATTGTACGTTACAATCATAAACAATAACAAATTCACGTGTGTCTACTGCCCTGCTGGACCTGCTGTATAAAGATCATGGAAAACTGCTGCATAGAAAAAAGGACGGTGCCTAGACTGAGCATCAGTATGTATCGTCTGCTGGGTGTCGGCTGCCGGATGGGAGCATCAAATTGTGGGGAAATTCGCAAATTGTGAGACAACTCGGAAACTTTTCTTGCGCGAAAAAAAGGCATCGAAGTAAAATGCGTCCAAATACGAGGACTTCTATCTATCTATCTATTGCCAGACGCCACAATCCTGGAAGGAATGGCCATTTGACTTTTGAGTTATTTGTTTTACAGAGAGGGGCACTACCCTCCACCAACCCACTCATTGACACGTAAGGAGCACATATTACTGTATGCATGTGTGTGTGTGTGTGTGTGTATATATATATATATATATATATATATATATATTGCCTGGATGCCTTAATCCCATAAGGGGTGGTCACAAACAAACTGCCTCCATGTCACCTGGTCCCCCACCATTTCACTACCCAGCTCCCACCTCACCCCCCCCCTCTCATAAATCTCTCCACTCCATCCCTCCATCTAATCCATGGTCACCATTTCACTGCCCAGGTCCTACCTCACACCCCCCCTCTCTCATAAATCTCTCCACTCCATCCCTTCATCTAATCCATGGCCTCCCCCTCCCTCTCCCATCCTCCATCACACTCACATATACCCTCCTCGTTAGTCTCTTGCTCTCCATCCTCTCCACACGGTCAACCCACCTCAATGTATTTCTCCTAACACTTTGTATCACATCCACATCCACGCCACAACACTCCTTCACTTCCTGATTTGTCAATATGTCTCTCCATGTAACTCCACATGCTCCTCTTAAATAACTCATTTCCACTGCTCTCATTCTTGACTTGGGTCCTTCCAACAAGGTCCAAGCTTCACTTCCATACGTTAGAGTAGGTATCACAATACTGACATACAGCGACGTTTTTGCTTCCATGCTCACTTTCCAGTTTCCTATCACTGCTTTCAAAGAACAAGCAACTTTTCTTCCCTGCTGTACCCTTTCAAGCACTCACCCTCCAAACTTCCACCCTTACTCATCACATTATCCATGTACTTAAATGCACTCACATTTTCCATTTCCTCACCATCCAACCTCACTGTACATCCAGTGACTTCATTTCTCTCAAAGACAATAACTTTACTCTTCCCTACATTCACCTTTAATTTCCATTTCTTTCACACACACACACACACACACATAAATAAGTAAGATTATAGTACACAGGATGGTGGTAGGTGGTGAGAGCCTTCATCCACTCAACTGATGTAATGCTGCATACTTCCTCCCTTTCTCATTCTATTTCTGCATCTGTCCTTGCTTCCTTCTTCTCCCTTTCAGTCCTGTCACTTTCTATTACTATTCTTTCCACTTCAGGTGCCTCTGCATTGACAGACCCAATGGTTTCCTGTAACCCAGGAAACCACTGAAAATGCTGCTGTGGTAACCACACAACCAAATTACAGGATGAAGTGGAGCTTGCTATGGTGCCCATGTTAACTGGGTGGAGACGCAAATGCGGCATTCATCCGGGAACCAAACTTCCATACTTCCCTGTGCCTCACTCTGGTTAGCTGCTGTCAGCTGCAAGGGAACATCGGTCCCTGCACGGAACAACCCTGCAAAGACGACTGCTTGCCTGCAGTTGATGGGTCTGGTCAGCCAGACAGACTGGGACAGATCAAGTACAATAACAGTACAGTGGAGTTCAGTATTAAAAGAAATATCATTAAAATGTGAAGGAGCACTGTGCTGTGGATATGGATGAGATACAAAGAGTTAGGAAAAATACACTGAGGTGCTTTGGCCATGTGGAGAGGATGGAGAATTAAAGACTAACGAGGGGAGTGTATGCAAGTAAGGTGGAGGGAGGGAGAGGGAGGGGGAAGCCAAGGATGAGATGGAGAGATGGAGTGGAAAGGCATATGAGAGAGGGAGTGTGTGAGCTGGGAGCAAGGCCGTGAAGTGGCACTGGGCAAGAAAATGAGGAAGCAATTTGTTTGTGGCCACCCCTTACGGGACTGAGGTATCTGGCAATACATAGACGGATAATTATCCAAATAATACTACGAACTTACAGGCTGGTTAGGAGCGATGGGCATGGCCTTAATTTTGATGGGCTGAGAGGCAGCAGGAGCAATGGGCTTGTTGGCAGGAGTGGTCGCCCGCATCCCCCCACCACCCCCACCACCTCCACCCCCACCTCCACCCACTCCCGGGCTCACCAGGCGAACATAGTTCATCTGAAATAAAAACAAAATAGAAGTAACCCTTAGAATACAGTGCCCTTTTTTTTTTTTTTCCCCTAATTCAATTTCAGTCAACTTCTGAAAACTGAATTGAAAAGGCTGCAAGAAAACTGTAAAAATTTTACAATACCCATATTAAATACAGATGTGAGATAATGCCATGATGTATGAAAAAAATCAAGACTGAGAACAGTGGAAATGGATACATGAAGGAGTATAAAGTAGGTACAGTGCACCCTCAATATAGTGAGCTAACTGGTACCAGATCCTTGACATTAAAGCCGAACACCATGCTGTTCGGTAATTTCCCCGGCATCGTAGCTTTTACTGAACAAAGATCATTAAGTACAGTGTCGTTCGACAGTACACTCGTACATAATGACATACTGCTAGGTCTAAATGATTCTTTTTCTCAATAAATGCTCTATTTACTAACCTGTGTATTTACTCGTACCTTTCAGGAAGTAATTGCACCACAAATAAAGACTGCAAGTAGGCCTGGGATAAATCCATGTTTGTTCGTCACACCATGCTGGCCAGTGTTTCCTGCGCATTCATTCTTTTACCAAGCAAAATTCGTGAAATGAACATAACATTCGGCCACCTCAAGGTGGTCGTTAAAACAAATTCGTTAAAGGAGGGTTTGATATAACAAGGGTTTACTGTAGGTCTATGAGAATATTAATGTCAGTGATCCATCCATCCGTCATCCAATCCTACCTTGCCCCGTGAGGAGCGTAAGAGCCCGGGGTTAGGCATGTTGGTCCTGACTTTTAAGATGAGAGTGACTGGCCTCACTCATCCCTGAGTAGCATTATGTGAGCAATAACCCCAACCACCCCTTGGATATAAACTAATGATGAAACACATGATGAAAACACTGATGATGCCTAAGTTTACAATTTATATGACTGTCTTGAATAAAAAAAAATAAACAAAATGAAGTAAAAAAAATCAAAATAAAATAAATAGTAAATAAATGATATACACAGTGTGTGTAATGTGGGAGTTACCTTGTTTGAGATGACTTGTACATTCTGTGGCTGGGCAGTGAGCTGCTGGACATGGCTAGCTGGTATCTTTATTACCTGTTGTCCACCAGCTGTTACAACCTGCCCTGTTTGCACCCGACCCTGTATACAAATATGCAGTAGCAGTAGTACTAGTAGTAGTAGTAGTAGTAGAACCTACATAAGCAAAAACAAAATTTAATATTTTTCCAGATGATGATGATGATGATGATGACAATGACCTCATTTCTTTGTTTTAGGCCTCTCTCAGCTAATGAATATTATCCAGCTGAGGACAGAATGCAGCAAAATAGGTTAAATATTAGGTGAACTTTCATATCAAACTGTACGTTTTCTCTCCACAACTAACAATAACTGCTGGCTACATCCGCTTTCACATATTCCCTTTCACACACATCTATTAAACAACAAACCAGTCTGCCAAGCTGCAGTTCACTGATGACACCAGAATAATAATGTAATATAAATAATGCATATTACTAACCATATCTTCTTTAACATCCTGAATCCTGATAATACCCTGTTTACTACATTCATGCTGCCAACGACAATTTCATTCAACTTAGGAGAGGCCTCTCATACTGATGGGGTTTATCAAAAATATATCTAACCCATCTGCATGAAAAGTCTGTCCTCAGATTAATACAATCATTCTTTGTGCTTCACGCAGCTTGAATCTGTCCGATCCAATTTTTCGTGGGTGAGTAAACCATCACAAACTACCCCAGTTTTGGGTGCATTTTGAGTTAATTTAACAAATTCATAGCCAATTAAATCAAAACACATTTTAAACAAGTATACTCTAATGTTTGGTGATATTTTGGGGCACTACAAGGGGTTTTCAGGCCATAACTCTGTTCAATTTTGGCTCTGGGAGATTTTTAAAGGGGTTAAGACATCCTGGAAATCAGGTGGTGAAGTTGGGAACGAGAAAGCTTGGGATCAAGGAGTGGCTAATTGGAGTGGTTATGGTAAGAGTGAACAGAGATTTGAGCTAGGAGTTTTCTGTGATCCAGTCACTTGATGTAGTGCTGCCTACTTCTTCCTTCATCTTTATCACTCATTTCTGTGTCTGCCCTCTTTCTCTTCCAATTTGTCCCATCGTTCCTGTCACTTTTATTACTCTTCTTTCCTTTTCTGGTGGCTTTACAATGAGTGACAAGCCAAACAGTTTTCTGTAAGCCAGGAAGCCATTTACAACGCTTATAACCATATAACCAACCCATACATCCTCCCTACGTATCAGCAAGTGGGTTCGCGGAGATTAATACTCCTCCCCGTAAAACAACTAACTCAAAGACATAGGACAACCCCTTATGGGATTATGGTGTCTGGCTACAGACAGACAGATTGTTAGAAACTTATCCATGAATGTTGGTGTGCATCAGAGGTCAGTTTTGAGTCCCTTATTGTTCATCATGGAGCTGAAACCCTCTCACGAGACTTCAGAGGTGGACTTCTGTATGCCGATGAAATGGTGTCGGCTGCAGAGAATGCAAGAGAGGCAGAGGAAAGACTTAGGAGGTGAAGAGATGGTATAGGACACAAGGGGCTGAGAGCAAATGCTGATAAAACAAGGGTGATGGTAGTAGCGGAACTAGTTGTTCCCTAGGCAGTCTGGCCGAACAGCCCCAAGTCCCTGAGGAAGGCTACAGCCGAGACCAGGCTTTCCCACAGAGCTATCAAGGAGTGTATGTTGTGTTATTGGTGTAGGTGATTGTGTGCAATGCAGTCTTCCATAATGTGTTGCATAGTATGGGGTGCTATGTTGCATCCTGGTCAGGCATCAGTGACAGAGTCATCCAGCCTGATAACTCAAGAGGGCTGGATGATGCCCATATCTCAGCCTGACCAGGTGGACCTTGTCCTCATGAGCGAGGTAGAATTCAGAAGAGTGGATATCAGGAGGGCGTGCATGCAACTGTGTGTTGTGTTTGAGTGACTGAATGGAGCAGCTAGTGATATTAGCTTGGATATGCTTCTGGAAGATGGTGTGAGGTGGACGAGGGGGGAAAGATGACAGTATTTGTGTATGATACCATGTGCTGGGTGTTGTTTTGATGTTCCTTGGTGTGTGTGGATGTGCTGCCATGTAGCTTAGTGGATGGTGTAGGTTTGTGGAGGCTGCGGCAAGAATTTGTGTGCCTCTCATGTCTAGATGATCCTTGACTTTGAGGACTTTGGTTTCTTGGCATAGGTGGTCAGTACATGTAGTAGCTATGCACCCTATGTTTATTTTTAAGGCCTTGTTCTGTATGGTCTGTAGGGTGGTATAGTGTGTTTTAGTGAGGTTAGAAGCCCAAGCAGGGCTCGCATAATTCATCAATGAACGTACATATTGTCTGCATATTGTGGTGGTGGCTTCTTTGTTGTGTCGGAATGTTGTATGGGCAAGTGACCTTAGGGTATTGAGTCTTGGTGTTATTTTTAATGTTTGTGGTGTATTGTATAAATGACATCAATGTCTTGTATGTTACACCAAGAATTTTGTGTGTATGTGTGTGTGTGTGGTAGGGGGGTGTTGTTTATGGTGAGGTGTGGAATGTAACTGTGCTCTGCTGTCCAGTTTGTGAGAAGGGTCACTGTAGATTTGGCTGGGGCTATATTGAGTCTGTTTGTGGTCAATCCATCATGTGGTGTGTTAAGGTAAGGTTGGAGGATGTGTGCGGCTGCATTTGCGTTTTGGTGTGTCCATGTCAGTACAGTAAGACCTTGATAAACTGGACTTCAACAGATCGGAATTCGCTTTTATTGGAATCAAAGAGCCACCGGATGAAAGTTCAATAAGTGGAAAAATTCCGAAAAAGCTAGCAGCAGTCTGGACTGCCAGACCTCAACCTGGAGCGGCCGTGGTGTCATTCATATTTTTCCGAAAAATTCCCCAAAATACAACTTCAGTCCGAAACAGTGACGCCTGGAATTCCCCTTTTTTTAACGGAAAAATTACGGCGTATCATAGTATTGTCCGTGCAGTTTGTGTGTTCATGCAACAGTTGGTGCCAAGCGGGTGGCAACACTAATGATTCCCCGCGCACTGCCTCAGTCCAACCCATGCTGCCATAGCATACAGTTCACTACGTGAATGGAACACCTTTAGTTATAGGTGTATAGTACTGTACAGTATAATTTAAATTTCAAAAACAAGGTTCTGATCGTGTGCCTTAAAGTGCATTACAGTACAGTGCTGGTTTAGTAAAAGTGCCTTTAAGTTAAATATGTGCATCACCTACCTCTCCAGTACAATCATCTCTACTGTACAGGCTCCACTAATGGGCCACTTCAGCTATGTTCACCACAATAAGGTAAGTGAAAGACATGTTTATTATTGTACAGTACAGTATTATTATATTATATTATACTATTCAACTATTGTTGTGAATGTATAATACAGTATAGTACTGCAATAGTAGTAAAAACAGCTGGTGATGCCACGGTGAAAAACCGCTGGTGCGATCCGGACTAACGTCTGATATTTCAGAAAAAGTCCAGGTTAGCAGGAGGAAGTTTGGATGTCACTTTTATCAGAATGGCTTGGGCCCCAATTAGTCCGTTGTAGTGAGGTTTTACTGTGTTATGTTGTCTGCATAGGAAGTTATGTGTATCTGTTGTGTCTGGGGTGTGGGTATGTTGTGCATATATAGGTTAAAGAATGCAGGAAACAAAACAAATCCTTGAGGGATGCCGTTTGTGAAGTTTCTGATGTTCGATGACTGATCAGCAAATGTTATTATTTTTTTCTTTTCTTTTTTTTTTCTTTTTTATGTGTCTGACTCTGGGCATAGGCTTCATAGTCTACTCTCAAGGCCCAGTAGTCCTCCCACATACCATACGCCTCTCTACAAGTCACCACTTCAGCGCTAACACCCACCATCCATATTGAATACATGCTAGGGCTGTCTCATTCAGGACAGGTGTATTGGTATTAGCGGGGGTATTTTTACGACATGTCGGTGGGACTTCTGGTAGATCAGTGAAGTCTTATTTTATGAAATTCAAATCCTTCAACTGTTCCCTGTCCCATCGGGGATTTGAACCTGGGTCCGGTAGGACTGCAGGCCACCTCTCTACCGATTAAGTGCACATCTGCCAGCTAAGTAGTTTCCCAGCCATCCTTTTGTGTTATTGTGCATGTCTGTGTTGAATATTTTATTTGTGAGGTTATGGTAAGGAATGACATCAAAAGCTTTGGCAAATGTCTAGTGTGACTCGGAGCATTGTGTGTGGTGGCCTAGCTGAATTGATGCCATCAAAAACTCTTTGTGTATGGTCTGTAAGAATAGTGTTTGTGGAGAGTAGTGGCCTAAAACCACGTTGTGATGGGGCTAAGGGGATGTGAGGTGTTACTTCTTTGATTTTCCCTGGAATAATTATTGCTTTCATGGCCAGGAGCCATCTGGGTGTGCCTTGCGCATTATGGAGGTTATTCTCTCGGGCATGGAAGCATACATTCCTTTCTCATATCCTTTGACTAACACAAGAAAGCCTTGGTTTAATCACGCTTGTTCTAATGCTGTCCGCAACAAGGAGAGGGCCTATAAAAGGTACCGGTGCCAACCCACCCCTGAATCACATCTTTTGTACATTTCTGCCCAGGATCATGCTACGTCTGTTCTTCGCTCTGCTAAAAATAATTTCATCTGTACAAAATGCTCTCAACTCTCCAACACGAATTCTTCCCACTCCTTCTGGCACCTTGCCAAAAACCTTTCTAACAACTTTACCTCATCATCCTTCCCTCCTCTTTTCTACTCTGATGGTTCTGTAGCTATTTTTTCTACTGATAAAGCAGATCTCTTTGCTCAGACTTTCTCCTCCAATTTCACCTTAAACGATTCCGGTGCTGTTCCTCCATCACTTCCCCCCTCTGACTTCCTCATGGCTAACATTAATATTTCTTCAGCTGATGTATTTTCTGCCATTGCTGGCCTCAGTACTAATAAGGCATATGGGCCTGATGGAGTCCCTCCTGTTGTTCTCAAGAACTGTGCTTCTGTGCTTACACCCTGCCTAGGCAAACTCTTTCGCCTTTCTCTGTCAACTTGTACCTTTCCTTCTTGCTGGAAGTTTGCTCTCATTCAGCCAGTCCCAAAGAAGGGTGACCACTCCCAACCCTCCAACTATCGTCCAATTGCTTTAACATCCTGTATTTCAAAAGTTTTTGAGTCTATTCTTAATAGAAAAATTTTAAAGCATTTTTCCTATCACAACCTTCTTTCTGATTGTCAGTATGGGCTCCGTCAGGGATGCTCCACTGGCGATCTTCTCACCTACCTTTCAGACTCCTGGTCATCCTCCTTTCGGGACTTTGGCGAAAGCTTTGCCATTGCACTTGACATCTCAAAGGCTTTCGATCGAGTCTGGCATAAATCTTTAATTTCCAAACTGCCCTCCTACGGTTTCTATCCTTCTTTCTGTGCCTTCATCTCTAGCTTCTAGATCTATTAACAATGGTGTTCCTCAGGGCTCTGTCCTATCACCAACTCTCTTCCTTTAATTCATCAATGACCTTCTAAGCTGTACATCTAACCCTATCCACTCATACACTGATGACTCCACCCTTCACCTTTCCATTCGATTCCCACAACGTCCATCTCAGCAGTTACTTCAACAGGCAAGGGATGAGGCTATGGCACACCTAATGTCTGACTTGGCTCGTATCTCTGACTGGGGTAAAAATAATCTGGTTGTTTTTAATGCATCAAAGACTCAGTTTTTGCACCTATCAACCCGACAAAATCTTCCACAGGTATACCCACTTATGTTTAATAATACTCAACTTAATCTTGCATCATCCTTGAACAGGCTTGGGCTTTCATTTGCTCGGGACTTGTCTTGGAAAGATCATATTACATCTCTTGTAAAATCTGCTTCCAAGCGATTGGGTGTGCTGAGCCGACTCCATTCCTTCTTTACCCCTGCACAATTGTTGACTCTATACAGGGGTTTTATCCGCCCCTGTGTGGAGTACAACTCTCATGTGTGGGGAGGCTCCCCACATACAGCTCTTCTCAATAGGGTGGAGTCAAAGGCTTTTCGTCTCATTAACTCTCCCCCTCTCACTGACTCCCTTCAACCTCTGTCTCTTCGCCGCAGTGTTGCATCTTTATCTCTTTTCTATCGCTACTTCAATGGTCACTGTTCCTCTGAACTGTCTGCATGCATTCCTCCACTTCTACGAAGGGCGATTAGCACCCGTCTAGCAGCAAACTTTCACCCTTTTTCTGTCCAACTCTCTAATGCAAGAGTTAACCGTTACTCCCAGTCCTTCATTTATGCAACAGGTCAACTCTGGAACTGTCTCCCTCTGTCTGTATTTCCTGCTTCCTATGATCTCCTGTCTTTCAAACACAGTGTGTCCAGGCATCTCGAAATGAATGGATCTTGAATTTGGGTCTCTGTGTATTTTGTTTTTCTCTTGGAAGGAACAGTTTTGCGGGCTCATGGCCTTTGGTTCCTTCTTCCTCACATTAAAAAAAAAAAAAAAAAAAAAAAAATGTAATACTAGTCGTTCTGTGACTTTGGAGGGGGTGCAGAGGAGTATGATGAGGTGGTGGTAGGAAGGCAATGTGGGATCTTTGTTGGGTTTGGGGATAGTGATGATATTACCATGCTTTCAGACGCTGGGTATCATGTTGTGTGAGCAGCTGTACTTTGGTATGTTGGTGAGTGCTTGTACGCCTTGTGGTCCAAGGCATTTAAGGTGTATGCTGCTTATGTTGTCTGGTCCACAGGTAGATGAATGTTTAAGGTTGTTAATGATGTGCTTCGTCTGGTTGTAAGTGAAGGGTGAGAAGTCTGGATCTGCGGGGAACTGTCTCTTGCATCAGATGACATGTCAGTCGTCGAGATGAGGGTTTAGATGACTGACGTGTGAAAAGTGACTGATGAGAGTGTTTGTTTGTTGTTTGTTTGAGGGTATGGTGTCTGTTGTTGTGATGGCAGCATGTGATTGTGTAGTGTTACTATTGGAGAGTGTGATGCTATTTAGTGTTTTGTAGAGTTTGCTGGTGTTTGTTTTGTGATGAAATGTTTGGAGATTATTATTCCAATTTAGTGTTTGCTGCTCTGATATTTTTATGTTTATTTGAGCGTCGAGTGCTTATATTTGTTGTATGGCGTCTTGTGTATGGGATGTTGGGGAGTGTTGCAGTGTGTTGAGCTGACTGATGAGGTCTTGAATTTCTGGTGTGAAGCTGGGATTGTCGCTCTTTCCGTTGCCTCTAGGGATGTGTCTTTTGTCAGCATTTTGATTAATTGTACTGAAAGTGTGCACAGCAGTGTTGATGCTTATGATGGATGCACTATTTAATGTTTCAAACGTATCTAGGGTCGGTGGTGGTATTATCAAGGAGGAGAGAGGGTGGCCATGTGCAGTTTGCCACAAGGGTGTGGAGAGTAATTCCATCTTGTGCAGTGTTTGTGATAAGTGGGATATAGTGGTATTAGAGGTAGGCTGTGAGATGATGCTGATTTCATGTGTGCAGTGTGTTGGGAGAGCATGTGGAGATTGTCAAGTGTGAGAGGATTATCTTCCTGGTGGGTCTCTTGAGTGTGTGGAGCTTTGTTACCTGGAGGACATGATATGTGCTGGAGGTGGGGCTGGAGCTAGCTCTGTGACTAGAGTAAGGAGTGGTAGGAAGAGGCTCAGGGAGCTGCTGTCTCTCCTGACATTGAGAGGGCTCTCCCTCCATGCTAAGTGACCTTTGTATGTGGCATGTGTTAGGAGTATAATGCTGTAAGGCAGTGAGGCCTGGGCAGTAAAGGAAGAGGATATTCATAGGCTCAAATGTACAGAAATGACAATGACCAGGTGGATGTGCACTGCATCCTTGAAAATGCAAGGCCTACGGGATACAGATTTAAATTGAAGAGTAAGAGGTAGGCTGGAATTGGACTGTATTGGTGTTGTGATGAGAGGTAGATTGAGATGGTTTCAGCATGTAGACAGGATGATGGATGACAACTGGCTGCAGAAATTGAGAGGTGTGAACTTTGGGGATAGGGCTGCAAGAGGCAAACCGAAAAAGACCTGGGACGAGGTCACAGAGTGTGACTTTAAGGATAAAGGACTGAACAGGGGGGCCACCTGAGATTGAGCAGCATGGAAAGCCACCATTAGGTGACTAAGGCAAGTATGTTGGATCCTTTACAGATGAAATGTTACAAATTAAAACGAAACAACAGTGAGAACAAAGTAAAAATGTCACCAGATTGAAGGTATTACTGTATTAATATTCTTACCAGTATCTTCTTAATAAACTCACCTGTACTGGCTGAGGCATGTTACTTTTGATGACAATTTTTTGAGGGCTTGACAGTAGGTTCCGAACTGGGCCACTGCTGTTTAACTGATGTGACACAATCTGTAATAAATAAATGAATAAACAAAATAAAAACAAGTGTCATGAAACAGTACATCCTTTTAAATCTTTATCTGTGACAAACATAAAAAAAAAAAAAAAAAAGGGTGAGGGGTGTTACTGTCATGTGAATCTCCAGATATACAGTAATCCCTCTACTATCCGATGTAATAGGGCCAAAGGCATGTCCAGAAAGTGGTCCCGTCCGGATAGTGGGCCCCTCCCTGCTGGACTGGTACTTATGACCCTAACCCAGCCTAACTTTGAAAGCCACCAACATAACTCCCTACTGTACATGCATAGCACTTATTTAAACCTATTTAAGACCCTATTCACACCAATAATGGCCATAAAGCATGAAATAAATGAAAAGGAACCAGCGAATGAGGAATCAGAAGTATGGAAAACACATAGCAGTGTACAGCCTACTTACAGCACGTGTAACCATCTCCTCTAAGACTCTGGTAGTTGTGAGAATGCTCTTGAAGCACGTACAGTAATCCAGTGTTGTGCTGCACTTACAGTAATTCTTTGCACTGTGAGTTATAATTGTTTAACACTGCACATTCTGTTCTTAATTGCACCACACCAGTTTCAACCGCCACTTTGCACTCCACACTTAATCCTTTGCACTCTAAATTCTAATTTCTTAACAATGCACAACACTGTAAATTCCCATGTGGTCTAGTGGCGAGGCATTGCAGTTTATTCACTGTTTATTCACAAACAGGAGCACGTGCGGCATCCATCGCGATAAACATCCACCCTCAGCGATGGTTAGGCAGTAAATGGGGACAGGGTTGCCAGATCTGAGCTTGGCCACATTACCAAACTCCTCAATTTTCATTACCAAAATTAACTTTTCATTACCAAATTCGTAAGGCTAGCATTTATTCTTCACTAATTATATATCTATCTATCTATCTATTGCCAGACGCCTCAATCCCGTTTGGGGTGGCCACAAACAAATCGCCTCCAAGTCGCCCTGTCCCCCGCCATTTCACTACCCTGCTCCCAACTCACACCCCCCTCTCTCATATACCTCTCCACCCCATCCCTCCATCTCATCCTCGGTCTCCCCCTCCCTCTTCCACCCTCCACCTCACTCACATACACTCTCTTCGTCAGTCTTTCACCCTCCATCCTCTCCACATGGCCAAACCACCTCAGTGTGTTCCTCACAACGCTTCCTATCACATCCACATCAACACCACAACGCTCCTTTATATCCTCATTCGTCAGCCTGTCTCTCCACGTGACTCCACAAGCTCCTCTTAAATAACTCATTTCCACTGCTCTCACTCTTGACTTGTGTCCTTCCAACAACGTCCAAGCTTCACTTCCGTACGTTAGAGTTGGTATCACAATACTGTCATGTAGTAACTTTTTTACTTCCATGCTCACTTCCCTGTTTCTTATCACTGCTTTCAAGGAACCAGCAACCTTTCTTCCCTGCTGTACCCTTTCAAGCACTTCACCCTCCAAACCTCCATCCTTACTCATCACACTACCCAAATACTTAAACGTACTCACATTTTCCAATTCCTCACCATCCAACCTCGCTATACATTCACTGACTTCACCTCTCTCAAAGACCATCACTTTACTCTTCCCTACATTCACCTTTAGGTTCCGTTTCTTACACACTCTCTCAAACTCATCCACCAAGCCTTGCAGCTCCCCTTCATCTTCACTCAACAACACAGTATCATCTGCAAACAACAGTACAGGGAGTTTCCAAACACTATCCTCTCTCACCAGGGCCACTCCAACATCCACTACCCTACCTTGTACCTCTTTATTACCCCATCCATGTACAGATTGAACAACCATGGAGACATGACACATCCCTGTTTCAAACCAACTTTCAAAGAGAAAAATTCACTTAGTTCACCATCCACACGCACTGCAGCCTTAGCACCATCATACATACTCTTCACAGCATTCAACAACTTCCCATCTACTCCATATATTCTTAACACTTTCCACAATCCTTGTCTATCCACCCTGTCATATGCTTTCTCCAAATCCATGAAAGCCGCATACAACTTCTTTCCCTTCTCTAGAAACTTTTCCACTAAAGATCTAAGAATGAATATCTGATCTACACAACCTCTTCCCTTCCTAAAGCCTCCCTGTTCTTCTCCAACTAATTTCTCTGTTCTTTCTCTAACTCTGTCTATAAGTATCCTACCATACACTTTTCCTATTATACTAAGAAGACAAATGCCCCTATGATTACCACACACTTCTTTTTCCCCTTTTCCTTTGTACAAGGGAATAATTATACCTGACTTCCAATCCTCCGGGACTCTACCTTCCTCCCAGGCCAATCTGCACATCTTCCACATCCATTCTACTACTATCTCTCCCCCATGCTTCAGCATCTCACCACACACTCCATCAATTCCTGGGGCTTTCCCCGATTTAACTTTCTTCATTGCTTCCACAACCTCTATCCTACTGATTTCTACCTGTCTTCTCACCTCCCTCCTTCTCCCAGCCATTCCCCAGCCACTTATACTCGCATTACTTCCATATATACAGCCACTTATACTCGCATTACTTCCATATATACAAGTGGAAATAAATGTAATCATTCTCTTTATAATTAACAGCATGTTGATTATTTTCATGCTATGTAAGCTAGCAGATTGATCAGAAAGAGCAGACAATCCGCCATCTCCATCCTGTGTATCCTCATACATGTGAAAAATCCGTTTGGAAATGCATTATTCTCATTCATTACCAAACAAATTTTTCATTACCAAATTGGCCCACATTTGGTAATGAAAAATACCAAATGGCAACCCTGACAGAGGAGGGGGGAGGAAGGAAGGGGTGAAGGGACCGTGGTGTAAACAGCTGTTCGGCACCGTGAGGCAATTTCAAATTACAGGTGGGAAAAAAAATCGGATTTTTTTTTTTTTTTGGGGTGGGGTGGGGGGGGTGGGGGGTTCCGAAGGTCCAGGCCCACAACATCCGGTATGTGGGGTGTCCGGAAAGTGGGCGTCCGGATAGTACGGGGATTACTGTAATTGATTCATTTCAGCCATGGCTCGGTGGGTTAGAGCACTCCACTCTGACAGAAGGGTCCGAGGATCGAATCCACCCAAGAGTCATTGGTAGACATCACGAAGGGCATCTGGTCATAAAATGCTACATGCTCCAATTCGAAGTCCTCTACCCAGGGGCAACACCTTAGCCCTTTGGGCATACCTGGTATAAAACCATTTTTTTTTTTTTTTAATGCTCAAACACTCACCAAATTCATCTACCTTCTTGGCCTCCCTCACCTACCTTCCCCCCATCTTCAAACTGTATCCATTTCATCTATATGACAATACATGTAAGCACACTTGTCTATTCTTATCATCACCATCATTATTCGGACTTCCTTTCCCACTCCAGGGCAGAGTGAGGAGTAGCAATGTCCAGACAACCCAAATTTGCCCAGTCCAATGGGCCACGATTCCATTCACTCATCATTCAAGCCCCTGGAATCCTGGCTCTATCTGATACGCCAAAAACATTCACCACTTTCTGTAGCTTTGCATAAACGTATTGGATAGAGTCAATCTGGACGCTGTCATGTTAGGGATGTCAAATCCCTGATCATGTGCTTCTCCTCACAATATTCATCCAGCCAGCTCAATCTCTTTGTCAGTCCCCTAGCCTCAACGACTTCCAAACCTCTCTTCCTCACACACTCATCTACCACAACCCTCCAACTTCTCCTTGGCCTACCTTGCCTCCTCCCTCCTTCAAATTCACTCAGATATACCTTTTTCACCACTCTATTGTTATCCATTCTCTCCACATGACCAAACCATCTCAGTACACTCTCTTCGACTCTGGTGTCCACAGACTTCCTCACTCCATATTTTTCGCGAATCACATTATTTCATATCCTATCCACTCTCTGTACTCCACATATATTCCTCAGCAGACCCATCTCTACTGCTCTCACTCCTGACTTTTTACTTTCATGCCACACCATAGTCTCACATCCATGTGTTAAAGCTGGCACTAACACTCCTTCATGTAAGTCCCATGTAGCTGCAACAATCAAGCCACTGTTTCTTATCACGGCCTTCAATGCACTTTTCTACCAACAAATATTCTTTACTTTATCCATGAGTTACTAACTCAGATTCCACTAATTACCTACAAAACCCACAGTCACAAAAACACCCCCGTTAATACCAACAAACCAATCCTGAATGAGGCAGCCCTAGTATGAATGTATTCAGTTTGGACAATGGGTAATGGCTTTGAAGTGTTATAATATGTAGTGTGACACATAGCTAAACTGAGCATCATGGATGGACCATTTGGTCTATGCCCAGTCAGACACATATAAAAATATTAAATAAATATAATAACACTTGCCACCAACCTGCTGTTGTGAGGTGGGCGGAGCAGGAGCAATTTTGGTTGGAGACTTTGTGGCAAGAGACACTGGAACCAATTTACTGGGGGTTTTCATGGGAGATACTGACCCCATGTTGACACGCTGCACCACAATCTGAAGATGATGTATTAGAAAAGAATTACAGTAAGTGTTGGTTGCATCAATATGTTACTAAACCTGGAAGAGTGGATTTTCATCAGACATTCTAATTCACTGCATGGAGATGGAAGATGTAAAGTTGGAAATGGAATGCACGAAAGCTGAATCATTACCACCAGTGCTCAACGAAATATACGTGACACAGTTACAGTAAAAACTGGGTATCACTGAGACCAATGTGCCAAAAAATTAGAACTATTAAAGCAAAACACCAATAAGGCAAGGGATACCTACATTATGTTACTGGGTGCGTGCATGAGAGGTGTGATGGGAGATAAATGCCTCACCTAGAGGGTACCAGAGAGCCTCCTAAGTCAGTGCTGCTAGAGAGTCAAGTAATCATAACAAGGCCCAAAAATACAAGGTGGTCCACATGCAACACTATACAGGACTTCCACTCTGCCCGGCACTCCCTTCTACGTTGCAGGGACAGATCAGCTTCATCAGTGTCTATACTTCCACTCTGCTGGGCACTTCCTTCTGTGTTGCAGGGACAGCTCAGTCAGCCTAATCAGTGTCTATCCTGCATCATTTATTCATTTTCTACTCCCAATGCCACACCCACACACACCTACAGACTAAGCAATGCCCACAGCAGACAAGATACCATCTGGTGAGGTTCTGGTGGAGCACTATCAATGGCCCACCTCCAACACACCTTACTGGGTGACTAGTTGAGGGTCTTGGATGGAGATACAAGGCACAACTGCTACATCAAGTTACAGAAAGCTTGTCAAAGATAATATGGCATATGAACCAATGATAATACAGCCCAAAAATACCGTACATACCTTGCTAGGTGATTGAGTGAGAGGCTTGGATGGAGATATAAGGCCCATCTGTTGTGCCTGCTGTAGGGTGAGCTTTGTGGGTGATGACTGGGCCTGTCCACTGCCACTCTGACTGCTCACCAACCTCACCTGCTGCTGTCCACCCACACTTCCAACACCTCCACCAGCCTGGCTCGTTATGATCACCTTTGTCACCGTCTGATGTAGGGGAAAAAAATACATATACAGTATATTACTTTCTCATCACCAACATAATCATACTTCCCATTAAAATACCATAAGTCCACATTATAAGCTGATCTTCACAATAAACTTCTTTCAACCTGATGACTTTTTTTTTTTTTTTTTAACCAGAAGATTGCACTAGTTGCATTAAAAATTTTTACTATACCAACCTGTATTTTGGAACACATCCCTGACCTACAGTGAGAGTTGATTACAAGGGGATCCTGATGCTACCAGTAGTTATGTTTATCTAAACCTACTCGTCAAGTGAATGCTCATATAACAAAGAACAGTAGCAATCCCTTACTGCACAAAATTGGTACCATGCCTAGCGTGTGATAACGAAAGCACAGAACCTATGGGTTTATTTTTAATTGGTGCTGGGCATCCCACTCGTACAAATATTCCCTTTACAATAATGCAGATCCACCAAATATGTTACTGTGAGTAACATGATGGTCAGATTAATAGAAAATGAAGAGAAGTGCACAGTATAGAAGAACCATGCATCACACAGAGACCTGAGATGAACCTAAGGTAAGGGGTTCTAAAGCTAAGGGGTGGATAGTTTGTGATCTCCACCACCTGGAATTAACTCCTCAGGTGGGGCCTCATCTTTGAATCCCTAAAAAGCCATCAGAAAGCACAGATGCTGCATCATCATTGTCAGCAGAAACCAGCTCAGCTGAGTGATAACAAAAGTTTTTTAGCTTAAAAAAATAAAAAAAAAAGTGATAATGGCAGGAATGCAGATATTCAACTAGTATAAAAAAAATCCATCCATCAATCATCTAAACCTACACTGCTCCATGTAGAGCGTAGGAGCCCGGGGCTAGTGTCAGGACTCCACATTATAATGATACAACTCATAGCATCACAGACAGATGTAGGAATCTACATTATCATATCCAGATAGTGTAATAGAAAAATTATGATATGTGGTATCTTGACCATATATATTTTTTTTTTTTTTATGCAAGGAACAAGGAACCAAAGGCCATGAGCCTGCAATAAGAGTTCCCTCCAAAAGAAAAACAAAATACAAGAGAGACCCAAATTCAAGATCCATTCATTTCGAGATGCCTGGACACACTGCGTTTGAAAGACTGGAGATCATAGGAAGTAGGAAACACAGACAGAGGGAGACTGTTCCAGAGCTGACCTGTTGCATAAAACGAAGGACTAGAAGTAATGGTTAACTCTTGCATTAGTGAGTTGGACTGAAAAGGGATGAGAGTTTGTTGCTAAACGGGTGCTACGCGCCCGTTATAGATGTGGAGGGATGCAAGCAGACGGTTCAGAGATGCAGTGACCATTGAAGTTGCGAGAGAAAAGAGATAAAGTGGCAACAGTGCGGCGAAGAGACAGAGGTTGAAGGGAGCCAGTAAGAGGAGCAGAGTTAATGAGATAAAAAGCCTTTGACTCCACCCTATTGAGAAAAGCTGTATGTGAGGAGCCTCCCCACACATGAGAGTTGTACTCTAAACCGGGGCGGATAAAACCCCTGTATAGAGTCAACAACTGTGCAGGGGTAAAGAAGGAATGGAGTCAGCTTAGCACACCTAATCTCTTGGAAGCACATTTTACAAGAGATGTAATATGATCTTTCCAAGATAAGTCCCATGTAAATGAAACCCCAAGCATGTTCAAGGATGATGCAGGATTGAGCTGGATATTATTCAACATTAGTGGGTACTCCTATGGAAGATTTTGATGGGTTGATGGGTGTATCTCTGACTGGGGTAAAAATAATCTTGTTGTTTTTAATGCATCAAGACTCAGTTCTTACACCCATCAACCCGTCAAAATCTTCCACAGGTATACCCACTAATGTTTAATAATATTGAGCTTAATCCTGCATCATCCTTGAACATGCTTGGGGTTTCATTTACTCAGGACTTATCTTGGAAAGATCATATTACAGTACAATCCCAGCTATCCGGTATCCAGACAAACGGAATACTCAGAACAACGGGAAAATTCAAGGGCTGGTAAAAATGTCAGTAAGTTATAACTGTGCGCCAATTTGAATGGACCGCCAAACCGCCGTTTGATCGTGTCACGCGAGGCTGGGTGAAGTCAGACAAAGCGAGGTGAAAGCATTTCCTGCTAATGTAAATCCCTAGCAAATCCCCTTAACCACCCCTCCTCTCCCCCTCTTTCCCCTACTCGAATTCAGTCATCCTCCACACCCTCCAAAAATCACCAGTCCGCATTTTGCCACCAGACAGTAAACAAGCTCTCTTGCTATTGTGTTCCACTGATAGACGGTAATTTGTACACTCCGAAATGCCTAAAGTGCAAACTAAACGTAAGCGTATCGTGCTTACCTTGAAACAGAAGCTGGACATATGCAACAGACTTGAAAAAGGCGAACATTATAAAACACTAATGGCTGAATATAAATGTTAATAGGAATGAAAGTTTACTTTGTTGGAAGAAAAATAAATAAATAATATGCCTGCATTTCATACATACATCATTTATTTTATTTTCTGCAAAACAGCTGAGTGGCGGGTGAGGGGTGGAGTGATGGAGGTCAGGTAGGGAAGAAGAAGAACAGTCGGAAACGTAAACAAACTCACGTGGGGGCACAGGTGTCGTGATAATTCTACAGTGCAGTCTTAACACATCATCAGTTCACCAATAAATGTTCAAGCTTTTATTTCTTTATTTTATTTTTCAATTTTTATGAGTACAGTACATTTAATGAATACAGTAATTCGGTAAACAATGGACTGGTGCACTTTTGCAGTACTGGAAATTGCTAGACATTGCACGCACGTCCGTTATGACCATGGTGTGTGTTTACAAGGCAGTTTTTCAGGCGGAATCTCTTAGTGTAACCCCTAATGTGACTGGTGAGTACCTGAACTGCATTTACTGCTGTGATAGCCTTTGTATAGATTTGACTTGAAAATCAGAAATACGAGAAAAATCTGTAACCGGGAAGGTAAATTCCCCAAGCCACCCGGTTAACTGGGATTGTACTGTACATCTCTTGTAAAATCTGCTTCCAAGAGATTGGGTGTGCTAAGCCGACTCCGTTCTTTCTTTACCCCTGCACAATTGTTGACTCTATACAGGGGTTTTATCTGCCCCTGTGTGGAGTACAACTCTCATGTGTGGGGAGGCTCCCCACATACAGCTCTTCTCAATAGGGTGGAGTCAAAAGCTTTTCGTCTCATTAACTCTCCTCCTCTTACTGACTCCCTTCAACCTCTGTCTCTTCGCCGCACTGTTGCATCTTTATCTCTTTTCTATCGCTACTTTAATGGTCACTGCTCCTCTGAACTGTCTGCATGCATTCCTCCACCTCTACGACGGGCGCGTAGCACCCGTCTAGTAGCATACTCTCCTCCCTTTTCTGTCCAACTCTCCAATGCAAGAGTTAACAGTTACTCCAAGTCCTTCGTTTTATGCAACAGGTCAACTCTGGAACTGTCTCCCTCTGTCTGTATTTCCTACTTCTTATGATCTCCAGTCTTTCAAACGCAGTGTGTCCAGGCATCTCAAAATGAACGGATCTTGAATTTGGGTCTCTCTCTTGTATTTTGTTTTTCTCTTGGAGGGAACTGTTATTGCGGGCTCATGGCCTTTGGTTCCTTCTTCCTCGCTAAAAAAAAAAAAAAAAAAAAAAAAAACTGAGTCTGATGCATTAAAAACAACAAGATTATTTTTACCCCAGTCAGAGATACCAGCCAAGTCAGATATCACGTGTGCCATAGCCTCATCCCTAGTTTGTTGAAGTAGCTGCTGAGATGGACGTTGCAGAAACCGAATGGAAAGGTGAGAGGTGGATAGGATTAGATGTACAGCTTAGAAGATCATTGATGAATAAAAGAGAGTTGGCGATAGGACAGAGCCCTGAGGAACACCACTGTTGATAGATCTAGAAGAACGATGGCTGTCCACAACAGCAGCTATAGAATGACCAGAAAGGAAACTATAGATGAAAGCACAGATACAAGGATAGAAACCATAATAGGGAAGTTTGGAAATTATAGATTTATGCCAGACTCAACTGAAAGAAATGGCAAAGCTTTCGCCAAAGTCCCGAAAGGAGGATGACCAGGAGTCTGAAAGGTAGGTGAGAAGATCGCCAGTGGAGTGTCCCTGACAGAACCCATACTGACGATCAGAAAGATGGTTGTGATAGGACAGATGCTTTAAAATTTTTCTGTTAAGAATAGACTCAAAAACTTTTGAGACACAGGATGTTAAAGCAATTGGACGATAGTTAGAGCGTTGGGAATAGTCACCCTTCTTTGGGACTGGCTGAATGAGAGCAAACTTCCAGCAAGAAGAAACGGTACAAGTTGAATGGCAAAGGGGAGTTTGCCCACGCAGGGTGTAAGCACAGATGCACAGTTCTTGAGGACAGCAGGAGGGATCCATCAGGCCCACATGCCTTGTTAGTATTAAGGCCAACTGAAGAAATTTTGATGTCAGCCATGAGGAAGTCAGGGGGGGGAAGTGATGGAGGAACAACACCGGAATCGTCTAAGGTGGAATTGGAGGAGAAAGCCTGAGTGAAGAAATCTGCTTTATCAGTAGAAGAAATAGCTACAGAGCCATCACAGTAGAAAAGAGGAGGGAAGGATGATGAGATAAAGTTGTTAGAAAGGTTTTTGGCAAGGTGCCAGAAGGAGCAGAAAAAATTCAAGTTGGAGAGTTGAGAGCATTCAGTACGGATGAAATTATTTTTAGCAGAGTGAAGAACAGACTTAGCACGATTCTAGGCAGAAACATAAAAAAAATATGATTCAGGGGTGGGCTGGCTCAGGTACCGTTTATAGGCCGTCTCCTTGTTGCCGACGCATTAGAAAAAGTGTGATTAAACCAAGGCTTTCCTGCATTAGTCAAAGGATATGAGAAGGGAATGCATACTTCCATGCCCAAGAGAATAACCTCTGTAATGCACAAGACACACTCAGATGGCTCCTGGCCATAGAAGCAATAATCATTCCACAGAGAATCAAAAGTAATCACTCTAATATCCGGACGCCCAATATCCGAACATCCCCACTATCCGGACATAAGAATGTTTCATGCTATACTTTTTTCCATACTATACTTACCTCATTTCACTCTTTAATGTCCTTTATTGGTGTGAATAGGGTGTCAGGAGCTATGCATGTGCAGTAGGAAGGTGTTTTTCTGAGTTAGGCTAGGTTAGGGTCCATAAGTACCAGTCCAGGAGCCAGTCACCAGAATTTTTATTATTGTATGAACCTACTTCTAAACCCTCATTTTATGTTTCTTTTGCATTTATTTCAGTCATTTATGTGCCTTATTGGTGTGATTTGGGTCTTAAATAGGTGCTATGCATGTCCAGAGGGAGTTATATAGGTGTTTCTCTGAGTTAGGGTCCATAAGTACAAGTCCATAAGCTGGGGCCCAATATCCGGACAGAACCAATATCCGGACCTACCTATGGCTCTATTACATCGGATATTGGAGTGATTACTGTACTGCCTGAGGGCCTCCCAATCCGCAGCCCCAAAGTGCCACAGACGACGTTTCTTTGGAGGGCCCACAGGCCATACTGGAGCGATAGGACAGGTTAAGATACTAAGGTTATGATCTCAGGAGCCCAATGGAGAGAAAAGATTAACACCGTAAGCAGAAGGATTAGTTGTAAGGAAGAGGTCAAGTAGGTTGGAGCTCTCTCCAAGGCAGTCAGGGATACAGGTAGGGTGCTGTACAAACTGCTCTATACTCAGTTTTTTTTATCGAGGTGAAGATGCACTTGACAGATTGGTGATGATTGGCTGAATGAAACATCACTCCATAATCTCTTTACTCATTAGCATTATGAACTGACAAAATATATCTGAGGGGGAAATTTGGGTTAGTAAATGGTATTCAGACATGTTGCATTTAGCCAATCATTACCGACCTGTCAAGTGCATCTTTGCCTCAGTAAAAAAAACTGAGTATAGGTCGTTAAGGATAGAAAAGATATAGGCTTGTTCACCAGGTGGATCAGTGAAAGGAGAGGAGAGCCAAAGGCGGTGGTGAACATTTAAATCACCTAGAATGGAGATATCAGAGAAAGGAGAAATGAATAGAATGTGTTCCATCGTAGAAGTGAGAGAGTCGAGAATTTTTGATAGTCAGTAGAATTAGGAGATAAGTAAACAGCACAGATATAATTAGTCAGAGAATGACAGGAGAGCCGAAGCCAGAGAGTAGAGAATTCAGAAGAATCAAGTTCAGGAACATGAGAGCAAGATAGGTCGCTGCGTACATATACACAACATCCACCTTTGGCTTTGAAAGGAGAATAGAGAAAGTAGGAGGATTCAGAAAAGGATTTGGTGTCAGTTACCTCAGACAGCTGAGTCTTGGTAAGGAAGAGAAGGTGAGGTTTAGAGAAGGAGAGGTGATGTTCGACAGAGAGAAAGAGGAAAGGCCGCGAATGTAGCAGAAATGAAGAAGTGAGTCAGACAGTGGTTCCAGGCATTTTTCTGAGTCGTCACCGGGAGAGGGGTGGATGGTGGTCCCCTTCCCTCCCCTGGGAACTCTGAGGCATGGTTTGGGTGCTCTATTTTTTTTTTTTTTTTTTTTTAAATAAAAAGGAATGTAGTGTGTACTGTGCATGTAGACTGGTGTGGACAGTTAGAGAAACTTGTATTTGAGAGCATGCTGGCCTACTCTCTGTGTTACTGGAACACTGGAAAAGTTCAGCAAAGGGGGATGGTCAGGAACTAGTTCCGAGGGCTGATGAAATGGGAGATCCACCTCTCCCTGTCATCAGCTTTCCATGGTGAAGGTCTGCCTGAAGAAGGCTGTGATTGTAGTCTGCCTGGTCACCCTCTTCTTCTACTCCAGCATCGTCCTGTACACTTTCATCCCCTCCTCAAGTTGATCAGTTGCATCCCTGCTTCGTCCTGGGAGGGGGTCGTGTGTAAGCATAAGCTCAATTATCTCTTCCAGCTTTGTTAGCATCTCCCTCAGGATGGTTATATTCAGAGCTTGCACTTCAGGGATGACCTCCTCCTCCTCTGCCTCCTGGTGCGGCAGCTGGATCTCCATATTGAGGAGCTCCTCGTTGCTGAGCTCCTCCCTATGGCTCTCGAGAACATCCTCCACGTCATCCTTGTCGAGCTCCCCAAGGCCTGCCTCATGTGATAACTGCACAATGTCCTGGCGCAAACGCAGAGATCCTACGCCCTCAGGGAAGCCACTGAAGGAGTGGAAGCACTCTGGCCACAGCTCCCACCACACACTGTTCATGGTGGCCTGGCTAACCTCATGCCACGCTGCAGTGATATGCTCTAAGGCAGGGGTTCTCAACCTGGGGTACGCATACCCCCAGGGGTACGTGAGAGGAATTTTGGGGGTACGTGACAGGTTTATCACAATACTTCGGTTTTGAATAACTTCAAAACTGTTTGTAGAAAGTGGCCTACATGTGCTAGGCTAGATGTGTCCTCCACTAGAACCAGGACACTAAGTGACAACGTTAACAAGGAAACTCTTGGAGTTATGTCATTTGAGAGAAAGCTCTCTTGGACTACACTTGCCACACAACCTTGCAAACCCATAATACAGTAGTCACCCTTGCTCCTTTTCTATCGATCACGTAACTCCTCACGCGTAACGAGCAGGTACCAAAGTGAGACGCACTGTTCGCCTCTCACTGTCACCCACTCACCACCCTTCCCTCACTACCCTCACCCTTAGGTTTCCAGTGTATTTGTAGTCTGATTTTTTTTCCTCGTTTAAGTTGCCACGGATTTTGCTTGCGGCTACGAAGACATGTGCCTGCACTGCAGCCATAATAACTGGTAATGGTTTCCTTCTACATACCGCTGTGAGCAGGGATTCTCAGCACTGTGCTTGATTAAAAACAAGTTACGTTCACGTCTTGCAGTCAAAGACGACATAAGAGTGGCTCTCTCAAAGACTGTGCCGAGGATTGACTTGTTGGCAGCAAAGAAACAGGCCCAACCATCTCACTGAATTAGTATATACTTGTATTTTAATGCAGTCACACACACTGACTTCCCTATGAGTAAGTAACTAGTTACTAATAACAGTTGCGAGGCTTAACAATCAGCATTAGTTCGCAGTCAGTGGAACACAAAGCCTTAATTCTATTTTGTTAATTTTTTCATGCTAGTGACGCTAGTCACGCACACAGTAATTTCCCCATGAGTAACTAGTTATAAGCTGTATATAGCACCACTACCTCACAGTCACAGTTATTGGAAAAATGTGTCTGATTTAGTACTGTTTTATTATTATTTTTATGCTATTCACACACACACTGACTTACCTATCACTGTTACTAGTTACAAGTTGCAACTAGCTGCAAGCAGCACTAGTTCACTGTCACAATGATGGAAAACTGTCTGTTATAGTTCTGTTTTAGTAAATGTATTGCATGCTAGCAGCCAGTCACATAGTGTTTCCCTATGACAGTAACTTGTTCCTATCAACACTACCTCATAGTGACATACATTAATTGAAAAGTTTGTCTGCTCCACATATATAACACAATTTAAACTTAATAAACTAAGTCAATAAACCATGCATTTCTTTTTACCCTTCCTGATGCTGCATTGTGGGTAAGGGGTACGTGACCAATACTGAAAGACTTCAAGGGGTACATAAGATTAAAAAGGTTGAGAACCCCTGCTCTAAGGCAAGGTGTATGTCGCAGCCCTTCCAGAATTGCCGCACTGTTGTCTTGTCATCACTGTCACAGGCCCTTAACAACTGCTGCACAGTGCAGCGCAGGTAAAAGCTTTAAAAGCAGTGATCACCCTTTGGTCCATCGGCTGCAACAAGGATGTGGCGTTGGGGGCAGGACCACCACCTCTATATTGCTGACCCATTCCTTCATCGCAGGAGGGTGCCTAGGTGCGTTGTCTACCACCATGAGAGATCTGTTCGCCAAATTCTCCCGCGAGGCATACCTCTTAAGCATACGAGAGGTACAAGTGGAAATATGACGAACAGATATCGGAAATCAGCCAGGCCTTCTTGTTTGTCTTCCAGATAACCCCAAGGTTCTTCTTAACATACCCCACCAGAGCCCTGGGGTTCTTGGAGTGGTAGACAAGGAGCAGCTTCAACTTGAGGTCGTCCTCAGGGTTGCCCCCCAGCAGCAGTGTCAGCTAGTCCTTCGAGGGTTTGAATCCTGGTGTAGACTTTTCCTCCGTTGCAAGATATGTCTTGGGGGACATTCTCTCCCAAAAGAGGCCAGTCTTGTCAAAATTCAAGGCCAGCTTCGCACTGTAGCTACCCTCCGTGATGATGTGTTTAAGTTTATCAGGAAACATTGCCGCCGCCACCGTCTCTGCACTCGCCACCTCACCGTACATACGTGGTGGAGGTTTGCTCGCCTCCTGAACTGGTCAAGCCACCCATGGCTCGCCTTAAAGGTCTCGCCTCACCTTTATTTCATCCCATAGTGAGAGAGCCTTGCTGCATATAACTGCCTGGCTCATGGGTGCCTTGCGCTGGTTCTGATCCTCCACCCATGTGCACAGCATCCACTCCAGCTCCTCCATCACAGGCTCTCGCTGGCGGGTGATACAGGAGGCGGATAAGGTTGCAACTTCCCAGCAGCAACCTTAATGGTCTCCTTCTTGATGGTGGTGGAGACGGTCGACTGGGCCATGTGGAGAGCTGATGCGATAGCAAACGCACCTTCGCCTTTGTCGTGGCGCTTAAGAATGTCTAGTTTTACCTCTAGTGACAGTCTTACGCACATGCTTCGCGGGAACATCACCAGCACCACCACTAGCAGGCTGCTTACCACCACGACTAGGGCCTCCATTAGCACCACCTGTAGCCCCACCACATGCAACACCCTTACTAGACTTTTTCACACTTATTTAAGCCAATTCACACAACATCATACTCCACGCACAATTAGTATCACTGCTCTACTCACGGCACTGCTCAAACACAGTTACAATGCACTACAATAGCAGCTTGCATAATGTTGGTGGAGCAATACGATGTGTGATGGGTGAGCGTAAGAGAGTTCCACACTCTGAGATGGCCGGTGCAAGAAGAATGATAAGGGTGAGTGCGGCATGATCGATGGCTGTGGAGCTTGTGCGAGCATTTCTGCGCATCCTGGGAGGCAGGTGGGCTCAGCTGGCTGCGGGAAGGAATGTGATCCAAAATTTCGGCCTGTCGCCTGTGGATGCGACGTCAGAGGGCCCATCATTAAACCAGGGCTCTGCCGTCGGGTAACGGGATTTGGTGGTATTTGTACCTCCATTGCTAAACCAGGGTATCGCATCTAGGGGTATCGTATATCGAGGTATTACTGTAGCTGTTATTCCAACTCTGCAATCACAATGGGGAGAGGGCAATTTCAAGCTAGAGTGGAGTAAAATGGGTAGGAAACACATGTACTGCAACCCACTGTGTCCCATTTAATAACCAGTGTTCATTTCAGCTGGCAAAACTTTGGTGGGCTTTGTGGCATTTGTTAAATCCAATGAAGTATCTGCTATACCAGAATTTGTTACAGAAAGGACTTACTCATCAAACCTGTAACAATGAATTCTCATAAAATGGATGTTCATATAAGACAACCTTAATGTACAATGCATGAGAAATGGGCATTGCAGCCATTACCTGTTGTGTTTGTGGTGTGGACTGGGAGACTACATGGTGCCTGGATGTGCCAATCTGTGCTGTGTTAACCATGACTGGCTTGCTGCCACTGCCTCCTAGACCTGACACTGTCGTCACCACCTGCCCTCCTGCTGTTATGATGCGGTTCCCAACTGATCCTAGTGGCACTGAATTGGCCTACAAGAAAAAAAGATTAAAGAGATTTTATTTCAATATCATGAAGTGAGTTTTAGTACACTCTGCTTCATCACCCTCATTATCCAAACATGGATGCACTGGAAGTATAAAAAGTCATGGCTGTACACTGCTTCATCATCCTCATTATCCAAACATCGGAGGCACTGGAAGTATAAACAGTCATGGCTGGGGTGCATTTTAACTCACCATACCGGTACTGGTGAAAACAGCAAATGATGTTTTCTGACCAGCCTTAAATATACTGTAACTGTAGCATCGCTGAAATACCGTATATGGATAAAGCAAGCGCTTTCATCAACTGTGACCTGCATCGCAATATGAAACGGTGAGCAAGGGAATGGGCTAGAATGTTGGTGGGTGGTAAGGCTGTGATATCAAAGCATACAAGGTCTGTTCAGAAAGTATCCAACATTAAGCTATAAAAAAATAATTAGCAAACCTGTTGAGCTAGAACACTAACCCCCTCAAAGGGCCCCTACTGAGTGACACATAGCCCCGCGTTCATCCCACAGCCTGAAACATTTTTCAGTCAATTTTTGGTATCTCCTGCAGGTGATTCGTTGCAAACGTCATCTTTTCTCCCGAATGAACATTGTTCAAGACATACTGGAGTGTGCAAATCATGATCCAGACTTTCTGAAGACTGTTATCACTGGAGATGAGACTTGGTTGTACACGAACGACCCAGAAACCAAAGCACAGTCATCCCAGTAAAGGTATGCAGGGTCGGCTCAGGGGAAAAAAAAAAAAAAAAAAAAAAAAAAAAAAGGCCTACAGCAAGGTGAAATGCACTCACATGTTGCGTTTTTTTCTGACTACCATGGTGTTGTGCATCATGAATACGCATAAGGTCTGACTGTTAACAAACATTACTACTTTGATGTTATCGGTCGTCTTCGTGAAGCAGTTCGGAGGAAGAGACCAGACCTTTGGAAAGGCAAGTTGGTAACTTAACCATGACAATGCCCCTGCCCATTCTTCTCAACTGATTCAGGAACTTTTGACCAAGCACAACATCCCTCAGGTCCGGAAGACTCCCTACTCACCAGACATGGCTCCGTGTGACATTTGGTTATTCCCAAACTCAAAACTCCACTGAAGGGTTCCTGATCTGAGACGAGAGAAGAGATCATGATGAATGTGATGAACCACCTGCAGGAGATACCAAAAATTGACTTTGAAAAATGTTTCAGGCAATGGAAAGAACGCTGGGCTACATGTGTCAAGTCAGATGAGGCCTACCTTGAGGGGGATTAGTGTCCTAGCTCGTCAGGTAAGCTATTTTTTTGTTCTGAGCCTAAGGTCAAACACTTTCTGAGCAGCCGTTGTATGGTGTGAAAATGCATTTTGTAAGGTTGCACAGAAAGTTTATCAATGAATGAAAGTGCCATGGGTGGGGGAAAAAAAAAAAAAAAAAAGAAGTGGGATGAGCTGTTATTGTAAGAGGGGGTGGTGATGGGTCATAAGAGTGTACTCGAAGGATATGGGAGATGAAGGATTAATGATTTGAGTGCAGTGATGGTTATTTCAAAGTTCCTCCTGCAAGAATAAGATAACACTTGCACTACTTCCATATACCGGGCATACTCTCCGACAAGTGTGATAATATACGGACAGTTCTCATTATTAATACGGGATGAGAGCAGTGCTAAAACATCAAAATACTTTACATGTACTTCCTACTGTAAATCTAGAGAAACTGGCAAATTAATTTCACAGGTAGTAATTCAATTTTATCTATTTACTGCCAGACATCCATTCCCATAAGGGGTGGTCACAAACAAATCACCTCCATGTTGCCCTGTCCTTTGCCATTTAGCTGCTTTCCCTGAAACTCCTTCCCCTCTCTCTTATATATCTCTCCACCACATCCCTCCATCTGATCCTTAGTTTCCTTCTATCCCTCTCCGCCTCACTCACATACACTTTCCTAGTCAGTCTTTCATTCACGTTCCTCTCCATATGGCTAAACCATATTAACACTTTCTATCACATCCACTTTCACAATTTTTGTTAAATTTACTGTGGACCTAAACACAAAACAAGAGTGTCGATGAGGGTACTTATAACAAAGACTCCTTGTAAATGGTATGCCTTACCTGATTTTGCTGTAACACTACAAACTGTCCCAGGTTGCTCTTGATAACTTGTGTGTTCTCCGTGACAAGCTGTGAGGAGGAATCAGCTGCGGAAGACACAGCTGCCAAGAGTGCTGCAGTGCTGGGTACGTCTCCACCTCCACCAAGGTCATCACCACCCATGCCAATATACTCACTGCCCATGTCCATCTCGCCTGGTAAAGTAAAATTAATCTCCCGTAAGCCTGAGCTGTGATGAAGACTGATAGCTTTGTGGGTCCTCAAGTAATATGTCATGGTGCTGTGCTAATTTCAGTGTACTTTGCCTTCACCTGAACACAACCATATACACCTCTGTTAAGTATCATTATACACAATCCACTTCAATTACAAGGCAACCTATCTCACACGAGAAGAAAATATATGGCATTATGCTTTAACTCTCTTGCTGTCATGGATGCATTAAGGTATTTCAAACAGGCATAATACAAATATTTAGATGAGGGGAATCTAAGCTGTCAATTGAGTAAATTGAGATAAACTTCAATACTTTTTGGATTCAAGACTTTCCCACAACTGAACAAATCAACCTGTGGTAAACTGAGTAATAGTAAAACTTGTAACCCCAAGCTCATCTGAACAGGAACTTAGTGAAATATGACTGCAGTTGTCCTCCTCCTGCAGCTCACCATCCTTCTTTCAGGGGGACAGGGAGCTGAGGGATTTCTGTTTATGTAGGCAACAGAGCAGCTTGGCTATAACAGCGCCACCATATACAAGTGTCCCTCTCCAGTACAACTGCCTGAGTTTTTAGTGTTTAACTACAACCTGTCTGGTCGAGCAGACCTGTCAACCACATGCTAGCATCTGCTTCTGTGGGGCTTTCTTACAGCACGGTACATACACCATGCAAGGAACTAGCATCCCCTGGTGGCATACAGTGACCTCATCAAGGCTGAACCATGGTCCTTCCCCATGGCGAGATGTGGGGAAATATGAGGTACAGCTCCAGGATGGATGTTGTAACTGTTTCATTCCATCATAAGTAGGCTCCATGTCAGTGCCAAAATAGTCTGAGTTGTTGTTGGTGATCAACCCCACACTGTCTGGCCGAGCACATCCGTTAACCACAGGCAAGCAACTGCCCCAAATGTCTCTCCCAGGCAATGAAATGATGTTCCCTTGCAGCTGACAGTGCCACATCACAGCAAGGTGTGGGGAAGAGTGTGGAGGTTTGGTTCCTGGACAGATGCTTCGTTTGTCTCTCTCCATCCAGTTAACAGGGGCACCATAGCAGGCTCCACTTCACCACATAATCTGGTTATATGGTTATCACACAGCACTGCAAATGGTTTCCTGGGTTAGACAAAACCATTAGGCTTGTCTCCCAGAGCAGTGCCAAATGAAGTGGGACGAGGAGTAATAAAGAGTAACAGAAAGTAAAGGGAGAAGCAGGAAAGGAGGAGGACTGACAAAGAGAGGTAGGCAACACCATATCAAGTGAGTGGATGATGGTAAAATGACTTAACCCATACAATCCCGCCGTCAGAATGGCGCCGACAGTACAAAACGTCTCGAGTAATCCCAGCAACGTGACGGTGCCGACAGCAAAATTCGAGCGCTGTAGTGCATCTTTAACTGCTTCAGTCTAGCTAATTTTTTGCTAAGGAGTAGCTTAATATATTGGCAACATTGTGCACAAGCACTTGTAGCACTGAGTTTGGTTCTGCATGGCTGGGTGACATCAGTGTGCCACTATCCAACACAGCATTAGAATCTCGCAGAAGACACGCCATTTTTCCACCTCATTGGGCTGGAGGAGGCAGTTGAAACTGTCACATGGACCCTCTATCCCTTCATTTAGTGATTCTATAGAGGAGGAAGACCTGGACGACTCTTCTGGGGAGAAATATGAGCCAGTGGAGAAGGATATTGAGAACAGGGATTCCCCCATTTTCCTCCCCCGTTCTCTCTCATCCCGCCCAGCTGGGTGGGAAAACGTAGCTCACGGCTTGGGAAACTGGGCTAGAAACACGATGGATGGCCATCCTGCACTTATTTCTCCTATAAGGAGTACTTTTTTTTGCTTTTCCTTGATTTATATATCCTTTTGTTTTATGCAATAAAATTTTGTTCTGTTTTTGGTCCGGGATTGGGTGGGTATAAAATTGCAAAAATGCCTGGGATGGTACGGGTTAATGCATCCATACAAACTGTTGACAAATAATGTCACTGAACTCACCTATAACCTGTGCATGTTCTGCCAGTGTGTCCACCTCCATGGGTTGGTGGTGGTGGTGGAGGGGCTGGGTCTCCTCCACCCCTCCCTCTCCACCCCCAGCAACCTCCACAAACTTGCCCACTGTCACCCCATCTGAGATCAGCACCCCACCTGTGTCCACCACCTGCAGTAGATTCAATAAATTACTGCATATCATTATCATCATCCTGATCTCTTTTCCCACCGGAAGATTCAGTGAGGTAGGTTTCAGGAAGAAGAAAAAGAAAAACAGGGTACAAGGAGAAACTAACCAAAAGTATGCCCATTTTTGTGTACCGTACTCTAACTCAGGCCCCTGGAATCCTGACTACATTCAACAGACGTGAACATCAACACTCATGCATTTCAAACACCTATCGGCTAAAGTCTATCCCAATCAAACAACGAAATGCAGTTCGGGTACAATATAGCATGTACAGGCAGTTCTTGTTATAATTATGGGATATGTTCTAAAATAACAATACCCCTTGCCGACAACAATTACTGTATAGGTTAGTCCCGTTATAAGTGCATCCACCATGTGAGAAATTGCTGATACGAGAACAGGCAACTTAGACCCCAATTCGGCGATAAGAGTGAAGAATGGAGAGTGAGAGACTAACAAGGAGAGTGTATGTCAGTGAGGTGGAGGCCAAGGATGAGATGGAGGGATGGAATGGATAGGAATAATTATGAGAAAGGGGGGTGTAAGCTGGGAGGAGGGCAGTGAAATGGAGGGGGACAGCACAACATGAAGGAAATTTGTGGCCGTCCCTTACAGAATTAAGACATCTGGCAAATGACAGACAGAAGTTATGTACTCCATTATACGAGTTTTCATGATTCTATTTTTTACTCCGTTATACGAGTTTTCTCTATCTAAGCAGTCCTCCATTCACATATCCCACTTGTATATTGAGACCTGCCTGTACTGTTAATTGGAACAAACTGATTAATATGCATCTTAAGTAGCAGCAAAGTTCTAAAAAATAGTTCTTTCTATAATTAAATAAGGGCATAACTATTTTGCAAAAAATAATCATAATAAATCAACAAAGATGAGCTCCTTATAACAATGACGAGTAAGATAATGTATTTTATATTTTACTCTGACTACCTTCAGATGATCATAATCTGAGTTAATAGTGAAACCTGGTTGTGAAAGGACTACTACAGACTATTTCTCACTCTACAAAACAGTCGCTTGGAAAAAAAAAAAAAAAAAAAAAGGGGGGGGGGGATTAACCCACTGAATCATGTTGTACACTTTTACCTATACTGGTAGCTATTATTCTTGGTAACTTCAACTGAAGTTAATTAGCTTATGACAGACTTTTTAAAATGGAGGGGTTAGACACAGTGTTTATTCTCTTACACTACCACAGTGCTCTTCTAAGCTGAATAATACTGTCTAGTTGCAGCAAGAATGACATACACAGTATATGTTCAGGCTGCAGGGCTTGAGTAAAATATGAAGTCATACAGAATTTAGCCCTTGGGCTGCAGTGACATGCATTGACTGTAGTTCATTCATTCATTCATTCATGTAATCCAGTGTTGCCCCATAAGAAGTGTAGGAGCCTGGGGCTAGGCAAGATGGTCCTCACATTTAGGATGAGAGTGAACAGCCTCACTCATCCCTGAGTAGCATTATGTGTGCAATAAGCCCCAACCACCTCTTGGATATAAACCTGCATTGGCTCAATCTGATTGGAGGGCCCTAATTACCCACCAAACCACCAGACGCCAAAATTTGGTTATATGGTTACCACCCAGCATAGTAAATGGTTTCCTGGTGCAGGCTACAAGAAACCATTTGGCTTGTCACCCAGTGTTGAGTCACCGTAGACAGAAGGAAGAGGAAAGAAAGACAGACAGACAAAAGAGGAAAGAAGGAAGAATGGAAAGAAGGAAAGAAGAGGGGAAAGGGCAGGCACCCAAGAGCAGCACTAAAAAAAATAAATAAATAAATAAGAAAATAAACAAAATAATTACCCTGGACCAAAAAATAAATTTCGATAGCTTTTAACATTTCTGGTGTACTACATTTCTCCTGCGCATGGTAAAATTAGTTAGGACTAAAGAAAAGAAAATGCAAAGTTAAGTCATTAGCAGCCAACAGATTAATGATCCAACACCTACTGTCAGCTGTATGCACTCACAACCTAGCACTTCCATATTCTGAATTTCAATTAAGACAGATGACCATCAGTACTATCCCTTCATCCCTCCAGCATGGGAACATATTCTACTGATTTATATTTGCTATCTCAAGATGATTTTATTCAGTTCTGGGGAGACATCTGTAGTGAAGGAATAAATGAAGGCTCTCAATTCCCCCGTTTAAAATGTTCTTACAAGCTTATGAGATAACCTGGAGATAGGTATAATATTAAAATTACAGTAAACTCTGAAGTATCCACTGCAACAATATCCGGCCCAACGCTATATGCAGCTCTGCTGACTCGGCTCTATTAAAGCAATATCTGGCAAAATTATGCAATACTTGGTGCCAAAACGGGATGTAACCGGCAGTTCTATGCAAAATTTGGTGTTGAGTTGTATCAACCAGCTCATAAGCAGAAGCCAACCAGCACTGTATTATTAATATTACAGTATTTTATCTTAACTTTATTGTATTTTATGCTTAATTTTCATCTTTTAATCATGGGAAAGTTTTTAAGATAGAAGGCTAAGGCAGATAATAATGCAACATCCTGCTTGTCGCCAAATATTGAGCCGATAGGGGGGCACTATGCAATATTTGGCGTTTTGCTAACAGGTGTAGGGCTTATGCCAGATAACTGAGTGTTTACTGTACTTTATTGGACTGGGGGGAAAAAAAAAAAAAAATGATAAATTAAATTAAATACCACCATACAATTTTACTTAGCACAGATCAGCCTATAATTATCAACCTGTTAACATCTTCAACCTGCAGACACTGTTATTTGTTACATACTAGATGCTGCCGTATTTACAAACAGTATTCTGATTCAGTATGACATCCTCAGGGTAAAGATACAGCCTTTCACAGGGAGAAGTTTCACTCTCCTAAATATACTGCAACTGTTGGGCAGTACCTAAAATACAGGGTGGTTAATAAATGCCACTTCAATAGAAACTCACCTGTTGGTACCTGCACTCATCTGTGCAGGTGTGAGCATAAGATGAATAATGTGAATGATGCAGGATCGACACAGATAATGCTGACTGTGCTATCCCTATAGCTAATGAGAAAATGCCCAGTGGGGTGGAAGAAAGGTATAAAATGCCCAGTGAGGTGGAAGAAGAGTGTACAGTGCCAAAATAATTGAATCATGCAAATATATCCATCAACTTAAGTGGCATACATGGGTTTCAGCTGCTTCCTGTAGAGCTTCAAAGTCAGCTGCCTGGATGTTGGTGAGTCCGAATGACTCTAAATCTTGTGAGAGCAACTGACTTGACAGCTCTCCTAAAGTGGAGGCGTCGATGAAAACCGTGTTACCCCCCTCACCTACATCCTTGTCTGAAACAAAGGCACAACATGTAGTGCATCAACATTAACCTAACTTTTTTCTCAGCAAGAATGGGGTGATGTTGGTCCAGAAAAGAAAGAAAGAAAAAAAAGGGGGGGGGAGGAGGGGGGGGGAAGTAACCAAAGAAGAACTGATCAACAGCATGCCCAGTGAAACAGATCAATTTATTCACCATTCAAGACTCCAGAATCATGACTCCATCTCACAGGCATTACCACTTGCATTTTTCTTTTTCTTTATAGATGTGCATCTGGTACAGCATATTACATATAAGTCAGTCTATCTACTACTATGTAAAAAAAAAAAAAAAATACTGATACTGGACAGTAAACTACTGCATGCTGAAAAACTCAAGATCAATGGGGGATCTTAATACTAAACCATCATGTTATTATTTGTTTTGGGGGACAACTTGTACTCTTGTCTACCCTACAAAACATTAACACTTTTACTGGTACTCCATAGCTAGACAGAAATTCGTTACATTTTACTGAAGGGATTAATCGGGAACAGAAATGCTGGCCATTTATTCTGTAACAGAGTCAGGCCTCGTTGCATGTTGTGTTGTTCCAAAACACCACAATGTTTTCCACATGACTGGTGCTGTGAAGGGAAAGGACAAATCAGCATTATAGACAATTAATCAGTAATCTACTGAGGACTTCATAATAAAACAAACATGTCAAGCATTTCTCTTAAAACAGGAATGCTATTGTCTGATGAAACTGGGTCACATACAACAGACCCTTGATATGGTGAACCAGTATGCAATGAATCATCTATATAATGACGAAAAGTTAGGGCCATTTATCAACATACAATAAGCGTTTTACTTGTATGATCATTATAATCCTGTATGAAGCCCCACTGGTCACTGTACAATCGCTATTATTGCTTATACCAGGGTTATTCAACTGGCGGCTCACAGGCCAAATCCAGTCCTTGTGTCCTTTTTTTTTTTTTTTGACCGACGCAGAAGAATGAATAAACAAATAAACATGCATAAAACAGACAGTTTTGCATTTTTCTTTTTGGTTATGAATAAAGCCCATAATAGAAATCTTGACAAACTCAATAATATGGGAAATAAAACAAAAAATGTACAGTACTACATGAATACATTTATTTGCACACTTACATCAGTACTTAGTTATATTGTCCCTGGCAAGCAAAACTTTTCTCAGCCTGGACACAAAGGAATCAACCTGATTAACAAAGTATTCCTTGTCCATAGTGCACCAAATCCTCTTCAGAGATTCCTCAATGTTCTTCACATTCGAGGGGCATGTCTAACAATCTTCTTCATCTTGTTCCAAGAATTTTCAATGGGATTGAGGTCAAGCAAGTTACTTGGCCACTCTAGGACCTCAGTCCCATTGACTTGCAACCACTTTCAAACCATTTTTGCCCTGTGGGTTGGCACTTCATCATGCATAAAAAAATCACATTGCTGAACAGGATAAAATGGCAGCAAACCTTCCTTCGGCACATCCAGATACCGCTTCCCATTCATTACCGCATTCTTTGGTAAGAAATACAGCCCACCCCTTCCCTTATTACCAGTGAAAGCCCCCCAAACCATGACACTTTCCGGGAGCTTCACAGTTTTCACGGTATACCTGTGGTAATACCTCAACACTCTCATGGGGTGACATACCACTTTAGAGGAATCCCTGACCAGCCTGAATGTTGATTCATCTGAAAACATTACTTTCATCCACTGCTCTGATGTGAAATAAATGTACTTCTTACAAAAAGCAATCTTTTTTCTTCATGGCTTCCATAACCACTGGTTTCTTGGCAACACGACATGCAGGTAAGCTAAGATCATGATTCAGCCTGTGCTAAATGGTCCGAATTGCAATGTTCTTCGGCAAATCTGGGAACCTTTTCTTCAGTTCTGCAGCTGTTACAGATAAATTTGCCAATACTTCAAGCTGCACAACCTTGTCAGTCCTCACAGAAGTCTTCTTCTTGTAACCAGTGCCTCTCTCCCTCTTGGGAACAGCACCTGAAGGGAGGGCACCGGCAGCATGCTTGAGGTCATAAACAGCTTGCCTTGAAATGCCTTTCTGATGTGCCACATTAACCACAATATTTTCCCGTTCAAGCAGCAGCAAGGCACATGTCTTTTCTTCAATCGTCAACTTCTTTCATCCCATTCTGGCAAACAGGAGTAAAACTAGAGTGGAAGGGAAACAGAGGAAACTGAGGGAAAGCTTGCTCTAGAGCATTCAAACATTCCATCCTTCCTGGGAGATGACCAGAGCATCACTACCAGTTCCTGCTCATTGAGCGGGAATGCGAGGGTATATCAAGCTGCAAGGCGTACAATCAGTTTCACCAGGTGAATGGAATGCCTCTCGCACAATTTTAACATGAGGAATGTGAGCCACAGCTCAGGCTGGGTAGTGTCACGCTGCAAGTCACAGCTCAGGCTATGCTAGCCTTTCAGTGGCCACGCATAACCATTAACTACTCTACCCCTACGCAAACTTATGCTTGGCGCTATGTGAAGATGGAGAGAGATTTTTTATTTTTCACCAGATGATGCCCTGGATGTTTATCTTCAAGTTTATAATAAACAAAAACTAAACTTTTTTAAAATTTTTTCACTACACCCCTATGCAAACTCATGCATGGTGCTACACAAAGACGGATTTTTTTTTTTTTTAAACCAGATGATGCCCTGGATGTTTTTCTGCAAGTTTATAAAAAACAAAAACTAACTTTTTTTTTCATTTTTTGCCCACCACAGAGTGGGAAATAAAAAGGTAACAGCGCACTCCACGGGTTAAACTTGATACACAATCATGTGTCAAGATTTCCATTGCACATATTATGTCAAGATTTCTGTTGCGGCCACTGTATTTAGCGGAAAATGTAAATACAAATGATGTATGAATTTCTCGTTTCTTTCTGTGTATGTTTCGACAGAGAGAAAAGATACAGGTAAAGTAACTTATGGCCCTTATGTTAATCTGAGTTTCAAAATTTGGCCCTACTTCTAGAGTACAGTAGTTGAATAGCCCCTGCATATACGATCGTCGACACACAAGCCTACCATCATTTGTTTGCTCCAGGATGACCTTTGAATTTGGTCACTATCAGGTGTGTAAGTGTTAGTGATGGAATAATACTGTAGTCTGGTGTTGCAGTTCAAGCAGCAAGTGAAGTTAAATAATTACCAGCTCAGATGACCTGGAAATCATCACAGGTGAGTTGGAAACTTGTTTTTAGACTTTGTTGGGTGGGTAACCCTAAGCCAAAAATCTATCCCTTTGTACCCAAATATAATTGACTCGATAAATGATTATATGTCATGTGATGGATTTTTTCCAAGACATCACCAATGCAAAATGAGGGTGTGCTTTACTAAGTCATGGTTGCACACATATCCAATTTGATTAGCCTTAGTTATGAGGCAGGAACAACTTTCCTTGGTAGGCAATCAAATGAACCCTTCAATCTGTGCATAACTGGCCATCAACCGAACTGAAAAGGATTAAGGATCTTCATCAGGTTGGAAAGTGCACAATATATTTAAACTACTGTACCGTACTTTATATTACTGTAACTTGGATGAGCTATAATGGGTCTTCTCTTCTAAAAAATTTGGCCTTGATCTGGCCTTGTTTAAATGTATGTATATACATTGAGTCTACGTTAAGTTAGTTTGTTAGGGCACATTTGTATGGCACTTTGGTATTTTGTGAGACTGCTTTAATGTCTAGAAAATGTTACCTTCTGCCATGTTTACAAGTGTCCTTTCAAATCCATACTATCAGACATGTTTTCTACCCTGTATTTTCTGCTAATTAAGCTTTACTTAACCCCTGCAGTCTGATCTACATTCTTTTCCATTTTAATCTTGCTGTCTCTAGATGATGTTTTTCAGCTTAAGAAAGTCCTCTCATACTGATGAAATTTTTTGTTATGGCTACTTGCACTCTCCTAATTATTATTATTTTTTTTTTTCAAAGACAGTAGCACCTCTCATATTCAAAAAGGCCAACAAAAGTTATATTACTCTGGCTATATCTCACCTCTCTTGTCCACAAAAGTCTAATCCAAGGCAAATACAATTAAATGGAGAGCAAAAATATGTAAAACAATAAATCTGTCCAAAGATATGATGGAGTAGCCCTTCCTCCAGTATGATTAGGTTACAATGACAATTCTTTCAATTTTTCTTAACCTACATTTAGCTTGGGAGGTGATCTCAAAAGGACAGCAAAATAAGCCGTTACCATGTTACCATCTTAAAAAACTTTTTATGGCTGCATTTTCTGACATTTTATTCAAGCTGGCATCAGTTGCTTTTATTCAGCTGCGAGTGAGCCACAGAAGCCCTTACATCACAAATAGTTAGCAATAATCCTCCCATGACATGGAAATTTTTAGTACAGTATAGAATTCCAGCTAATGTCTTGCAATTTCATTCACCAGAGTGTGTATATAGGCCTACCCTCACATACATGTGACATGGACATGTAGAGGTGCATGTATGTAGGAAAACTACTGGGCCTTCAGTGCAGGCTGTGAAGCCTATGCCCAGAGTTGGACACATACAAAAAAAAAAAAATAATAATAAAATAAAAAAAATACTGAGACAGTTAAGAGAGTACAGTATGCTATGACTTGCAAGGGTTAAAAGTGGATTTTATGCAGGATTTTAGTGGCTCAAAAAAAAAAAAAAAAAAAAAAAAAAAAAGGCTTGGATTCTACATAGGCTAATGCATTTTTCATCCACACAGTTTCCCTGATATCTTAAGCCCTTCCAACCTAAATACAGTGGCCTCTCATCCAGTAATGTAATTAGATCTGACGGCACTGCTGTACTGGACTAATTCTGTACTGGACAATCAATAAACCTTATGGGGAAAATTATTTAAATTAGACAAGACTCTAAGGCACGAAAATCCCTAGAATGTTGTAAACACTGAGAGATAAATGCATAATATTGCTGTCTGACATGATGAATAAAAAGCAGGTAGTATTTATTAATGGAGAGAGAGAGAGAAAAAAGTAACGGTACTGTCCAATACGCTATTAAAGTGTTAGCAAGCTGGCAAGGACAAGGAGACTGATGCTGAGTGACATCACCACACATGGCCAAAGCATGTTCTCAATGGCTGTGACACTTCTCAGAATAGCCTAATGAACCTCACCCCCTCCTTTAAAACTCATTAGATTTCATGCACATCTGTGGAAGCATGCAATACTAAGGTAAGTTTTGTACCACACTATTTTTTTCCCCTGACTATTCTGAATGCCTACCGTACTAGGCCTAAATGCGATTACTACGGTACTAAAGAAATGCACGTTGGACATGAGGCCACTCTACATCATTTATATTATACTCTTGCTACCTCCAAACCATTTTGTTAATCCCTTTAATCCAATGATGTTTTGTTCCATTATACTCTACAGTAATCCCTCAATTATCAAGACAGCCACTCTCAGGACCATGCATTATCCAGATGCTGTGATCTGGCTGTTCAAAACCATTATTCACACATTTTTGCATTTTATCTGGACAAAATGCCTGCATCTGGGTGGAACTATGGCCGCGTGAAGATATTCGCCCAGTTGGATCTCTCTCTCTCTCTCTCTTTTTTTTTTTTTTTTTGAGCCATGGTGATTGCTTGCCTGTGGCTGAAGGGTCTGGTTGACCATAAATATTGCTTGGCTGTTGTTTACAGGTCTGCTTGGCCAGACAGAATAGTGTAAAACACCATGAATAAGTGTTGTACAATGTACTGTAGTGGGCTTTTACATTGGCTTTCAAAGTTAGGGTACCGTATGTACAAAGTGGGGTCAGGGGAGAATTGAACTGAACTGAAATATTTATTGCTGCAAAAGGTACAGAGCACTAATATAACAAAAAAAAAAAACACTATCCAGACAGAGCCACTATCATGACATGCCTTTGGCTCTATTATGTCAGACAATCAAGGGATTACAGTATTCTTGTTACTCTACTGACAAATGATTTTACTGTACTCAATTTAGGAATGGCCTCTCATCTTTAAGTGATATTGAAAGCTAAATCTATACCAACTGGAGAAATATAAAACTGAATACAATTGTCTGCCACCATAAAGCAAATAATAAACAACACATCATCAGAGTGAATGGGTTAAACCTTGGACAGGACATTCATATTGAAACAGGCACCATAACTCCTTGAAAATCTAAGACCTCTCTTTAAAGACAATTAGTTCATCTGAAGGTAGCAATAAATAATAATAATAAAAAAAAACAAGTATGGTTTATCATCAACAGTTGTTCTCTAGGTGTCACTCCTAATTTTTAAAGTGCTGAAAGTTCATTATGTTGCAACTGCAAGAAATCTTCATTAGTAACATGTTATTAAAAAGTTCAGATAGCTGTAAGCTATAATCTGTAACCAACAAACACAGCATTCTGAATATTAACTGAAAATTTGGATAAGTCTATCAATTTGGGATATACAGTAGTCTATAAATACTCTACACAACTTCCCTGCAGTTTTTTTCCTTTCTTCTAATTTTTATTTTTTTTACTGTATCTTTCTGAATCAATACAAGCTCCAGCATGCAAAGAGAATGTTACTGCTGATGGATGGGAAGGAAAGAGCAAAATAATAAAAATACACTGAAAATGCAGGGTAGAATTAATACTAAAACTGATGCTTGTTGTGCATAGGGAAAGTTATGGTAATTAAAATGACCAGAAGACTAAAGCAAGACCATACTACTGACTGATGACAATAATTGAGCCAGTACATCATTACTGATGGAAAATGAAAATTCATGTGTTTAAAGCAGTTAACCAAAACAACTTCAATAGTATATCCTGCCTTTCCATTTTGGTATATTTTTGTTAAACTACCAGCAATAAACTGTTCAGAAAGGGCTACAGAAGTACACAGGGGAAGACTGAGCACTACCAGCATTCAAGGTCTAACAAATAATTGAAGCAAAAACAATTTTGTTCATACTGCAAATAAAAACAAAGTTTCACACTGCACATTTGTTTCCTGGATCATGACACATGGACAAGGCCCTCAGGAAACATACAAATGATTGGTAAAATGCTCCCCAGGCTTCAATATGCCAGATATACCATAAAACATTGAAACAAATGCCAAAAATACTAACAAGAGTCCATCGTCCTAGTTAGAAGACGCGCCCCCACTCGGCCGAGCTAGCACCTCGGCAAGACCACTCCATATCATCCCTATTTTACCGCCTCAGGGGGGACTTGGCACCTTATTCACTCACTAGCCACCAAGTATATGATGAACAGAATAAGCTAACATCAAATAATCACTAATTGACTCCACATGGGCCCCGATAGACGAGTATTTCTGGGTTTGTTTTCATTGATTATCGCTATTTTCGGTGGTGTTTACATGGGTGGAGGGCCACTTTATTCAGCCATTTTCCCCACATTTTCAGAGAATTCCGTCCCCCAACCTTATAGCCATCTTCAGCCATCCCTTAGCTACATGACAGGTCCCTACTCTAGTTAATTACCAAACCACAGAACGCGACTTACCCGGGTTATTGTGTGGCATTTTCAGGGTGTTCAAACTCACGCGCCCACCATTACAGTCCCAGGGTCCTCTGTGGTGCGCACCTTCTTCCAACGTTGCCACGTTCAACAAAACACGTTCTCTATTTTACATAATTTTTACCAGTTAAGATGTACATTTTTCATATATTTTAAAAAACCATTATTTAAGTGAACATATCTATATCTGATCTTTCTGATAAACAGCCTAATCTCATTTTATCACACGTAAAATTTTCTATTTGGCACATTACATTCCACTCCCGCCATCTCCATTCAAGACATGTACTTCCGCACCAAACATTGGCTAAAATATAAGACATACCCATTTTATATAATTGTTTGGCATTTTTATTTGCTTAATTAAATTATGCAGAATATATGAGTATAATCATGTGCAAAAATAGGATACTTGGAAACCCCCCAAATGACAGAACCCAGATTTTCACAGCGAATTTATTTCCAGTCACGAGACTTGGTAGTCAAACCAGAATATATATTATACATTTCATCTAAGAAGAAAAACACTATTTGCATTTATCAATACTCATAAAGAAATATTTTCCGTTAGCTCACTTGCTGTAATAGAAAAAAATAATCTGATTTTTTTAAATGTCGAAAGGTTGAGGAGCATTATAGTTTTATATGTATATGTTTGTTTTGATCGTAGTAAATGTCAATTAGATAAGATCTGTCAAAAGCAGATAAGCGTACACGAATTTGCAGAACAGATAATGGACCTCAAGCTAATATACTCATACATTTTCTGTTCTTACAACGAACTATTTAATCTTCATCATTTGCAGGTGTTACTGTAGCACAAGGATGCTGGGTTCTTTACTATTGCACCTAAAATAATGTAAAGTAACCTACAAATGCGTACATTAGGCTACTGTACATAGCCCTTAAACGGAAGGGATCATTGTGTATATTATTTACATTAGTTAATATGTCTCCTAGAACACCTTTCAAGCCGATGCTTGGGGATGTTTTATCCTGTGGCAAGATCCACCACCTTCCTGTATTAGCACTCTGTACCTTTTACAACAATAAACGTTTCAGTTCAATTATCTTGTACCTTGCAGGCGATTTTATCTAAAAACTCTATCAAAAAGACTCTGCTGGTCGTAAGAGGCGGCTAATGGGGTCATTTTGTCACCAATCTTTTTCAAGACTCTTTACTTTCCTCTTCTCTTCTGTCCTACCTTTCTTCTTGATATTTCTGTGTTTCTTCCAGCCTTTATTTTCCCTCTAAAGAAGGTGGTAGTTTGAGGACCTCCCATTGATGCTGACCTTTCCTCTCTTCCTAGGTCAAGCCTTTCTGACTAATCAAGCCAGTTCATCGCCACGCCGCTTTATTGCCAAGTCATTTCATCACCAAGCGACGTCAGCGTTAAAATACTACTTCAGTGCCAAGACCACTTCAACGCCCAGACCAATTCTACGCGAAGATCACTTCTACGGTAAGACCTCCCCAACGTACGTCAAAATCATTTTAATGCCAAGACCAATTCTATGTCAAGATCACTTATACGCCATGACCACTTCAGCGCCTGTTATGCAGCGTGTTCTGGGTCCCGACTCCTCGGTTCCAGACACGGTGCGGTTCTGGGTTCCTTATTCCTGACCGGGTCAGTGTCAGCAAGGAACGAAAATACAAACACCACGGGTCAATAGCACACTTATATATTATCACAAGGCAAATACACACAAGGTTCTATGATCGAAACAAAGGGACTGCAGTGACTCAAAATATCAGATACAATAATATTACTCTCTACCTAGTTCAGCAAGTCTTACCCTTTACATGGAATTACACCTTCCTAATACACAGTGTTACAAGCAAGGCTACACAGGGATGTCAGACAATACATGGTGTATCCTCTCTCTAATGCGTATAACAGTAGGCTATATCTCCGGTCCTTAACTCTAGGTATCCGCGTCACAGTTACGAGATCCTAGCTAATACAATGTATCCGCGTGACAGTTACGAAGCCCTAGCTAAGCTTAGTCCTTACACACTTTATAGGGGAGAGGCTATATAATGCCTGGCGCTAGGTACGACAGGTGTGTACCGCCTGAGACGATTATATAGCCTGACCCCGAAGTCTAGGTGTCCGCTTGACAGGCACGAGTTCCTAGATAATATAATACATCAGAATGGCCTGGATAGTATCCTAGCTAACCTTATTCTACACACGCGGTAGTGCGGTACAGGGGACGGATGTACACACTACCTTGCACTAACCGTTATGGGAGAGGGAGGGTGGAGGGTCTGGGGAGGGGGAGTATACTGGGGAAAGCGGGACGGGGGAGGGACGCGGACACTGGGGAGGATCACACTGGGGATTGCAGTTCCGTAAGGGAGCGAGTAACACTGGGGAGGGCGGTCACTGTTGGGATACGGTCCCGTCTATGGGCGTCGGGCACTCCGCGCGAGTAATAGGATTCACTGTGGCTTACTGGGGTGAGTCACACTGGGGAGGGTTGAAAGAGTATCACAGAGGGAAGACCTTCGTGAGGGCCGAGACACTGGGGAGGGATTTGGGAGGGGCACCAACAGGAATCTACTACTCACAGTTCCGGCGGAGTGGAGGAGAGGCCCATGGGACAGGAAGGCCTATGCCGGGAGCTTCAGGTGTCGGCCCGGCGTGGGAGGTAGGGCGCTCGGTGAGTAGTATAGGGGCGGGTGTTCCGCAGGGTCGCCACAAGTCCTCGGGGGGTAAGTGGATGGTGTATGGGGGGGCTCCCTAGCCGCAGCGGCCCATCAAGACAAGCAACCACCCTCCCACGCCAGGCCGCCTCACCACGTCCCCTCCTCACCCCCACCACTGCCAGATCCAGCCGGCTCTCCCACCCACCAGCTAAATATACATCCGCATCCTCAACCACACCCGTCCTCACCACCGTCACTACCAGCTCCAGGTGGCTCTCCCGCCCAACGCCCCCAGCACCCACCAAACCAACCACCCCCTAAATCCAGGTCGCCTCAAACGTCCCCCTAAAATCCAGGTCGCCTCAAACGTCCCCAGCCTTCAGCCAGGAGACGTCAGCCACCCTCCACCACCAGAAATGAAGGTACGACGCGCCGTCTGGTCCCCCGCACAAGGATATCGCCAACGAATCCGGGGGACACCTCAACTACTCCACCTCGATCCTCCTGCAGACACCACACACCTCCACATCACCTACGCCCCACACCAGAAACCCAACCAGATCACACACCACTACACCACCCTCCTTCGCCACCTCACACCAAAACACTGGACCTCCACCTCAGACACATACCACCTCCAGCCACGGGGACGCGACTTCTTCCCCAACGACGGTGGTGACCTACACACTCCCGCAGAGTTCCCTCGGAGTCCCCCCCCCCCAGGACGGAGCCACGGCTCCACCCCCACCCCAGAAAAAGACTACATAGCCTGTGCCTCGCCCCTGTGTACTATTAGTGAACATTGTAGCTATTGGTGATTACATTTGTATGTATGATGTGCAGTAACTGTCTTGTATTGAAGCCTGACGCTGTCCCTGTGTCTTGCATTGTATACAGTTGTATATATATTGTAAGGAAGTCAACTTGAGGCAATATATGGGTACTAGTGGTCTGCCGAGTTTTTATGCCCTGTCCTCTTGTTGTGTGTTCTAGTTCTGATCTCGAAAGAGGACCCCGCTCAGTAGCTAGTGTTCTTAGGGCGAGAAGTCGACCTAAAAACCTATTTTTAAAAAATCGCTTAACTTCAATAAACTCACCTGAAGATAGGACATAAGGGGTTTGCCAAAGATAATATGAACAGAATTGTGAAGAGGCTTCGTAGTACCTTTTCCTTAGCGATTTACATGGGCGCAGGTAGGATTTTGTTATGGGCTGGGGGGAGCTGGCTGAGTTTTGGTTAAACTTATTCTTGAGATACAGATGCTTGGAATATAATAGGAGCCCATCTAGATAAAAAGAAAGAAAAATGTACCTAGAGCTGAACAGTAAAGACAGCATTAATTAATACCTGAGTGAATTAAAAAAAAAAAATGATTAAGTGGCTTCGCGCCGAGGCCAATTGATTCCCTCCATCCCCCCCCCCCACACCCTTTGCTGCTCCCATGTTGACTTATTTTGAATATTAGGCTACATCCTTTTGCCCTTGAATGTAGTTTTTCCATTGTATTATTGACATAGATTGCGTAAGTAACCTAACAGAGATAGCCTAAACTGGTCAGAATTAGAGGTGCCTATAACCCTAGCACATAAGTTGACGAGAACACCCTATGGCCCTTTTAGTATGAAAATTCAAAGAGGTTGGCACACGCCCGGTGGAGACAGAAGGAGACGAGAGGGAAGGAGAGAGGAAAGGAGACAAAGGAGAGAAGAGGAGAGGAGAGGAGGGGAGGGGAGGAGAGGGGAGAGGAGATGAGAAAAAAAGAGGGGAAGGGGAAAGGAGGAAGGAGAAGAGAGGAGAGTTAAGTCAAGAAGAGAGGGGAGACGGGAGAAAGGGTGAAGAAGAGAGTTGCTTGGGATTTGCTGATCGTAAGACCCGGAACGTTTTTAGAAGGGAAATGAGGAACAGAGATGAGGTCAGTATTTTTTCATCTTGCTCTTTATTTGCCATTCAGTACAAGTTTCAATAGTCTAGGAAACACTGTTGCGAAAGAACAAGCAGGAATGAGAGTCACACAGCCAAGTGAGAAAAATATAATACTGTGAAAGTATGGCAAGGCAGCCCTGTAATATTCACATTTTCTCTAATGCTTGTTAGAGAAAACGGTTTACTGTTAAGGTAAACTATAGTTTATTTTTCTAAGCCGAGCAATGGAATTTGCAATGATTGCCGTATAGTTTTTATTTATTTATTTATTTATATATATATATATATATTTTTTTTACGTATCTAAATCTAGGCAAAGTCTATAGATTCATTAATCTGCCTATAAATGAAACCCGATTTTCTACATGTTACATCGCACTTCTGACTTAGCGATTTATTTTGCAAATTACACCTCAGCATTCCCGCATATGGTATTTATGTAGCTTAATAAATAACTGACATAGCTAGCACCAATAAAGTAGGTGATACTGAGAGGAACTAAGCAGGAAAGAGCTGCTCTGCACAAGTGTCCTATACCACATAGAATACAACCCAGAGACCCATTTCATCCACATGACAGTCGTATAAACAATGTGCCCCATGTGTACAGGTGCCTCTTCAGTAACAACCCTCCTTCAGACACTCCAGCTATGACAGTGCAGAAACACCTACATATCCATTTCACGCGCGCAGGACAATAAGAGCACCTCACTCGGAACACTATATCTAAATTGACATCCATTGATCCAGATCCACATCCACCCATAAAAGGTATATATATATCCTTAACCAGAAGTGATCGAGTTCACCTAGCCACTGTCAGGCAACTCACTCACTGGCTGCCACACTGGAAACAACTCTGCTCCACTTGCTTCAGACTCGTTGCTCCAGTTAGTCTCAATTATTCTGTGGACTTATGCTCTGGTATAAAGGAGCAATTTTTCATGTTTAACGAAGTTTGGAGCACTTCTGGGACTCTGTCATTAGTACTGGTGTGGATTTTGTGCCAATCAAGGAGTTTTTGCATCAACTCTGCATCTGATATAGAACATTTCTAACAATTTACCAAGAATTGGAACTTTGAGGAGTCTAGGGAGCGCAGTGATAGTTCGGCCAGGAGGATGGTTCGGCCACTGGCCTTCCTGAATAATGTAGGGGACCTAGATCATTGAGATTTCACATGAAGTTGCGTGATCTTGCCAACAAATGGCACATGTGTTTTTGTTTTGGTTGGCCGGGAAACAGCAACATCAGGTTAGATTTTATGATTTTTCATGACCCCTATGTACTTTTTCGGTGATCCAACGTAAGCAGTAGCTCCATTAATACTTCAGGGTTGTTATCCATATATAGTGCAAATAACATTTATTGTCTATAGGCGACGTGAGAGTAGATAACACTCGAACAGCTTATGAACTCTGGGTTTCGGGGCACCATGTGTACATCTTTATACATGGGGGATGATTCGGCCACTTGAAGTGAGGGATGGTTCGGCAGGGTTGCCAGGTGGCCGAACCATCTCTCATAATTATCTAATGATTTATTTTCTTTATTTAACGATTTTTTTCCTATCTATCTATCTATCTATATACCTAGGCTGCTTCCCCCAAGGAAAGGGAGGTAGCCGAGACAGGACGACACACTCCCCATTTACTCATCCATTCAAACACATTCATTCGCATCTTAGCCCCAAAGGGGAGAACGGACTGATCCTCACCGCACCACACCGCACAAAGGTCAACTGCGCAATGTAATCAGTGACATCTGCAGCAGGGCCCCGACAGCAGAGCTGGTTTACCCCTGCCACATCATAACAGACTCATCCCATTACCTTTTTTCTATAAAATTACATATTCTCTCTCTGTCTCTCTGTCTCTGTCTCTCTGTCTCTGTCTGTCTCTCTCTCTCTACTTTCCCTCAGAAATTGATGAAGCTTCTGTTTCAAGAAACGCTATAATTGGAGTATTACCTGAACCAGTTTCACAAAGCACTAAGCGAAGGCAAAGGTATTACAACTTTGGATTTTTGTTTCACTGGATTTAAAATGCGTTAAGAGTAAACAGCATGTAAGAGAAGTAGCTTTCATTTGACTCGGATATTTTCTTTCACAAAATTATAGTTTTATTTTATCAGAGATAGGCAAGAGTAGAGCCATTTAATATCATTATAAGGAGATTGTTTGTTCCTTGTTTCAATAAAAGGAGATTGTTTAGGTAAAAATAAAGCCAATAAATCATGTCAGCACAGATGAAAATTTGATTCTTAATTTTCCTACTGTATTTAATTCTTTAATTGAGCCCCAGAGGCAAGTGGCCAAATCATCCCACATGGTGGCCGAACCATCCAACGCCAGTGGCCGAATCATCCACACCAAGAGGGATGGTTCGGCCATTTTGGAGACCTTAAGAGTTTGGATTACTGCCAAGAAATGACGTAAGTTTAGGAACTGACAATAGCACACAAAAGAGCCAAAAGATGTGGCTTCCTCTTGGAATAAGCAGATTTTAAGAATTTCTTAAACTTTATTTATTATGATTTTTTTTCGAAAAAGTGGCCGAATCATCACCGCCCTCCCCCATTTTTACTCCTGTGGCTACAAGTGCTCGAGTTTGGACTTTATCTACAGAACAAAAGAATGTTTTCCGTGTTTTTCCGAGCTTTGGACACTCGAGACTTTGCCAAATTTACCAGTACTGAACTACTAATAAATGAAGGCAACTCTGGCTGAACTTTGTATCTCTGTCTTGTGTTGTTGATGGAGGTGCCTCAGTTGGCCCTAGTAGACGACCGCCTGTAGTACGACGACGAACTCCGCGGGCAGTGCCACAAGGAGGGGGGGGGGAATCATGGGAGGCGGTCAGGGCTGTTTATTATCAGTAGGGATAGGCTTCCCAGTGACGTAGGTCCTCTGCCTGTTTGTGGGAGAACCCACACCTTCTTTCGAGCGGGGCAGGTTGTGGGGCCTGTTAGCCCAAGTGAGTAGGAAGGATCACAGAGAACTAGAGGCACTCCGTAAGGGGGCATCAAGGCACCTTCAACTGTTGCTTGAGAGATGTTCAAGGATAGCCAGAATAAAAATTAGACATCTCCAGTCCCGACTGAAAAATACTTAAGTTAAACTGCCAGCAGTCCTGTCATACCATCAAATCTATGCCACAAGGGTAATTACGATAGATGATGGGTACACTGTCCTTTCTTTCAAGGATGAGGACATTGGCACTGTCTTCAAGGACGAATGTCACACTGCACTCACTGGATATGACTTTAACCCCATGGTGCCTCCTGAAGCACAGACCAATAAAACAATAATCCTCTTCAGAATAGATGACCACGTTTACCAAAATGAAGAGCAAAACATCGCTGATTTGATAACGATTAAAAAAATGCATGGGCTGAACATAAAGTGGAAAAGTAATCAAATTTCCTAAAGACAACATCTTAAAGATAGTCTTTAAACAGACAGTATGTGCAGAGAAGGCATTGGATAGTGGAAAAATAATATACTGTCATAGAATCCTTCATCATCAAATAAAGAGGGAGACGTACACACTACTAACAACTTGTATGAGGTGATATGCATTAGATCATCCCACCTCTAGATGTTCTAAACCTATGAGTATAAAGATTGTTCGGAATGTGCCACCAAAGGTCACATCTTGAAGGACTGCGAGTCACCCACTAAGTGCTGTATATATTATGAAGTAAGCCATGAGGCCTTGGCCATGAAGTGTCCCAAAATGAAGGAGGCAATAAAAACAAATGCAATCAACAAGAAACTACGGCTAACAACACAAACAAAACTGCCACATATGCAAAAGTAACAGTAGACAAAAACACGACGGCCTTAATCATCATGTGTAAATTCGAGACTCACTAGACAAACATGGCAGAACCAGGAACTTGCAGCCAAGAATTAAACATCAGGCTTATGAAAAACAAATTTACCTCAGTATATGGCACCAGAAAATCCTCCATCAAGGAAAATTTTGAATTTAATGACATCTGTCACAACACCTGCTCCTCAGGAGTAGGACTGCAGAGACACCAACCAATCAACCAGATCGTGGAGAACAAGAAGACCAACAAGGAAATGAAAAGCGAATAAGCACTATTGAAGAGACAGAAGAAGTACCATCACTGGAGAAAGTATTTGGAACTGACATCGGACTCTGTATTATGGCATCTGAAAAAAGAAAATTCCCCAGAGGAAACGTAACAACGACAATTCTATTTGATGGAATAAAAAATCACTATAAATACACATACCTGAATCACAGCATCATCGAAGATGAACTCATGAACTTAATCGCCAACAATGAGGTAGACCTAAAAGGTTGTTTCAAAACAGTTAATGACAGCACATTCCGTAAAATAAGATCTAGATTAACAAGGGACAGAACACTTCCAGAAAATGGGGACCCAAGACTCGGATCTCAGTATTCATAATCATGTTAAAGGACACAGTTAAAATCATACAACACAGTGTTCTCCAATGGCAGAATAAAAAACATGAAATGACTAATACTTATAAGACTTCAAATCCTGACATTATCTTATTAAACAACACTGAAACTAAACTGAGAAATCAACCAGAAATACATGACTGTAACATACACCGTGAACACTAGTGAAGAACTGAACGACGGATCAGCCATATTAATTAAGAAACCCCTGAAACACAAAATGGATGATGACTTCAATACAGATATTATTAACACAACAATTGAAACAACTTTAGGCCCATCAATATCTCAAATACAAACCTACCACTGAGAAGACCTTACTTACCATATCCCAGTTCTCATAGGCTCATGAACAATATTCTCTCAGCCTACATAATAGGGGACTTAGAAGCAAAATATCCATTTCTAGGACAAAGCACTACAAATAATGTGTGATGAGGGCTGAAAAGACTGCAAGACACCAACAAATTAATAAATCAAGGTCCAAATTTTCCAGCAATTGTAGGAGTTAAACCAGTCTCCACGCTCGACATTGTCTTGACCAACAACAAAGCTTACCTTAATATAACAACGTCTCCTGGGCCATTAACAACTTCAGACCACATCCCATTAACAGTAACCATAACTGCAAGGCCCACCACAGAACCTCCCTCTACATCCTTTACTTATGCAGCTACAGATCTGGATTTATTTAGAAATTTCTTAGAGAATAATCTACCTGGAGATTCATCTTTAGAGGGAAAGGAAAAAGACAAAAATGAGAGGCTGGACCAGTGGTATATAATACAATAACAGTTGCCTTTGAAAGGAGCATACCAACGAAACGCCATAGTACAATAGTAAAAAGGATAATGTCAGGAGCTGTTATATCTATACAAATATCTTATTGAAAGCTGTATGAAGATCCAAAAATAGCAGGATAGACTCAACACAGACTATTAAGATGTCAGTATTTGAAAATGAAACACAAGAATGTTGAACGCAAGCTGAAGAAAACTGGGAGGAAAAATGTAAAGTCATATTGCTTTATACAAACTACCAAAATAATTCTGGAGAATAGTGAAAAATATATCAGGACACAAAAATAATATTACTGGGTACCTTATACCTGAGCGCATATTTTTGCTGAAGAGGAAGAAAAGGAGTTTTTCCGTACTACCTGGGAAAAGATATCTGAAATAAGTAAGGAAGAATACGAGAATTTCGATTTGGACCACGAGAATTTGATCAAAGACTACCTAAGAGCAAGCTTGAAGAGAACCCATCCATTCACTTACATAGATGCAAACAGATTCGTTAACAGTAACATCGTAACAAGACGAATTACGATTAATGAGTTAACTACAATAATTAAAAGCACCAAGAATAATTCCCCAGGTATGAGCGGCATACATAAATAGGTTATAGAAGAACTACCACCTAAAGCGATAAGATGGCTTGTTGAGATTTTCAGTGCCACTATCCCCATCGGTTGTTTCTCTGACAGTTTGAAAACAACACTGATTAACACGATTCCAGAGACCAAATAAATCTTGTCTATATGCAGTAAATTTTATAGACCGATCTCACGGTTGGAGGTGCCGGGTAAATTACTAGAGAGGACTGTAGCTAAAAGACTTAGTAATATTTAGAAGAAAACAACACTATTCCACCATCCCAACATGGCTTCAGGAATCTAAGAGGAACTTCTACCTCACTTGCTTTAATTTACGAAAGAATGAACTCACAGCAAGAAGGAACATTTCTGTGTAGTACATGTTCAAAAGGCATTCGATAAGGTCTGGCATATAGGGTTGATGTATAAAATATTCCAGTTAAATCTTCCTGACTATATGCATGAAACATTGTGACTTTGTATGTGACAGAAAAGCAAGAATAAAGTTAAACAACTACTTAAGAGAATCTTTCAAGATCAGAAGCGGTGTGCCTCAAGGCAGAGTTCTTGCACCAACACTATAGTACTTATACAAATGATATGCCTCCTCCACACCCATCCAACTTAAATATACAGGTTGCAGATGAAATCACAAAAACAATTACTCATCCGGGAAAGTCACGGTATTTAATGGCCTAAAATGTAACAGGAGAAATATATCAATTAAATATGTACGAAAGAAAACAAAAAATCAAAACAAACCAAGTTCAAAGTATTACGATGGCTGTAAAAACGACAGAGGAAGTAACTGTCGAAAGCGAAATAATACCATACCAAAATAATGGAAAAATCTTCGGGCAAACTTTAACAACCAGGCATCAACCAACGCATAAAAGAGATCGTGGGGAAAGGACGTCAGGCATTACCTCGTAAAAGGGTTGAGAAAACTCCATAACTTACCCGACAATCTGAAACTGCATTTAATCAAAACTCTGATTTTACCCATCATCGAGTATTCCACTCGTAACTACTGATAAATCCAACATGCGTAAACTACAAGGAGTGCACAGTGAAGCACGGACATTCGTATACAGTGAGAGAGACCCATGTGTCGGCACTGCATTTGATTTTGGCATGAAGAATAGGTTTCTCTAAACAGGTATGAGCTTCTGTCGGGTGCTGACGCCATTGTAAACGTGTAAGTTGTTGTTGACAAACTGCTGAATGTCTGGTCGAGCGGACCCATCGACTGCAGGCAAGCAACCGCCCCTGCAGGGCCATCTAGTACTGTGACCTGATGTTCCCCTTTTGTAGAACGTGCCTCGCCGCAGGAAGGCGGGAGGAAAAGTGTAGAGGTTTGGTTTCTGGGTGGATGCCACATTCACGTCTCTCCTCCCCATTAGCAGGGTCACCATAGTATGGTCGACATCACCCCGATATATGGTGATATGGTTACCACCCAGAACTGTAAATGGTTTTCTGGGTTACAGAAAAGCATTAGGCCTGTCACTCAGTGTAGAGTTGCTTGAAGTGGAAAGAAGAGTATTAAAAGTGACAGGAGGGAAAGGCAGGAAGAGGAAGAGAGGAGGGCAAACACTGAGAAAGAATGGTAAAGGTGAAGGAAGATGTAGGCAGTACTACATCAAATGAGTGGATGATGGTCGCCACCACCGACCATGAAACGTGTCAGTGCATGAAAATCCAATAACTTTACAGGAGCTTGTCATCTCAGTTCCACCTCCAGGCATTTCACTGTTAGTTGTATTTGGTATTAACTTCATTTACCTGTGTGTTTGCTCCCTTGCCTCCCTGAACAGCATTACTTCGACTGCCTGCCATGTCTCCTTCAGCTTGTCACTTTGTTGTGGCGGCTCATGACAAGTTATACTATATTTTGAGTAATTAAATATAGTATATTAGCATGCATTTGACACCGATTATTGCTGGAAGTCTCTCCTGCTAACGTGAACACAACCGTCGGTGAGCCATTCCTAAATAATTTGTGAAAATTTTCGAATATTCTTATGTCGAATACATTAGAAAATCTAAAATCAAAATTTTTTCGAAAATGTCCCTTGTAATCATGGATTAATGTGTAGAATAAATCGATAAGAAAAGTGTGTTATGGAATCTCCCAAGCCACTTAGAATACGGCCCTAAAGTGTAGTGAAAAGATATCAGATGACTAAAAGGACATGAATGTGAATGGAAAGGGAGAAGGTGGATGGTTTAAGGTAGGGCAACGTCAATAGTTCCGCATTCTCGGTGACATGGGAGGCCTTGTAACACTATTTCCTTTGCGATTTATCCTGCATAATGTCCCTCGTATCTTTTTGTATGTTGCTGATGAGGACTTACTGTTTAACACCTACTATTTTTCCATGAGCTTTCGTATGTGTGCGAAGATCCATTGTAGCATTAATAGATTTCCGAAATATCCTGTAGTTTTGGCGCTCAGTTTGGTGCTTTTTTCAGCAACATGGTGGCTGTTTTTTAGTTAAGTCCTTCACGTAACACCCATTACTTTTTCAAAACCGTTTGTGCGATGTGTGTAGATCTGGTGTAGCCTTCACAGCGTCTGAAACAAACTCTGGTGCTCAGTCTGGCGATTTCGGTGCCATCAACATGGTGGCAAATTTAGAGAAACGACACAAAACCTATCATTTTTGCCATAAGCTCTTCGGTGATGTGAGTAGGCCTATATCTGCAGCTTTTATACCTTAATAGTCCCCGAAATAACAGTTTGGGTGCTGAGTTTGGGTATTTTCTGCTTTTTTCTGCAGTATGTTGGGGAATTTTCATAAAGGTCACTTAAATAACGCCTCTCATTTTTTCATAACCATTTCAAAGATGCGCATAGACCTACTGTAGCTTTACCAGAGAGAGAGAGAGAGAGAGAGAGAGAGAGAGAGAGAGAGAGAGACATCAGTTTAGGAAGTGTGCAAGGTACTGGCGTTCCCATCCAACTATCCATTTAATAGTGTTCTTGCTCACCTCGCTCGCTGGATCGGTAAAAGAAAAAAAACATACAAGATAATGCTAAGGCCTAATGTGGAAGGAATTGCTTCGGGAGAGGTACTGTGAAGCCTCTTGTGCCACAGTACGTTAACAGTGTGGTGCAAATTCAGAAGCCGATATCTGAGTTGAATAATGATAATAATAATAATAATAATAATAATAATAATAATAATAATAATAATAATAACAATACAAAGAGGAGGAGGAAGAAGAAATAGAAAAAGAAAGATTACACTTAGGCCATTAGGAAAACCATCAAAATTTACCTAGTCTCAATCTTCCTCTAGAATGTGACCCGTAAAAATCGTTGTTTCCCGAATATGCAGAGACTATGGGAAAGTAGATAGAGTTCATTAAGTCTAACCAGCCTGAGAATCATACTCGAGTTCTTCCACTTGCGAACTGAATGTGCTAACTAATGCACTGTCGACATGCCCTGGAATACTTTGCAAATGGAGGAAATAGAGTGAATGTGGCAACTGCATACTACTACTACTCCACCACCACAACACCACCGTTGCTATTACTACTACTACTAACAGCAACAACAGCAACAATAACACTGCAAGGCTGCTTTGAAGAGAGTACTTATAATTTTACATTTTTAGGCTATTTTTTAACTTGCCATCTCGCACCAACGGCAATGGATATGTTAGAAGGAGAGTGTTTCACTACCTTGCCCTGTAAAAGATCTCCCCAAAGTATTTAAAAAATATATGGAGGCAACAAGAATAAAAATGGTGCGCTTGAAATGAAATGGTAAAGCCCGAATTTGTGGAAGATCCTTTTATTTTAGTCTCCATAATTTATTTCCACAGAGCGTTTTATTTTGTTTCGTTTTGTATATTTTTTTCACACAAATATTCGCTTCAGTTGGATTGTGAACTGTGTAGTAGCTGTGTGAATGAGGACAGTCGTATTTACAAGGGAGCTTACACACAGGTTAAGTTTAGGGAAGATTTATTAATACGGCGTGAAGTCTGGCGGGTGGGTACGGAGAAATATACTTCCTGAATTTTATTGAGTTACACTCCTTGAATGCCATAAATTCTATTTTTTTATTTATCTCTTTAGCTAGAATAGAAGAAAATACCTATGAAAGAGGTGCTGGGAGATACCTAACAGATAAGCGGGAGGTGGTAGCTAGCCTCTTAAGGAGACGAGAATATATTAAGGTACCGTATGTAGAAATCAAGAGGTAAACAAGAGGTGCTCGTAAGCCTCGTACGACTACAACGACCACCCTACGACTATTTCAACTACCCTACGACTACTGCTTGAGAGCCCATCGCCCTCCACTGCCAAACTCTTGACTAATTTCCTGGAACAGTGCCGTCCATGTTGATCCGTGCCTATAGAAGACCGGCGGGTAGCCCATGGGTGCGGATACTGTGATATTGGCACCACCCGACACCGCGGTACCGTCTCCCCAAAGATGCACCCACGACGCACCGCCAGGCAGGTACACCGTCTGGGTCACCTGTGGGAACGGTACATCATCAGTATCATTATTGTATTTGCCATTATCACTGTCAGTTTTATTATCAACACGAACATCATCATAATTATTGCCATCATCATCCTCCTCCTTCTCCTCCTCGTAGTTCTGGACGTTGTAACGGTCGTAACACACACCCACACCCACACCCACACACCCACACCCACACCCACACCCACACCCACACACTTCGGCTAGTTAATCAGAAAACATAATTGTCTCCATACTACTCACGTCTCCCTTATAGAGTATGGGCGCCACCAACAAGTCGGCCCCGTACAAATATTGATAGCTCATGTCCCAGGACCCAGCATCACCTTCGAAGTCCAGGAAGAGAGGGCGCTGCACCGGGGTACCTGCAAACCACATCACCACCGCACTTGCTTCACTTTAAATTGACTAAAATTGCCGTCTCTCCATCTTGAACGCTGAACTGTAGCAGTGAATCATCAGTAGAATGTGATGCTAGTCAACCAGAAGTGCTGTGGAAAGGATGTGCGGTAGAGCCATACCGGTAGCATTTTATTTTTCCTTCACTGAGCCACATGAAATAAGCTGCAAAAGAACGAAACTCTGGGACAAGCTGAGGTGAAAAAAAAAAAAAAAAATAGAGCAGTTGTTCTAGCCTGTCAAAATGTCTACACTGTTTTAGCTCAGTTGATGGCCAAATGTGAGGTGTGAATTTAACTAGTAATCAAGGAGACTCATGTCTACCTCATAGCTAAGGCGCATAGAATTTTATGCAACCACGACTGAGTATTCAAATAGTAAAAAGAGTCCAGTTCTGTAAAGTGAAGAGAAATCGACAATAACTCACTTGTGGTCAGCACCCTTATGTAACTATAATTCTTTCACTTTTACTTGGCTGAAATTTTCATCCTTCTGTAGAGTATTTGATGTAACTCAGTGGCAGAAAAAGACAGTGCGGCTCTACATTCTTTCCACAGCACTTTTTTATGACTAGTCTCATATTCTACTGTTAGTTTATTATGACAGCTTGGCATTTAAGATGAAGAGACACCAGTTTTAAGTCAAGTGAGAGTGAAATGAACACTGTGACTCTGCGAACTGGTCTGTATACTTTCCATAACTTATCACGTGACAATACCCACTTTGCTTCATACTGGACCAAGCTTTCGTCATTTTGCAGCTTAGTTCATATAAACGAATAACAGACACATACAATACTATAACTCTACATCCTTTCCATAGCACTTCTTCATGGCCAGCATCATATTCAAGTGCTAATCCACTGTTACAACTCAGAATTCACTATGGTGGCATCCCATTTTTAGGCTAAGTTAAAGTAAAAGGAATATAGCATCACATCCTAGAGTTAATCCACTGTATCAACTTTGTATTTATGATGGAGAGCTGTCACTTTTAGGTTAAGTAAGAGGGAAAAAGGCATAATGGACGTGAGATCTGGTGTGGTTACGAATGATGACGGTTGGGATACGATACTCACCTCATCAGTGCATAAATCATACGCCACGATGTCCTAAATACGGGGTGGTCCGGAAATAGCGTTCGACTAGAAACTCACCTAGCAGTATCTTATGTATTGTGGGGATGGTTAAGTCTGCTGGTGTGGGCGTAGGTGTGGCAGAGGGAGTAGGAAATGAATAAATGAGGCAGGAGAGACACTGATAACGCTGAGCTGTACCCACAACACACGAGAAATAGCCTGGCAGTGTGGATGAGAAGTACTACATACGGACTAACCTCTATATTGAAACTGACTTAGCTGGCCACCTGTCCCGGACTCACCTGTGGCTTGGAGGTCTTGGAGTAGTGAGCGGGTGTATGGGTGAAGGCGGGCGTGCATCTGTGTGAGGCGGGAGAACTGCAGCAGGGTGTCCTCGTCTGAGTAGAACTGGTGGTTGTGGTCGGGTTTGTTGCCTAAAAGTACAGGAGGGGTCACAGTTATGCCTATCGACCGCGCGAGGGTCATTAACTCATTAACGATCATCAATCTTATCACCCATTAAGGAGGATGTTAGACTGCAGAATGGTCAAATCAGCCTGCAGTCCACTGGGCTCACGTTTCAGACGTACCAGGAGCTACACCCACCACTACTAATTTACAACGGTATGATAATAAATGTTTTTACCACCATGCCCCAATATTTGCTTAACAAATAGACTAAAAAATAATTGCTTTTTTTCCTGTATTATGGTGTGTACCACAGAAAATAATGCTTATAAATGAGTAACAGTTTTAACCTTTTGTTACAGCGATTCTTCTAGACTCGGTAGCAATTATGATCTGAATAACAAATATCACCTACTGAATGTAGGAGAATAATCTACTGTATACCTCATAACTGCATTTGATATGTAGATGATTATATATATATATATATATATATATATATATATATATATATATATATATATATATATATATATATACAGAGAGATAGAGAGAGAGAGAGAGAGAGATCCAGCTCACCTTCGTGTGTGCGCATAACAGGGGTAAACACAGCATACTCAGCAGACCTCAGCAGCAGTTCTTTGGTCCTCACAAGTACAGGCGCTTGAGTCGTATAACCCCCGATGTCGAAGTGGGTCACACCCATCCCGCTCACAGCCAGGCTCAGCGCTGACAAGGATAGCAAGATTTAATTTTGTCTTGTAGGATTTCTTTGATGGTGGAGACGGACGCCATCATGTGGGGGCACCGATGTAACCAAGTGGCTCCACTGCTCGGTTATACAATCATTCCTAAGATCCCTTCCCTGTCCACCGAAAGGAAGATGGTGAATTGCAGAAGGAAAACTTTGTCCTGCAGTCCACCGGGTTCGCGTCCATATAAGACTGAGACCACAACAGGAGCTCCATTGTTTGTATTATTATCGGGTTAAGGAGGCAACGCTTCCTCACCAGCTTATTTCTGCATGTGGAACTTTACTCTAATGTTCCCGGTTAGTTACGTAATATGTATCGATATTTAAACCACATCAATAACATGAAAGAGTTTTGGTGTACTATGCCAGATAAATTGTTCATTAACAGGTGTTACGATATATCCAAAATCACTTAGAATAGGGTCTATATCTCACCAGCAATGATGGTTGATGGCAGACCGTCTCCAAAAGACCAGTCGACGTTTTGGTCCCCCGCCCAGGCCAGTAGTTGGTATGTGGACGAGCCCAGACCGCCAGACCGCATAAAGGGAACCACCTCACCCAGCTGGCCTGTGTTCTCTACCACCTCCCTGTAGACCATGAGCTACTCAGATCATACACACTTAACAGGTCATATTCATAGCATTCACATAGACAGGCCTAGAGTGATTACACAAACTTTACATAAATACATAAGCGCAGCACACAGAGGACACAGCACACAGATTTTGATCACACACAAACTAAGGTTGGGCCAAACTGTTATACTGTTATTATATATAATATAATTATTTGGGTGTATAATTCCTCCATAATTAGAGATTATTCATACATGTACTGTATACATACACAGACCACACATGCAATACAGTTACACAAATCACACAGACTTTATAAACACACAAACCACACATACTACACAGTTACACAAATCACACAAGCTATACAATTACACAAATCACACAAGCTATACAGTTACACAAATCACACAAGCTATACAGTTATGCAAATCACATACATCACATGAAAGGTGCCTCCCCATCCAGTTAACCTTTACCCTTAACAACATCCCGGTATATGCATACACAGATCATAAAGTTTTCAGTGTTCACCCTCTCTCACTTCTCTGCACAGTACACAATAAGAGTTTAATAGATTAGTGACATGATACAATCCTTGGATAGACACACAGAACATGCAGACCACAAAAACCACACAGATCTCATGGGCAACACTAATTTATTCATCTGGCTTGTACTTGCCGTCACCTCCCTGCACACAAGTTGATTAAATAAACAAGCTACATCGAACACAAATTTTACATGAATACCGGATTATATAGAACACTTTATAGAAAATAGACTTTGCCTGTGTACACGGACGATACAGACTGTTTCATCTATCTGGCCATGTACGGACAAAAACAGACAACAACAAAAGTTCATTCGCTTCTCCCGCCTCTCTCATTGCTGTATTCGTAGATGCCTGACTGTGACGTGCTGGACAAGAAGAATACCATCATCCTTGGACCTCATTCATTAACTGGTTACGAGTCTGGCCGAAATTGTTATATCTCCCCAATACACATATCACACAGACTCTCAACAAATAGACTACTTACCTGTTACACTTAGCCCACTGTACAGGTATAAGGTTGTGTGTTTCCTCCTGGTCATACTCGGTGTTGGAGGAGTACATATCCAGCCTCGTATACTCGCCGAAGTCTGCCATCCACCCGCCAAAGCCAAGGTTAAGCATGTTCTTCTCCATCTCGTCTGTTCAAGTGAAGAGATATCGTTGGTACGGCTTAGGAGTGATATTTCGAATTGGAGAAGTTCCTTATAGATTTTCACTCAAAGATTCATTTGGAAGGGGGAGGGGGAACAGACTAAATTGAATATCTTAGTTCGACATTAGACAGGGCAAAATGAAGAGTAGTTAGTGTTGTCTCTTATCATTGCCATCTCCATCACTTATGTCATTTTTTTTTACTTCGTTTTGCTAAATGGGGCAATGTGGCTGGTACAGTGAGCTGGAAGAGTGAAATGTTCTTCATCACTATTGTCACTAATGTTGGTACTGCCTGCTGTCTCCCGTCTCTACTTTCTGCTGTCATCACTACCTCTATGTTTATTTGTATACTGTCACTTCTAATCAGCCACCCATTTGCCACGTCCCTGGTCCACCACGTTTTCCCCCATCTCGTCTGCGGATTATCCCCTTGAAATAGATCGCCTTTTTTACTTGTCTATTCTTGCTACTTCCAGACCATTTTGCTGATCTCAGAAAAGGCCTCATATACGAGTACATAAAAAAGTGCATCCATGGACCTTGTGATCTGCGTTGAGCCATGAAGCCATGAAGGAGAGGGGAATGTATTAAAAAAAAAAAAAAAAAGGGTAAGGTGAGCAAAGGAATATGTGGGATGAGCTGAAAATGCGGTGGGTGTGGGGACAGGGCATAAGAGTATACCCTGTAAAATGGGTGTTGTAAGATTAATGGTCTGAGTGTAGTGAGGATGTATTTCAATGTCTTCTGCAACAACATTAAATATAACAAGATAGCTAAAATTGCTCTCATGTATCTGGCGTCTTCGAAAATGTAAACACCAACCTCTGTACCAGGCCAGAGAATCAGGGGCCATGAGGTCCACTTTTCCCACCAAGAATCCTCCCACGTCCTGTTTGAACACCTCTCCCTGGGCGTCTGTCATGAGGTGGCCCAGTGCCTTGGCCTCCTCATACATGTCCCCTCCTTCGATCAGCATAGGGTTGATGTACGCCAACACTCGCACGTCCTCACCACGTAGCTGCTCGATTACCTTGTCCAAATCTGGTGTAAAAGTATTTTTGTTAGTAGTGGTAGGGGTATTAGTATTATTATTATTACTAGTATTAGTGGTAGTGGTACTGGCATTAGTATTAGCACTGGTGTTAGTATTAGTATTAGCACTGGTATTAGTATTAGTATCTTTATTAGCAGTGCCTTCGCCTCCTCCTTCATATCTCGCCCGGGACCAGGATAGGGTGAGGTAGACAAAGGCTGGTATTCTTGTCGGTTAAGGAAACCCTAACACTTCTTTCTATGCGATTTTTTTTTTGCTTATTACACCTTGCCTACCTCTTCTGTGTTGCCTAAGCCATTCTAATATCAAAACACTCTGCGTAAATAGTGTAGAAAACGATGGTGGTCAGCCGTATCCAAAAATAAATCGTTAAGGAAGAGTTGTTTGGGAGTCTCCTTACCCTTCGAGAATACGGCCAAGGATTCATACGTCTTTCCCACGTAACTATTCGATTACTTTATCCAAATTAGACATTAAAAAAACATTAATAAGAGGAGAAGTAGGGTAGTAGTAATAGTCGCAGTGCTTTACAATACTTCAGAACTGTTCCATCGCCAGTTATAGCCAGAGAGAAAGTTGGGGTGTAATACGCAAAATAAATCGCCAAGAAAGAGATGCAACGAGACACTCAGATCTCTGTGCTCTACCTCTTCTTCCTCCTACCTGGGTAATGAGTACCGTTCCATCGCCAGTTCCAGTACACGCGATGTCCAAAGTAGGTCTGGATGTATCCCGACCAGTCCTGGATCCAGATACCGCTTACGTTGGCGCCAGCAGCTTTGGCCTCCTCGTAGTAAAACAGCATCTGAGAAGCATCATCATCATCATCATCATTGTCATCGCCGTCGTAATCATCATCGTCAACGCAATCATCGTCATCATCATCATAATCATCACTGTCATCGCCGTCGTAATCGTCATTGTCAACGTAATCATCATCATCATCATCACCACCACCATTGTCAACGTCATCATCATCATCATCATCATCATCATCATCATCATCATCGTCTTCGTAATCGTCATCCTAAACGTAATCGTCATCGTCAACGTAATCGTCATCATCATCATCATCATCGTCATCGTCTTCGTAATCGTCATTGTCAATATAGCCTAATCGTCATCGTCATCACCATCATCATCATCATCACCATCGTCAACATCATCATCATTATCCTTGGACCCTATTCATTAAATGGGTATTATCATCATCATCATCATCATCATCATCATCATCATCATCATCATCCTTGGACCTTACTCATTGACTGGGTACGAGTCGGACCGAGAGTGTCACATCTCCCAAATAAATAGCACGTTCTCATGTCGGTACAGATGCCCTCCTGTCTATCTATCTATCATCTTTAATTATCTACCTGTCAGTATCTATCTATCTGTCTATCTATCTATCAGTCTGTTCGTCCATTCATCTCTCTCTCTCTCTCTCTCTCTCTCTCTCTCTCTCTCATACCTCATCAGTGCCCCTCTGCAGTGCAATAGTGGTGCCAGTAATAACCCAGTCAGGCAGCTGTGGTTGGGGCCCCATGTGGGTTGTCACTGCCTGCACCGTCTCCAGCAGTGACGCTCCGAACACAAGGCTGGCTCGAAACACGTCATTGTGAATCATTACCTCGTGACGGGAATCCTCTGTGAAATTCAGTACCAGGTAACTGAAATAAAAGAGATTAATTATTTATTTATTTATTTATTTTGACGAGCACTGGATTCTGAGATAAATGGAAGGCGTTCAGAAAGGGAAAATAGTTATGTCGGTACAAAAAGGTGGCCGTTGATAAAAGTTGAAAGAAAGGTGGTTGCAAACAGATTAAACATTTATTTTTGGTGGGAGGGATGTATTGAATTCTGAGATGACTGGGTAGGGATATACTCGTAGGTTACGTGTGAAGTGTGATGATGATGAATTGATGATGATACAGAAAAACACGAGTTAAGTTTAATTATATAAGTTCGTATAAGACTCGCGTTGCTCTTCATCCTCCATCTATATCTATCTTTATTAAACACAACCATCCTCCATCTATATCTGTCTCTGCTCATACGTATAAACCATTCTTTTCCTTCGTTTGTCTTTTTTTTTTTCTTTTATGCACAACCATTCCGCTTCTTCATTTGTCTTTATTCACACATAACCATTTCCTTCTGTATACACACTCCTCCTTCATACACAGCATCTTCCTTCTAGATCACTCTTTACTCATATACACTTAACAATAAATCTTAAATCAATTTTACCACGCTTCTGGATTGACTAGACTTATCAAAAAAAGTATTTATCACATAATCCTGGTAAATGCTATCGAAGACTTTCTGATAAGTTTCATGTCCTTCACACTAAAGTAGATTCCCTACACTACACCCTGCGGGCCTTCTATATTTGTTTATCCTGCTACAAAAACAAAGAACATACTCACTGTCTATCTGGGATAAGGCAGGAATACCGCCTGGATGAGAGGAATGACGCCTGTGGCCAGTAGGTAGTGTAATACTCGCCCCCAGCATTGCCGTCTATGTCTGTTATGTTGGCTATCACACCTCCGTCACGACCAATACCTGTACACACACAAGAAAAGTTGCGGAATCTGACCCTCTTTCATTTTGAGCTCTCTTTTAAGCTTGTTGTTGTTGTTGCTGTTGTTGTCTAACACCGGTCTGTTTGGCCGAGCAGACCCGTCGAATACAGGTAAATAACTTCTGTGGGGCCGTCCTACAGGTACAGTACTGTACATACACCGTGTGTCCGACGCCCCTTATGGTAGACAGCGCCTCAGCTGGGTTGGACCAGAGTTCTTCCCTATGGCGAGGTACTGTGCATGGGAATATTCGTATGAGGAGGTTTGACTCTTGGGAGGACGCTGTAGCTACTTCGCTTCATACAGGGTGCAAAGCGTCACCACGTGTAGGATCCTTGTCATCTTCCTTTACCCAGGCTAATACCAGCTAATGTCCACGTTCTGCATATACAGCGAACTGGTTACTGGGAAATGGAGTGATGATGATGAGTGACGATTATGTTGGAGTGATGACTGAGGACTGATGCTGGTGATAATATTAATGATGATGATGACTGATGATGATGAAAAGTTTATGAAGAAGATGATGATGATTGATGACGAGTGATGATTGGTGGACGATGAGTGATGCTGGATGATGATGGATGGTTGATGATGATTGGTGATTGATGATAATTGATTACTGATGATGATGATGATTGATAATTGATGGATGACTGATGACTGATGATTGACGATGATAAATGACGATTGATCATTGATGACTGATGATGATGATGATGATGATGATGATGAACGATTGGGATGACAACGCTAGTAAAAGGCTAAAAACCTGATATGAATATTGAAGATAAGGGTGTAGTCCAACTTTGCAGGGTGTACTGTACCTTGCTCGCTGGTCCATATGGGGAAGTATCTGCCACGGAGGTTGAGGTAGGTGTATTGCTCGCCTCCTCCCCAAACCCTCTCGTCCTCGTCTGCATACAGCCTCACCCAGATGCGATTGTATGCTTCCCTTGAGTACACCGCCCTAGTAGAAATGTCCACCTGGGTACTGCTCACCTCCGACACCACCAAATCAAACTGGAGGATGGAGTGCTTTATTGTAGCTAGCACCAGACGATTTTACTCAGCTGAGAGTAAGTCATAGGAGTCTGAGCTTGTTAATACTGCTACTACCCTCTCAAGATCAGAACAACTCTAGCATTCTGTATCCCTAATGCCAGATGACTTCTTCAGCTGAGAGTGAGCTAAAGGAGCCTGAGGGTGTTACTAATGGTACTATATTCTTTTCACCTTAACTTGGGCTAAATTTACCATCTCTCCATCTTGAATGTTAAGTTGTAACACAAACCCCAGAATACGATGCTAGTCACTAAGAGGTGCTATGGAAAGGATGTACACCCGTAGCACTATATTTTCTGCCATCGAGCTACGTTAAACAAGCCGAAAAACAACGAAATTCTGGGCCAAGTTAAGGTGAAAGAACTAAAATAAGCATTAGTCCTTTATGAGACGGCCCTAGCGTGTATTCAATATAGACAGTGGGTGTTAGTGCCGAAGTGATGACATGTGGAGGTGTATAGTATGTAAGAGGACTGCTGGGCCTTGGAAACGGGCTGTGAAATTTATGCCCAAAGTCAGACACATTAAAATAAATTCACTCACAGTCAAAGTAGGATCGAGGTGTGACTGCAGGGTGAGTTGGATGAGGGTTGGCTGGGTGGATACTTGTGTGTAGTCACTGAGGGGTATCTTGTCTATAATTTCATCCTGAAGTTGGAACATGCCGTGTGTCTCGCTGAAGTTGGCCACACCTGACCCCAGCCACACGATGGGGTCTGCTGAGGAGTGCTCGAAGATCTGTTGGGTGGATGAAGAAGAAGAAGTAGAAGAAGAAGAGCAGGAATAAGAACAATAATAATAAAAAAATAGAGTAAGAAGAATCATAAACAGAGCAGGAGTAAGAAAAATGGAATAATAATAATAATAATAATAATAATAATAATAATAATGGCCATGTCTGAGCCTAGCCACAGTATTGGGTGTGCTGTTGTGTACGCATCTGATGAATGGGTAAAAGAACAGCAAATAGGGACGTACTCTAAGTGGCTTTGAAGATTACGTAGCACATCTTCATTAGCGATTTTTTTCTGCACATTGTACCTTATTATCCTATGTCATTGATACAAACTAGGATGATATTAAAACGATATAAATAGCACCCACTAGAATTATGATGTGTAATATGCATAATAAATAACAAAGGAAGAGGTGTTACGAAGCCTCCCATGTCTAATAATATGACCATATCATGAAAATATTGACCGTTATTATTGCTGGCTTTGGAGACTTCGTGAAGTCTCAACTCCAGCAATTTAGTTTCCTTATTACATATTAATATTCTTTTATTTTAATTTTCTTTTCTTTATGACAATGATCCAGCCGATGTCGCTACTGGAAATACAGTATAAGTCATTCAAGATAACATCAGGATATAATACGCAAAATAATTCGTTAAGGAAGAGGGTAGAGACAGACAGACAAACTCCAATATTAGAAGGCAAAGCAGGAATGAATGAAATATAACAAGTAAATATGAACTGGTAAACACAGGGTGGAAGAATTAGCGATGACAACAAAGCAACGACGCAATGGACTTCAGCGTTAATAGGGTATCGCTTCACTTTTCAGTCGAGATGATACGAAACTCCTACAAAGAATTCTGAAAAGTTGGTTGGGCTACGAAGACCACATCACTGGTTTTCGAAAATCATTGCTCTCTGTCTCCTTATTTACTGTTATGAGGTAGATCGAAATTCATGTCCGCAACTGTATACATAAACACGAGGGAGGGGAATTGAGGATTGAAATAAATGTCCGAGTGTCATGAGCTTAAGGGCAAAGGACACTAGGAGAAAGAATGTTCCCCCAAACATCGCACAAGATACCACCAGACGGAAAAGCTCTCTAGCGAAAAGAAAGAAAGAAAAAGAAAGAAATGAAAATGAAACCGTGGATGGCAAAATAAGATATAGAGACACCCTCGAGCTTAAACAAAAATGACAAAGCTCTATAATCCCGCTCTACAGCAGTGACGGCAACCGCAGTTAAGTTCTTTTTTAAGTCCTAAACTGATTTCCGCAACTATATCGTTGTTAGCCTCAAACCGTTTTCTACAATGCTTTTAATTATAACCACTTCCGCCTCCTCCTCCTCCTCCTCCACCGCCTCCATGGTGAAAGTTCGCGCATTACCCACTCCCAGCTGAGGTACAGTACCTGTGGCTTGGGAACAAATGTCTTAGTGACTGACATGCAGCTGTGTACCTTGAACTGAATGGTAATGAGCGAAATTAGTACTGTATACTGGTAGTTCTTAATGAACATATATTTCGGTGGATACACGTATGTGCTCCATACCTTCAGCCCGAGAACGAGTTGCTGGAGAGACGCCTTCACGTGGTGGCACGGATAGAATAGTCAAGTAATATTAACGTCCCTCAGCTCCCTGACACTTGACCTTCCTACCACTTAACTCCTGCGATCAGTTTTCCACCACTTAACCCTCCACCACGTAAACCTCCACCTCTTAAACCTCCACTACAAAATCTTCCACCACTTAAACCTCCACCACTGAGCCCTCCACCACTTAGCCACCCTCCACTAAAGCCTCCACCACTCCATCCTCCACCACTTAACCCTCCTCCATTTAAGCGTCCACCACTCCATCCTCCACCAATAAACCCTCCACCAGTTAATCCTCCACCACCTAATTCTCCACCACTTAACCCTCCACCATTTAAACCTCCACCACTTAATTCTCCACCACTTAGATGCCATTTGGTCGTTCACTACTTATGTTACCACTTAATTCTCCACCATCTTGATATTTAATTCTCCTCTTAAATTACAACTTAACCCTCCATTTAGACACCTTGAAATCTTCCACTACTTCAATTGCCACTTAACCATCAACCATTTAGATTACCACTTAGATTAGCACTTACTTATCTACCCCTTAAACCTCCACCACTTAACTTCCACTTACCTTAATGGCATTGAAGCTGATTTCGAACCCATCTGATGTGGTGTTAAGAGTGAGTTCTCCATTCGAACCCACAGCCAGTGCCCCCGCCAACAGCACCACCACCACCCGTACCGACACAGCCATCCTCAGCCTGGGGGGATCTAGGCGTAAAAACTGCAATCCCTCCACCTTGAATGTTGAGTTATAGCAAGGGATTTTTACTGGAATGTGGTGCTAGTCACGAAGAAGTGCAATGGAAAAGATGCAGGGCAGTAGTATTGTCCTCTGCAACAGGACGAAAATCTCCGCCATATTAAGAATGAACCATATGTACAGTCGGTCAAAAAAGTATGGCTATGAGGGGTAAATCGACAGCCGAAATGACCGATATAATGTAGCTTGTGAGGTCCCAAGAAGACATGTCTATTAATATCTGATTATAAATATAATAACAATGCTGACCTGAAAAAGTCAAAGGCAAGTGATACGTGACATTCTTGTGGGAGTAGGTTCCTCACAGTGGGAGGAAAAACATAAATTATTTTCCTATGGCTATCGTCCATGGTTTTAGATTGCTTCGCACAAAAAGTGCACCAATACTTTTTTGATCGACTGTATAAGGTGTATGGTCAGGTTGTATATCGCCCCCAGCGTACAAGTTAATAGCCAGTGATCGTGACCATGTGCTGTGTTATTTATAGAAACACAAGGTATGTAGATGACCTGACTGGAATGTTTCGCTCCCAGTTCACTTACCTACTTTCCTTTACCACTCACCTCCCCGCCGGAAGACCTTCTGACTTTGGGGGGTTGGTTTTAATGCTATACTAACACGCTACAAAGTAAAGCTAAGGGGGAAAAAACTCCATCTTTCAGGGAACTGTATAATATCGCAAATAATCTTAAATGAGGACCCTTCCTTACGTTACTGGCCTATCTTCAGTCCTCTCCCACCCAGACCTCGCAAGGGAATTCCCTGCAGGTTGAGAACACATACTGCATGCACATGGCTTCGCTACATATTATCATTTAGCCTTGCCAAAAAAACACACATTATGTTTACTTGCATATATCATACTGTATACATCTCGCACAGTATATCTGTTACCTTCACGGGGTGTGAAATTTAGTCAGTCATTATGTATTAAACAGCATTTACGCTTACGATTAAAAAAGTAACAGCACAATAATAATATTCAGTGCTAAGGTCAACGGCGATAATAAGCAGTGTTACCTAAAGGAAATCGCATTGTGACGTTCAATCCACAAGCTTTTTTGTTGACTTTTATTGTTACTGTGCGACGTGACCATCAACTAGCGTCGTAAACAATAGTGTGTGTTGGGGGAAGCTATGTAGACTACCGTTAGAAAATTGCCACTCCGGTTCTTACGTATCTCACAGCACTTACGTATGTCACAGCACGAGAGAGAGAGAGAGAGAGAGAGAGAGAGAGAGAGAGAGAGAGAGATTGTTACTGCACATACCTGTAGTCACGGTACTCACAAGCTCAAGTAACGATCCGTAAGAAGGTAACATGTGACTGCAGCGGGGCTGTAATGGTCGCCTCTCTTACCGTGAACAGGTGCTGAAGACGGCTGCCCTCGTGGGGTAGCATCGTTATAACCTGATGGCTTCACTGCCCGGCGATAAAAACATATCTCAGTTCCCTCCCTATTGTCCCCAAACGAGGATGGTGGACTGTAGGAATCGGGCAACTTTAGCCTGCAGTCCACTGGGTTCACATTTCAGATAAACCTTGGGCTACAACAACAACAACAACTTCCAATATTACTACTACTGCTGCTACTACCACTACTGCTACTACTACTTTTAACTTACCCCCCAAATTGCCATATCTCCATTTCGAATGCTGAGTTGTAACGATGAATTAACCTTAGATATGGTGCTGGTCACTAAGAGCTATGGAAAGGATGCAGAGGCGCAGCACTTTTCTTTTCCTGTCACTGAGCTATGTAAAATACGAGGAAGCTGCAAAAGGACGAAAATCTTGGCTGTTTTGGTGCAAGAACTATAGTCACGATGGCGAGCTATCAAAATGTTGTAGAGCCGTAGCACTGTCTTTTTCTGCCACTGGGTTGTACCTAGAATAATGCTATTCACGAAAATGTGCTATGGAATGTATGTGGAGTGGCAGCATTGTCTTTTTCTGTCACTCAGCTGTAACAAGATCTTAACACTAGAATATGATGCTAGTTACGAAGATGTGCTATGGAAAGTGCGCAGCTACCGTAGCAGTGCCCTTTTCTGCTACTGAACCTCGTGACATATGGTGCGAAAGGACGAAAAATCTGGGCCCAAATCAAGGTGAAAAACTCATACCACGACAAGACCACTCCACTTACCAGGGTCAGGGCAAATGAGGCAGTGACTAGGTGTTTTTGAATCACTGCATCAGCTATCATTTTTGGGTTCTCACGCCTTTACGCAATATTGTCCTCGGGCACATATTCTAGTCATCTCAAGAGGCTTGATAGCACCCTTTTCTTGTCGATTTATCTTGCACATCCCGCTTCAATATTCCTTTTATGTGATTTATAAACTTTTTAATACCTCCATAGACTGCATAAAGAACAGGCCAGAGAGTTTGAACATGTGGTGTGCAGCAGTAAGCTGGTAAGGAGGAATTGCCAGGGAGCCTCCTAAACCTACGAGGATATGACCCTATCACATCTGGCTGGGTCTCACTTTATCAACACAGGGTTTCATTGACAATTCCCCGAAGCTTAGAGATTTCGTAACACTTCTTCTTTAGCGATTAACTCTGAATATTACTTTTAGCATCCTGTATGTTATTGATGTAAATTATGTCAATATTAGAATGATATAAATAACAAATCTATAACGCTTATTTATAGGTAGTTAACATCAGAAGCATACAAGGGAGTATTAAGGCGTAATATACAAAATAAATCGCTGTGGTAGAGGTGTTACGAAGTCCCTGTGTTACCTACAAAGTGGTTTTGTGTACAAGATTCTTTGTTTATCCTTTTATCGTAACTCAGACAGCTACTAGACACGAACAGGCTGGGAATCAGAGTTACCTCAGGGAGCTGATCGTAAGAGCCGCTTCCCTAAGCGGATACCAGGATAATTAAAATATATCGTAGCTGAGACGTTGCTGGGGATCTCAGCGGGCCTTAGAAGTAGGAAAAAAGATGTATCCATGAAATCAATTCCGACTCATAGCAAAAAACACCATAAGGGAAACCGTAGCCACATCGTAGGCGTTTGTGTCCTTATAAAACTGGATCATCAGCTGTGTTTCCTGTCAGTCACAGGCTTCCATTTAAACCGTTAATCAGAATGCGATATGTGTACTTTATACTCACCATAAACGTTATATACACACCATACAAACTATACCATGTACATACAACAAAAAAAACTATCGTTACACCTTCTGCGCGATATAAAATGACACACGAATGAAGGTTTTTGATAACAGCCTCCTCCATTGGTATCCCTGCGTGTGTTTGTTGCATATTTATTATAAGCTATATCCATTGCTTCTCCCATGCACATTTCTACCTCGTCCTATTTGGCAACTCACCCACTGTCAGGCTTACCAACCCTAGCGAGACAGCCAGGTTGTTCAGTATGAAACACATCGGACCCCCCTGTAACGATAGTTTTTTTGCTGTGTGTACACAACGAACACTGTACGAATACACCATACAACCATACTAACAGTACGATACGCACCATACATCATGTACAGCACAACATGCTCTCCAGACACCTTATGCACTATGCACTATATATCATACACATAATACACCATATACACGATGCACACCATACACACCAAATATCGAACAAAACATTATGCACACTGTGCACACCATAAACCATATACATCGTATTCAGTTTACAGAGTACATACCATACACCATACACACCTTGCTCACCGTTCAAAAGCACCATACACACCATACTCACCATTCACCATACACCATACAGCATGTAATCTACAATTTGTTACCATTCACCGTACACTAAGTAACGTACATGATACAGTGTACAACATGCATTATACACAATACAGTATACTATACACAATACACTATACACCGAACACTATACGAGCACATATACACTACACCGCACATTCTGGATTACTCGTACATTCACAATAAACTACATACACCACACCAGCAATAAACACTATTTTTTTTTTTTATAGATAATGAATGGAGGAAGGAAAAACAAAGGGGAAAAAAAAAAAGTCCATGTGCCTAAAGGCATCCTCCATTCATAAAATATTTATAACAACTGGATCTGAATTGAAGTGGATTAAATGTTTGTGGGAAACAACTCCCAGGAAGTGAATTCCAGAGTAGTAGTAGTTCTAGGGATAAATGAATTTTGATATGCATAGGTTCTGCATTGCGGGGTAGAGAGTGTGAATTCATGGGCGCTCCCAGCTGCCCGAGTATTTCGGGAGAAAATGTGAAGGGGAGGAACAACTGAAGCCAGTTCGTCTGAACACTTACGGTAAAAATATCACTAAAATAATGCTAAAGAAGTAACATCTCTGCGTACTGATAATGGAGGAAGGTCTTGCGTGATGGCAGGATTATTGATTAATCTAATGGCTTTATTACGAATTTTGTCCGACTGCCTCAGTGCAACCGCTCCACATCCACTCCACAGTGGTGAATAGTATTCGATCTGAGAACGCACATGACTTTTGTATATTGTGGCCATCTGCTCGTCAGTGAAGAACTCACGAACTCTGTACATAAGTCCCAATTATTTGAAAGCATTTTTAGCAAGGGATTTAACATAAGTTATTCAGCTTAGGTAAGGGTTTAGAGTAACACCTAGGATATCAATTGTAGTGGATATGGGAATATTGACATAATTTAAAATTATGTGAGAGTCTGAGGGATTCTTTCTGTTGGAGAAATTAATGTATTTAGTTTTCTGAGCGTATGAGACCAGATTTGTTTGTCCCCATTGATTAATTTTAGAAAGGTCCTGGTTCAGAGAAATTGCTGTGTTTATTTGGGAATTTATAAGATCAAATTGTGTAAAGGAGGTACTGAATGTGAAAGAACTATGAAGTGTCGAGTCATCAGCATAAGAGAGTATTGGGTTGTGAGTGACAGATAGGAGGTCATTTATATGAATGAGAAAGAGGGTTGGCGCCAAAACTGATCCCTTAGGTAGGCCAGCATTTATGGAATGAAAGTGGGAATAAATACCATCTACCATGACCCGTATTTTTCTATTATGAAGGTAAGAAGAAATTAGAGGAACCAGTGATGCAAGGCCATAGTGTGATATCTTAGACAATAAGGCCTGGTGCCATACTCTGTCAAATGCTTTTGATATATCTAGTGCTACTGTGTGTATTTCACCGTGTTGGTCTATTGTTTTGTTAATCTGATGGGTAAGAAGGCAACGAATGTCTACAGTTGAACGTTCTTGTCTAAATCCATACTGCCGATCATTGATTAATTTAATGATTTCTAGATGCTTGACTATGTGTTTGTTAATTAGCGTCTCAAAAACTTTGCCGAGAATGGAAGTTATTGCAACTGGTCTATAGTTTGATGAATCAGAAGTTGCCCCTTTTTTAGGAACAGGATGGATATTTGCTTCTTTCCAAGAGGCTGGAAAACTTGATGTACGGATGCATAAGCGTAAAAATTTTGCCAATACAGGAGCCAACACTATACACTACGTACACTACACAATCTACACTATAAAATTATATTATATACAAAAGGAAATATATTAGAGAAAAATAAAAAAATTGCAGATAAACACGACAGCTAAATCCTGGTTACGAGATCCGCTAAAGGAGTTTCGACCTTCTCTTAACTTACGAGGTTCAGTAACGAGCAAGTCTGGCCACGCTCGTTTTAGATCGATTGGAAAGACATTACGATTTCCGTGCTAGACTAGACTTACGAGATCCGCTGGTAGATACGGGCTTGCATATCCTTAGGATTATCCGGTCCGGGGGAGATTGAAACCATGTGGTCAAAAGGCATTAAGATTAATTTAATCAGTTTTCAACTTCTTTGTCTTTTACTTTTTCGCAGTCGTCATCGTCTTCATTATCGTCATCGTTTTTGCTATCGTCATCGTTTTCAATATCGTCCTCGTCCTCACCATCGTCAATGACATCGTCATAGAAATCGTCTTCATCATCGTCATCATCACCAACTTCGTCATTGTCTTCGTCGTCGTCGTCTTCGCCATCGGCGCCTTCAAAATAGTCGTCATCGTCGTCGTCGTCGACTTTATCATCGCCTTCTTCATGATCATGATCATCATCTGTTTCTTCTTCTACTTAAACACATAATTTCCCATCAAGGTTAGAGTGTATCTAAGCCAACATGATAGAATTCACAGTTACCATTTGGCGACCGTTCCCATAATGGTCAATTTCTGATCTATACTTGCTAACGTCGGATATGTGTAAGCCGACCGCAACAATACATAGATGCATGCGAGCCACGCCATCAAAAGTAGTAGTGACAGCAGAAACAGAGGAATGAGACTTAGCTGGGCAGTATCTTAAAAAGGAATGAATGTGGAAGCAGTCTTAAGTCTGGTTGCATCTGACTGGGTCACAGACTACCAAGAGTGTAACATTATACGACAAAAACTGAACGCCAGACAATAAGAAAATATCGTAATACACCATAAATATTAACGAGGCGTCAACTTAGTACTCATTTTGTACTACTGTGTAAAGTATTACGGTTTACTGTACTATACTGTACTGTACTTCTCATTTCAACGACCCTACTTTTAGTCTGTTGGGTTATAAGGTATAATGAATTGCGTCTTTTGTTGGTTTGAGGCTACGTGAGAGTTGCAACACCTGGCCCTACCTTCACATATCAAGTGTTGCAGTTGAAATTATGTAATGTTCTAAGCGCCGTGTGTGTGTGTGTGTGTGTGTGTGTGTGTGTGTGTGTGTGTGTGTGTGTGTGTGTGTGTGTGTGTGTGTGTGTGTGTGTGTGTGTGTGTGTGTGTGCTTTAACTCCTCCTAGGCTATTTGATGGACCTAACTAAAACTTCCCAGGTGCGTTCGTCGGGCTTCTGGGCAGGTTTTCCATTATATACAATTTTCCTACTATGATATTTTGGGGCGTCAGCCTCTCTAGTCTAATCAGAAATTCTCAGAAATAATAAAAGAAGGGCTGATATGGCTTTGATATCTTAGTATATGTTGTACAACGAACTCTCATCAGCAATGCGATATTTGGGGAGCGTGACCCCCACAATGGCACATCCCCAAAATAAAAACGATAAAACGTAAGGAAAACTGAGCAGATGGATATTGACGAAACTTCTCAGGTCAGTTCGTCTGGTTGTTTGATAATGTCCTCCACTACATTTAATTTTTGCACCATTATTTTTTGAGGGGTCAACCCCCCTCCAAAACTTAGGACACAAAACAGGAGGAGGAAAGATGTGGCTTTGATATCTTGGTACATGTTGTGCAACAGACTCTTATATACTAATGCGAGATTTGGGAAGTGTGCCTCTACCCCTAACCCCAGTGGTTCTTGAGGGGTCAGCCCCTGTCTCAAAAATAAAAACGATCAGAAAAATGAAAAATATTTGGATAAAACTTCTCACATGAGTTTATCTGGTTAATCCAAAGGTCTTCCACCATATACAGTTTTCCAACCCTGACTTTTAGGGTGACCAGCCCCCATCACTAAATTTAAAAAATTCTCAGAGATAGTGAAAGAAGGGCAGATATGACATTGATGTCTTAGTACATGTTGTGCAATGGACTGTCATCCGTAATGCGATATTTGGGGAGCGTAACCCCTCAGTGATTCCTGGAGGGGTCAGCTCTCCTCAAAATAATATGATCGGAAATAAGGGGACAGTGAGTACATCCATATCAACAAAATCGGGAGACATATCGCTGGATTCGGTATGCAGTTTCCTTGGTTTCTCTGAATGCACAGGAAGAAACAACATCTACTTTATTGCAATCACTCGGCATTTACGATGGAGGACGGCAGTTTTAGGTTTGGTCAAGACAAAGTGAAAAGAGTATTGTAGCACCATCTCTTATATTCTCATTTCATGTCTCATCTTTTCAGCCTGCAGTCCACTGGGTTAGGGGAGTCTATGGTTCAGTGGTAGCATATTCACCTCGCATCGGATCGCATAATTCCAAAGTTTCTTACTATATGGCACCGTAAGAAATTTCAGCGCTTACACTGTCTCTGATTACGTTAGGAAAATAAAAGCTGGGTTCTTCATGGGCATCCTAAACAAATCATAGACATGGAATTGTGCTAAAAAATAGTATGTACAGCACATCTCGTGAAGATAACTCGAAAATTTCACACTGTGGCAATACATTAGCGACGGCACCTTCCAGCACCCACCCTATTACCTGGTCTTTTGTACAATATTTGTTATGCCAGTTGTTCACTGATCATTCGGCTTTATGTACACACACACACACACATTATATATATATATATATATATATATATATATATATATATATATATATATATATATATGTGTGTGTGTGTGGGTGTACACACACACACACATACACACAGGAATCGAACCTGGGTCTCCTAGATAGGAGTAACACACTGCTATCACTACGCCTTGGCGTGATAATAGCTAAGCCGCCCGAATTTTATAAAGAACCAGGTATATCCAGTATGGAAGGGTATGTTTCAACCGGGTTCGATCCCGACTAAAGCGTTAAAAAAAAAATTCCACATGTGTCAACACGTGTAATGTGTGTTTCTCCAACATATTTATCTGTTTATATTCTAGGGGAGGAATGGACCACAATAAAAAATCATCTGCATTCATGTGCCATCATGCAGTCGACAGATATTAATACCATATTATCTTCTATGGGGAACATCTTTTGAAACAACCAATACCCAAGCAGTTTATATTTCAGCAAATATAGGATGTTGAGACTTTTTTATTTTTATTTTTCAATTTTGTTATGAGATGCGCTTCATGTACGACCGGCCCACAAAGGATAAAGGAAACCACCCCTTCTCTTCAGTCATATTATTAATGCATATATTACACTGCACTGTCAGGCCAGTCAGATTCCGAGGCGTATTCACAAACACACCTACTACCAACTCACTCACCTAACATACATTTTGATCTGCAGGAAGTTCGAGACAAATGAAAGGTATCTGCTCTCCCTTTGTCGTCCTTCCCCTTCCCCCCCAAAAAAAAAAAAGATTTTCCTCTCGTAATGACACCCGCGCTTGCAAAGTGAAAGTGGACTTTATGTTTTGCTTGACATGTGTGTGTTCATCTTTCAGCCTCTCTGTCTTAGTGAACAAAATAACTGGGAAAGTTTTCATCTGATGTTTACTAAACTTGGTAGGAGGGTTGAGGGTCAGGCATGGGCTTGACCTATTGTCTTGAGAATAACAGGTCAATGATGAAGGTAACATGGCAAGGTGAACTTCAACAGGTTTTATTCAATATAGACGAAGCTTGGTAAACAGGCTCAATGTAAGGCTAGGATGAAGGGATTCGATTTTGAGAACTAACAGTCAAAGGTAGATGTCAAAGGACTGAGCCAAAAAACAAGGATATGGGGCAAGGTAACTCAGTCAGCTTTGATCTGAATTAGACCAAACTTCGTGGAAGGTTTAAGGGTTTGGCAAAGATGAAGTAAATCGATTCTGAGAGCAGTCAAGCTAAGGCTGGGGCCACAGGGCAAAGAAAACTGCCCACCAACTGATCGGTGCCGGGGCTGCATTCTCAGTGTGCTCCTGTTTTAGATTTTCTTTTTTTATAGAAGGAATAAGAGGCATGGGTTAGCCTACTGTGCACTCTTGTCCGTCCTTTAAAATACAAATTAGAATTGTGACAGGGAATCGATCATAGATGTGTTGGAGAATCTCACTCCCGGGCTGTATTCAAAATTAAACTTGCGATGTACTCCATGACGTAACTAGAGTGCGTTTATTACAGCATAACAAAGACCCCCCCCCCTCCTTCACCTCAGCTGATGTAAAGTGTAGCCAGACCAGAGGGTTGCATTGCTTAGTAACCAAGGAGACTCTTTCCAGCCTAAAAACCAAGCATCGAATTTCACAAAAGTGAGAGTTAGTAATCAAATTGTGAGGGTGGTTCAGTCCCGTCAGATGAAAACAAACCAATTTTAGGATTTGGTTTTGCACGAAGGTCAAGGCAATATCACAGCTGGACCGTAACAGACATGATTTAATTACGTTTTTCTTTTTATGTGTCTGATTCTGTGAGGTGGGGGGAGGGCAGTGAAATGGCAGGGGACAGGGCGACATGGAGACGATTATTTTTGTGGCCACCTCTTACGGGATTAAGGCGTCTGGCAATAGACAGATATATTCTGGACTTAAACTCGATTTGTAGTTTAGGTCTACCAGTTTCCCAACGTGCCACGCTCCTTCACATGTCACCGCTTGGGCGCTAATATCCACCGTTCATACCTAAACATGCCAATGGTATCTCATTCAGGGCTGGCTTGATGGTTTTGGAGGGGAAGTTTTTATGACGTGTCGCTGGTGTTTGCGAAGATTACAATTATTATTATTATTTTTTTTCACGTGACGGAACTGAGCCACTCCACAACTGGAATCCTATGTCGTGGTTGCATGAAATTCGATCAGTCTTAGTTATGGAGCAAGAATGAGTCGCCTTGGTTCCTAGTCATATCAGCCCTCTAACCTGACTACACTTGGCCATTTGCTGTGGTGAATGGGGTTAAGGATATATGCCAGGGTAGAGTAAACGTGGCAGGGTCTAGTAAAGCCGGCTTTAACGAAATTCAAATGATCAAACTCCATGATTTTTTGAATGACGAACATATGATAGTGGAAGATTCTGCGAACTTGTGCTATAATAATAATAATAATAATAATAATAATAATAATAATAATAATAATAATGATTCTATAGTACGTTCATCTTAACTTGGCGGGGAATTTCGTACTTTTCACTTTATCTCACGTAGTTCAGCTGCAGAAAAAAAAAAAAAAATGATACGGCTCAAATTGTGGTTCATGGCAATTCTTCGTGACGAGCATCAGATTCCAGATGGAGAGACTGCAATTTTAGGCCAAGTTAGAGTGAAAAGAGCACAGTTACGAGAGAGAAATGATCATAAGTTTATTGACGAATCTCAGCCCCGTCTTATTGCCATGTGTGCTATTCGTGTGAAATTATTGGTCCGTATTCTGATTGGCGTGGAAAGCTTCGTAACACTTCTTCCTCAGAGACTTAATAGGTGCTGTATTTCCTCCTCTTTTATTATTATTATTATTATTATTCTTTCTTCCAAATGCCCTTTCAGCATGGTGGCATTCCTTTATTTATTCATAAATTTGCTTCAAACTTGGCACAGTTGTTCCGTGGGTCAATAACTCCACACACTATTTTTTTTTCTTTTTTTATATATATATCGGCTTTTAAAGGGGATTCATGGGGTCAAACGTCAAACCATATTAACACACAAATATTGAGATCCGATGGTGTTGTATGTTCATTGATCATCATGGCCGTTTGACAGAAGCACATCAGTGTAGCATACTGTAGTTGTGTGGAAACCATCTTGCATTCCTTTGGCAATGTTGGTAGTGTTGTTTTGCCTCTTATACCTTCATATTCTTTCGGTGCTGGAGAGGGACGCCTGCATGTGGTGGCACCATTACGAGCTGCTCCACTGTCTGGTTATACAAGCGTCTCTTCAACTCCTTTACCGTCCCCTGAAATGAGGACTGCAGGGCGAAGGCAACTTTAGCCTGCAATTTACCGGGTTCACCTTCAGATGAGCCCGGGGTTGCGGTTACTATTATCAATTTCACCTTAACTAGCTGTCCCTAACTTTCTTTTTTTTTTTTTTTTTTTTTCAGCATATTGGCCTAGCTCTAGGGCAGGAAATGAGGGAATGCTACAGATCTATATCCCCTCCATAGCACATTTCCATGTCTCGTACTGTATTCTGGTGGTAATCTATTGTTACAACTCTGCATTGAAGGTGGTGAGATGACAATTTTAGGCCAATTTAGTTTGAAATGAATATAGAACTATTCATATCCACTTGTATTCCAATTATATCTCACTAACATCGATATACTTTGCCTCAATGACAAATATGAGGAGACAGAGGTGTTACGTGCTGAATACATCGCTGAGGAAGAGGTGCTACGAAATCTCGATAGCCACTTAAAACTAAACGCGTGAACTTATAGTAATTTATCTACTTGTACCCGGGCAAGGAAGACACTATCAGTCCTACGTAATTATACTCTGTGCCACAAAGCTTTTATTCTACCGCTAAAGTACTTTTTGCCACCTATGAGGCGCGTACCAATCACGCACTAGTTGCTGAAGCCAGAGAAGCACAGGGTAGTCCATACGTTACACATCACAGTTCTCACGTGGTGGTGGTTGAGAGGGCGCCTTCACATGGTGGCACTGATATAACTGGGAGACACCGCTGCACAGTTATACATATGTCCCAACCTCATTCCTGTCCCCAAAACTTTCGAAAGGAGGATGGCGGACTGCAAGAGGATAACTTCAACTCTCATTCCATCGGTTTTACGCACTAATGTTCCTGGGGCCACATCAACAACTTTCTCGTGTGTTGCAGGGACGGCTCGGCCAGTTTTACCAGTGTCTACCCTACGTCATTTTCTGCTTCCCATAAACCTTTTTTGTTCTTTATGCTGTGCGATTCTTTACGGCTTTTAATTACAAGGTTCATTAATAATTTCGTCAACCAGCCAAAATGTCTGCGTTCCTCGCCCCAGTACACTGAGCCGTCACCACAACACACAAGAGAGAAGGAAGTAATTTACGGACCACCCTGTGTTTTGGAGTGTGTGTTGATATATATATATATATATATATATATATATATATATATATAGAGAGAGAGAGAGAGAGAGAGAGAGAGAGAGAGAGAGAGAGAGACTAATAACAACCGCACTCTACTCGTTCTCATGCAAGGATGGCTTATAATTCATTCAGTTGAGGCGAGGCCTGTATTCTGGGTAGTATGGGAGATTTCGTAGCAACTCCCTATCAGTGATCTATTTCACCATATCCTAGCATTCCCTTGTATGTTATTTATGTCGTGTTATTATTGACATAATTTGCATTAACAACATACAATACTAAGGTGTGGAATACATCGCTTAGGAAAAGGTGTTACAAAATCTCTAAAGCCACCAAGAATACAAAGCCTTATCCTAACGCTACACCTGAGGCTTATTTATGTAGTGGTAAATCCAGGTTGGCCAACACGTCCATGTCCAGGACGGGGTTGATGGGTGGCCGCTGCGGTGTGGTGTTGGTGAAGGTGTGGCTGGATGGCTTGAAGGTTGGCCTCGGCTTGACGATGAACGTGTCCCACTGGCCCGGGGTGAAGCTGAGGGCGGGTGTGGGGGTGTAGTGGGGTGACTGTGGCCGGGTCAGCGGTGACAACGCTGAAGTCTGACCCAATGCCAAGTGCCGCAGTCGCCGGCTCAGCAGTTGCTGCTGCTTCAGCAGATGCCGTTGAGTGCGACGACGGCGGGACCTGGGCACTGTCTTGAATGTTGTAGACACTGGGGAAAATCATCATCATCGTCATCTCTCTATTGTTATTATCATCATCACTATCATCATCATTTCAACCTCTTTTTCTCATCTATGGATGGGGTGAGGCAGGCTCAAAAAATCAAGGAAAGAGAAAATACAGTAGAGGGATAACTAATAAACAGCATGTCCAATGGAATGGCAAGCAACGCCGTCGGTAAGTAAACGCTGCAGTCTAGATGGCATAGGAGTCTTTGTGGCAGCTCTTCCTTAGCGATGCATTTTACCTACTGTACCTTAATATCTGCTATTTATGTTATTCTGATGTCATGGTGTGCATCAACAACATACAAGTGATAATAAGGTGTAATGTGCAGAACAGATCGATGAAGAACTAGTGTTTCGAAATCTTCAGAAACTTACAGTAAGACCCTAAATCGTTGGTAATATTAGAGACTGTGCTAAAAGTTTATATCAATGAAAATCTTCGTGTTTTAACCAGTTAGTTGTAAAAAAAAAATTCCACTGGCGGAATACAAATGTATCCATCATTAATCAGCAATAGGCAGATGTGACGCTTGGCATTCACGTATGTGAGGAATAGCTGGGGGGGTTGAGTCGCTCTGACGTCACTGTACGAGATGTCGGCCAGGCTGATCCGTCGACATGAGTGCTGTCAAGTCCAGATGAAACTGATCTGGGACAAGAATACTGTTTTAATATTGATATACCGGCTACACCAGCAGGGATGCAAGGAGAAGTTTGAGGTGATGCCAGAGGGAGACCTCAGAAAGTTGTTATCGAGGAGTGGTCATCACAGACCAAGGTAGCTTCTCCAACACGTATTTGAGACTAACTCTTGGGGACAGTCTGGCTGTATGATATATTGTAATACGAGACTTGGAATCCACTCAATGGTTGTAATGGGATCCACTGCAGGTGTGTTGCGGCAACCATACCGTTTGTGTTGAATTCCGCCAGGTGACTCATAGGGGCATTTGTCTTATTGGTATAACAGGAAAAGTGTATGGTAGGATACTTATTGACAGAGTTAGAGAAAGAACAGAGAAATTAGTTGGAGAAGAACAGGGAGGCTTTAGGAAGGAATGAGGTTGTGTAGATCAGATATTCATTCTTAGATCTTTAGTGGAAAAGTTTCTAGAGAAGGGAAAGAAGTTGTATGCGGCTTTCATGGATTTGGAGAAAGCATATGACAGGGTGCATAGACAAGGATTGTGGAAAATATTAAGAATATATGGAGAAGATGGGAAGTTGTTGAATGCTGTGAAGAGTATGTATGATGGTGCGAAGGCTGCAGTGCGTGTGGATGGTGAACTAAGTGAATTTTTCTCTTTGAAGGTTGGGTTGAAACAGGGATGTGTCATGTCTCCATGGTTGTTCAATCTGTACATGGATGGGGTAATAAAAGAGGTACAAGGTAGGGTAGTGGATGTTGGAGTGGCCCTGGTGAGAGAGGATGGTGTTTGGAAACTCCCTGTGCTGTTGTTTGCAGATGATACTGTGTTGTTGAGTGAAGACGAAGGGGAGCTGCAAGGCTTGGTGGATGAGTTTGGGAGAGTTTGTAAGAAACGGAATCTAAATGTGAATGTAGGGAAGAGTAAAGTGATGGTCTTTGAGAGAGGTGAAGTCAGTGAATGTACAACGAGGTTGGATGGTGAGAAATTGGAAAATGTGAGTACGTTTAAGTACTTGAGTAGTGTGATGAGTAAGGATGGAGGTTTGGAGGGTGAAGTGCTTGAAAGGGCACAGCAGGGAAGAAAGGTTGCTGGTTCTTTGAAAGCAGTGATAAGAAACAGGGAAGTGAGCATGGAAGTGAAAAAGTTACTACATGACAGTATTGTAATACCAACTCTAACGTATGGAAGTGAAGCTTGGACATTGTTGGAAGGACACAAGTCAAGAGTGAGAGCAGTGGAAATGAGTTATTTAAGAGGAGCCTGTGGAGTCACATGGAGAGACAGGCTGACGAATGAGGATATAAAGGAGCGTTGTGGTGTGGGTGTGGATGTGATAGGAAGCGTTATGAGGAACACACTGAGGTGGTTTGGCCATGTGGAAAGGATGGAGGGTGAGAGACTGACGAAGAGAGTGTATGTGAGTGAGGTGGAGGGGGGAAGAGGGAGGGGGACGCCGAGTATGAGATGGAGGGATGGGGTGGAGAGGTATATGAGAGAGGGGGGTGTGAGTTGGGAGCAGGGTAGTGAAATGGCGGGGGACAGGGCGAGTTGGAGGCGATTTGTTTGTGGCCACCCCAAACGGGATTGAGGCGTCTGGCAACAGATAGACAGATAGATAGATAGACTCCGTGAAGTACATAACAAGTAATACAGACAAGAAACTGGTCCTCCAAATAACGAACCTGAAGTTTATAAATATGTGACTGAACTAAACAGCATCCCATGTGTCTGTTACTGGATATTTTTGTTCTGAGTATATCCTATTGGCTCCCAGAGCTCCTGGGCGAGGGATTGTGCTGGCAGGGCACTAAGCGTACCGCCCTCCGCGTATCGGCTATAGTCGCGAAGCTCGTAGGTCCCTACCCGGGGGTTCCCTACTTTATTAACCTTTGGAAATTCCCAAGTCCGTCCTATATTGAGGACACTGGGCTCAAATGGGACATATAGATTACTGACGGGTACAGAGTGGAAGGCACTTGTCAAGAAAAGGAAGAATCATCACGTTTTCTGTTTTGCTTGCAAGACCAAAGACAATATGCAGATAAATGCCTCAGATTCTCTAAAATACTGTTTGCTCTCATTGTAATGCAGACAGGTTGTTCTCTTAAAACCCTTTGGGATGATGGATCGCAGAGGTCGTAAAGAAACATGAGAAATAGTAGATTAAATCTTGACTTCAGTTAATCCTGAAATTCTGTTGTTTACTGAAGTTTCATCTCATGTCCACCAATATTAAATGAAATTGATGCAGGCCAAACTCAACCTAGCCACATGAAAAGTTAGATTTCTTTGTACAAATTTTAAAATCACTCAGCTAGTTTTGAACCAGTTATATTTATTAAATGCCATTTTGTTCAGAATTTTGTGTCCAGTTAGAAAACTGCTTCACTTATTTCAGAATTTCCAATTTATACTTATAGCTCCTACTGTATATACAGTACTGTACCTTGAACTTTGCAAGTTTTCAACATGTTGAATAAAAAACATTATGTGCGAATGATTGAGTGACTGAGGTTTCATTAATCTTTATGAAATTCTGAGTTACATGACACTCAAAGAAACAAAAATAAATCAAAAGTAAAAGGCGAAAAATGAGACCCATGGATAAGCAGGATGATGGTGCTTTTAGGAAATAATAATTACACGATATATCACATAAACAAAGCCCGGCCATCACTCAAAAAACCAAGATAGCCCCCATGCAGTGCTGGGATTATAGGTGGTGCTGTATTGTGACTGGGATGCATTTGAGGTGGCATAATAGGCTTCATAGCACCTCATCCTCAGCGATTCCTTTCCCACATTACACCTTAACATCCTCTTCAGTGCTGTTTATGTTTCTTTCATGTCAACATATTTTACATCAGGAATATACAAGAGGATATGAGATGTAATGTACAGAATAAGTTACTAAGGCAGAGATGTTACGATAAATCCACACACACTTAAGATACGACCAGTGGTTATTGAGCATGCGTGTTACGTTAGGCTACACCACCAGAGCAGTCTCGCAGTTCTTGACCTGTAGTGGTGAAACTACTACTCTGCCCAAACACACTATTCCCACATACACTACTCCCATCTACACCTACACCTACACTACTCCCACCTGTAGTATACTATCCGTGACCTTACCCGGTTGTCAGTCAGTGTCAGGCTCCTGAGGGAGGCTTGTCTGGAAAAAGCACAACCCATTAAAAGGGTCTGTGGTGGTGATGACACGAGAGTAGTGTGGTGTGGTGTGGTGTGGTGTGGTGTTGGCTCCCCTCCCCTTACCATATCCTCACCACCTCACACTCCGTCAGGTCTCACAGATGGAACGATTAATAGCATTGTGTTTTTTTTATTATTAAGAGTAATCTCAGAGCTACAAATAATGCACCAGGACTTATGTGTTCTTTGTGTGTTTTGGTTCGGCTTTGAATTATAAATGCCGCATACACACAAAGTATACAGTATATATATAATACACACACACACACACACACACACACACACACACACACACACACACACACACACACACACACACACACACACATATCTATCTATCTATCTATATTTGTCTTTGCTGAAAGGAGAGATGAGAATTCTCCCATGTCTCAGGCTCTCCCGCCCAGAAAACTGATCTTTTGACCGATATGAGGTAAAATGCAAGTCCTTATTATTTGACGGTCATTTAGGGAAAGTCTGTGCTTATTGGTTATGGTCAGCCTGCATCCCACATTGCAAAGTGCAGTTAGCAATGATGGAGAGAAGTCACACAGGTTGCAGCATCACGTCCTTCAGAAATATCATAAAAAATTTGGAGTTTGCTTTCTACTTCATGATTTAAAGTTGAAGCACACGATCCTTAGTTATGAGAACAGAATCACCGTAAGTAATTTTGTGCATGTCAACCTAGTAACAGAATCATCGTAAGAAATTTTGTGCATGTCGACTTAAGTAACAGAATCACTGTAGGTAATTTTATGCATGTCAAGCCAAGTAACAGAATCACCGTTAGTAATTTTGTGAATGTCAAGCCAAGTAACAGAATCACCGTAAGTAATTTTGTACACGTCAGCCTAAGTAAGAGAATCACCGTAAGTAATTCTGTGCATGTCGGCCCAAGTAACAATCACCATAAGTAATTTTGTGCACACACCCAGTAACAGAATCACCGTAAGTAATTTTGTGCACACACCCAGTAACAGAATCACCGTAAGTAATTTTGTGCACACACCCAGTAACAGAATCACCGTAAGTAATTTTGTGCACACACCCAGTAACAGAATCACCGTAAGTAATTTTGTGCACACACCCAGTAACAGAATCACCGTAAGTAATTTCGTGCGTGTCAACCCAAGTGAGAGGGAGACATAACTCACCATGAGCGAAGAGGTGTGGGTAGCGTTTGTATATGAACCTCTCCCCCAGGTACACCACCAGGGCCAGACACAGACCCACGCCGAAGATGAAGAAGTGGCCGGAGAAATTCTTGACCTGCGGAAGATGAATTCAGAAAATATCTTAGCCAGTTCCTACGACAAAGAAGTCTCCATTGTTGATATTTAAAGCACGCACACAAAGTAATTATTTGTTTCACATTTCCCACCTGTTTTCATGTCTCAAGGTCTACTTCCTTCCTTAACCGTAGCAGTAACTTAGGCATGTATTCTAAGTGGCGTAGAAGGCTTCGCAGTACTTCTACCTTTGCGATTTATTTTGCATCTTACACGTTAACAGTCTCTTGTATGCTCTTTATATGGTTTTAATATCGACACAGTTTGCATCAATAACATACAAGGGGATACGGAGGCGTTATGTGCAGAATACATCGCAAAGGAAATGGTGATACGAATTTTCCACAACGACATTCAACACGGCCCTCATTGTCAACAAGCCAGTCTCATAAACAACTTAAGGATAAGGTAAAAAAAAAAAATGTTAATATGGTACCTGTAGTGCCTTAGGACCCGAGGCACCTCCCTGGCTTGAGGCGGTACATTCGTTGGGGCGTGGCCAGTACTGCAGCCGCCAGATGGTAAACAAACCTGACTGGGCCATGCGCAGAATTCTGTAAGGGGAAGACGGATACAATACAGCCTGACGATACAGTATTATTACGATTTTTTAAAAGCAAATAAATCCGACAAGGACTACTGCAGAATTCTGTAAGGGGAGGACGAATGCAACGCGGCCTGACAACACAGTATTATAAGGATTTTGATAAGTAACCAAATCCGACTGGGACATGTGCAGAGTTCTGTTAGGAGAGGACATATGTAATACGGCCTAAAAACACAGTAATATTAGAAACTGACTGGGACATGCATAAAACTTTGTAGGGGGAAGAGGAGTGTAACTGGGGCTGGTATAACACGAGGGACTGACACACACATTTATGGTCAATTCCCAGTCATAACTTAGATCGTTCCTGCATGAAAAACTAGAGACATGGGGAGATTATGAACTCTCCTCTTCGATATTTCATTTAACTTGGCAGATATGTTCGTTTTTCTACAGCTTATTTGGCGTAGCTTCATGGCAGAATAAGACAATACTACAGCTTTGGATCCTTTCAGTAAAATTTCTTCATGACTGCATCATATTGTAGTGCTAATCTCTTGTTACAGCCCATAACTGAAGATGGAAGGTTGGCAATTTTATGCCTAGTTGAAGTGAACAGAGTATTGTTTTTCCAGAAGAATACAGATACAACCTGCGAAAATTTTCCTTTTCGTAACATTGTCACGAATCAATTCGCGACATTTCCTTTTTGTGAGAAGCCACGAACTATTAGTGGAAAACTCACTGTGTATCGCTCAGTTAACCGTTTCTCTCTCCATTCCGGGGTATACTTTTCAAATAATTCGTCACCGTTTTCAAAAAGTGACCGATTTAATGCACGTCACTAAGTGCGCTACTGAGCGATACAATTATTTCTTTATCGTTTGCCTCTGCTTCATTCAACCGTTAGCCACGCCTTCTTCCGGTGGCCTGTGCGTACTGCTTATGCATTATTTGAATTCAGTTTAGTGTTTGCTGTGACGGAGACAGGACCTGTGCAGCAGTGCGAGAGGTCAGCTAGTACCCAAACTCCACTTACAGTTTCTCCAAGCTCCCACCTTTAGTTCTCCAGCTTTGGGTGATACACCGCATTCATTGACTAGTATTTCCTTTGTGTATTTTGTAGTCTTAAGAGTTTAGTTAAGGTGTTTTTCCTAGGCGTAAGTATTTAGCTTCTGTGTGAGTGAGCGAGTGCGTCTCATTTAATTTGATTTGAAATGTAATGTTAAATTTGTTTTTGTAATTAATAAATTTAACAGTTCTATTTCTTGAGCTTAATGTAGAGTAAAAATCTTGTTTCATTTCTCCATAATTAAGCTTATTTTCCATATAGCTCCTAGCTTGCATAAACGTTTGCTTTCATAACTGGTACTTAGACCAGTCTTGTTGTATTAACTTAAAATCCGTTGTGCCAGGAGTTAATGCATCAGCAAGAACCTGATGTTATTATTATTAGTATTAGTTATTTATTGTCAGGGGTGATGTAACTTTCTCCAGAGGCTAACAGTACAGTAATTCAGCAATTGTGAGTAATTAGTCTCTGCTGTGTACTGTTGAGAAAGTTTATAAATTCTCGTTCTTAGAGAATCGTGCACAAGCCAGCGTAAAGTAATCGTTGCTTGATGTAGCAAGACAATCATTGTCTCTGCGCTTCAATATTATTGAATATAAATATCAATTTAAATAATTTTTAAGCATTATATCAAAATTACCGTGATATTATAAAAAAAAAAACTCCGTGACAATTGGCGACCTCATTCCAGGATATTAACTCCTAGCTCTAAAGCTATTCACGAGATAGTGCTCACTCATTCATATTTAGGTATTTATTATTAAAGTTTATAGGCACAAGTTTACTGGTGGTTACCGTTGATTTAGCAAGTGAATTTTTGCTTTATTAATCAATAGAGTACTTAACTCTAGTTTATTTTTGGTAACGCCAGACGATTTTATTCGCTCCTGGGAAGTCGCCGTACCCATTGTGTTTATTATTGAGTCTTCCCAGTCATTTACATTTTTTATTTATTCTTTGCCAGTTAACTGGATAAGACTGGTCACCACTAGCTTGTGTCTGTATTCTTTACTTGTGTTTATTAGTATTCGTCGCTAAGCAGTCAGTACTCAATTTCGGTTTGCTTAATAAATTAGCGCCATGGCTACTACTGTATTTTTACAGGAAGCCAAAGAAATGGGTCTTTCGGACCCAACCGAAATTAAAGAGTATATACTCTCACGGCATAATCAGGAACAGCAGCGCGAGAATGATGCCCGTGATGAGCGTAAGATTCAGCGCGAATACGAGCAAGAACAGCGCGAACAACGTGAAAGAGAGCGTGCATATGAAAAAGAGCGAGAACAGCGCGAACACGAGCAGAAACAACGCGAGCTCGAGTTAGAAAAAGAGCGAGAACAGCGCGAACACGAGCGAGAACAGCGCGAATACGAGCGTGAACAACGAGACAAAGAACGAGAACATGAACTTGAAGTGCTGAAGCTCAAGCGAGATTCCTTGGCTTCAGACACGTCTGGTGCAGTTGGTCCAAGCTCCACGAGCGTTCTTCCTGCACATGTCCTGGCGACCCCACGCATCAAGCTTCCTTCATACAAGGAAAGCGAGCGAATCGAGCCGTACATAGCTCGTTTTGAGGACATGGCAGACATGTATCAACTGGATGAGGCAGCTAAGCGGATCCAATTTCTTAGTTTATTTGAGGGCCCTGCCCTCGATATTCTCCACAGAATTCGTGGAGACAATCTCACATATGAGATGATGAAAGCTGCACTCATTAAGGCGTATGGTCTCACAGTAGACGACGCCAAAGTTCAGTTCATGCGAGCTCGTCTCCAAGACAAGGAGACAGCTGTTCAGTTCCTTGATCGTCTCACAGCTTACTTAAATGAGTGGATGGAGAAAGATGAAACTCCTTCCACGCGTGAGGGGATAATTGACCTTATGCTGCGTACACAGCTAGAGAGGTCGTGGCCTGCTGAGCTCATAGCACAGCTTAAGATCTGCCAGGTGAAAGATGCCAGCCAAATGGCAGAGAAGGCTGACGCATTCTTTACTGCATACGGGTATCAACCTCGTAAGCAAAACACCTGGAGCAGAAAAGATACTGCTAAGTCTGGGAAGCCGTCTCAGACTGAATCCCAGCACCAAGGCCGTTCTCAGAATAATGGCCAAGGTCCAAAACCGCAGTGGAAGGACCAGGGGCAAAACACTCAGAAACCTGAGTGGAAGCGGTACAACAGGTACCCTAACCAGCAGCAGTATCAGCCACGCAACCGACCGACGGGACAAAGTTTTTCACCAGCTCAAAAGAGGCAGGAAGCGAATGCAGCCTTCATTCCTCAGCAGGAACATGGTGGTCACGTCCCTACCAGTGTGGGTGCTTCCCCACAGTTCACTAGTCCCACAGTGACAGTGAACCCCCCTCCACAGATGGCCAATGTTCCATCTTCCCAATATAACCCTCAAGGCACAATGTTTGCCACATCAATTCAGCAGCCTCATGAGTGGCTAGCTGCTTCCTCCACAGGCCCTCCCACAGGTGATAGTACCTTCCTTGTTCAGCAAGGGTTTGTGGGAGACATTCCTGTGAAGGTCCTGAGAGACAATGGTTCCTCAGGTTGCTCTGTTAAGCAGAGTTTAGTTCGGCCTGAGCAGTATACAGGTCGACAGATCCATGCAAAGCTTATTGATGGATCAGTGAGATTGTTCCCTGAGGCATGTATCCAGGTGGCATCTCCATTTTATACTGGTACGACACTTGCAGTTGTCATGCCAGAGCCTCTATTTGACTTGATAGTAGGCAATATTCAAGGAGTCAAGGATAGTTGCTCCGATGACGCTACTCAGACTTCGGCTGCTGCGGTAACACGAGCCATGACTGAGGCTCCAGACTGTGTCACCCCAGTGATCATTGAATCGCCGCAAGATCTGATGTGTAGTCAACTTGTTGTGCAAGAACAACATTCTGACCCGACACTTGCTACCGTGCGGAACAAACAAAAGGGTCGAGTGATTAAGTATTCACGGGGAGGTCGAGCCAAGTTCCTTCGTAAACAAGGACGGCTCTACCGTGAGTCACGAACACCCGAGGCGAGGTTCGACTGCAGTTTGTCGTTCCTGCCAAGTACCGCTTAGCAGTGTTACAATGGGGTCATTGTTCAGCCTCAGGAGGTCACATGGGGAAAAGGAAGACCCAGGGCCGTATCCGAGCTGACTTTTTCTGGCCAGGGATGGGACGGGACATAGATAGTTTTGTCCGTTCCTGCAGTGTGTGCCAAAGTATCACCACTAATCAGGGACATGCCCTTCCTGTGCCATTTGTAACCACACCCGTAATCTCTGAGTCAGTTGAGAGACAGGGTAGTGGTGAAGTGGGTGCAGACCTGACGTCTCGCCCATTGGCCCCACAGGACACATTATGTCCAGGGCCTGTACATACATATTATGTACCGTAAGTTAAGGGGGAAGTTGAGAGGCGACTTGAGGCTATGGAAGACCCAAGTTTGCACAAGGATTCTCAGCTTCCCGATACTAATATAAGTATTGTAGGTTAAGGGGGAAGTTCGAGAGAGAACTCCGCAGTGGCGACTTGAGGCTATGGAAGACCCAAGTTTGCACAAGGATTCTCAGCTTCCCGGTACTAATATAAGTATTGTAGGTTAAGGGGGAAGTTCGAGAGAGAACTCCGCAGAGGCGACTTGAGGCTATGGAAGACCCAAGTTTGCACAAGGATTCTCAGCTTCCCGGTACTAATATAAGTATTGTATTGTAGGTTAAGGGGGAAGTTCGAGAGAGAACTCCGCAGAGGCGACTTGAGGCTATGGAAGACCCAAGTTTGCACAAGGATTCTCAGCTCCCCGATACTAATATAAGTACTGTAGGTTATGGGGGAAGTGAGAACTCTGCAGAGGCGACTTGAGGCTATGGAAGACCCAAGTTTGCACAAGGTTTCTCAGCTCTCCGATATTAATATAAGTACTGTAGGTTGAGGCACAGGTTGAGGACCCGTGTGCGGTTCGAGGCTATGGAAGACCCGAGTTTGCACAGGGATTCTCGACTTGCCGACCATAATCGTGTGCTATAATTAATGGCGACCTCGAGTGTACTTTTCGTAGCATGTACTGACTGCTAGCCAGAGAGAGTAATTGTAACATAATAAGAATTTTGTCTCATTGACACTTTTGATGCTCCACCTTAATTGGTTTTGCAGGTTCAGCAATGGGTGTAGCAGTTTTGCTGTGCGGGCCAGCTGATCGTCTGCCGCACGCTGCCGCCTCTTCTCCTCTGCCTTCGTCGTCGCCATATTATTTACTGTGTCATTTTACACGTAGGTACAGTTACACTACAACTGTCACACCTACACCGCGTATTACATACACCACGCTACACAACAATTAGTTGTCAGTGTAAATGTAGCGAATTTTCGCTCAGTTTGACCTGAGTACAGGATTTTCACCGTCGTCACGGAGTTTTTCCCTCAAGCTTGCTTCTATTAACGTAAATACGAGGTTTTTTCACTCACTGGCGACTGCGATTTTCTCCTGTAGCAGGATAGCACACACACCACAGTGTGAATCTTGTGTGACTGAGTTAGGATTTATATGTATGTATATTGAAATCATTCTTCTGAAGGAAGAAAGATTTAATTTTCATGGGGCGTAATGTCACGAATCAATTCGCGACATTTCCTTTTTGTGAGAAGCCACGAACTATTAGTGGAAAACTCACTGTGTATCGCTCAGTTAACCGTTTCTCTCTCCCATTCCGGGGTATACTTTTCAAATAATCTGTCACCGTTTTCAAAAAGTGACCGATTTAATGCACGTCACTAAGTGCGCTACTGAGCGATACAATTATTTCTTTATCGTTTGCCTCTGCTTCATTCAACCGTTAGCCACGCCTTCTTCCGGTGGCCTGTGCGTACTGCTTATGCATTATTTGAATTCAGTTTAGTGTTTGCTGTGACGGAGACAGGACCTGTGCAGCAGTGCGAGAGGTCAGCTAGTACCCAAACTCCACTTACAGTTTCTCCAAGCTCCCACCTTTAGTTCTCCAGCTTTGGGTGATACACCGCATTCATTGACTAGTATTTCCTTTGTGTATTTTGTAGTCTTAAGAGTTTAGTTAAGGTGTTTTTCCTAGGCGTAAGTATTTAGCTTCTGTGTGAGTGAGCGAGTGCGTCTCATTTAATTTGATTTGAAATGTAATGTTAAATTTGTTTTTGTAATTAATAAATTTAACAGTTCTATTTCTTGAGCTTAATGTAGAGTAAAAATCTTGTTTCATTTCTCCATAATTAAGCTTATTTTCCATATAGCTCCTAGCTTGCATAAACGTTTGCTTTCATAACTGGTACTTAGACCAGTCTTGTTGTATTAACTTAAAATCCGTTGTGCCAGGAGTTAATGCATCAGCAAGAACCTGATGTTATTATTATTAGTATTAGTTATTTATTGTCAGGGGTGATGTAACTTTCTCCAGAGGCTAACAGTACAGTAATTCAGCAATTGTGAGTAATTAGTCTCTGCTGTGTACTGTTGAGAAAGTTTATAAATTCTCGTTCTTAGAGAATCGTGCACAAGCCAGCGTAAAGTAATCGTTGCTTGATGTAGCAAGACAATCATTGTCTCTGCGCTTCAATATTATTGAATATAAATATCAATTTAAATAATTTTTAAGCATTATATCAAAATTACCGTGATATTATAAAAAAAAAACTCCGTGACAAACATATATATATATATATATATATATATATATATATATATATATATATATATATCCATCTATCTAACTATCTATCTAGACAGTAAGAGAAAGTGAGAGATGGGGAGGAGGAATATAGATAGATATGGGGAGGAGGAATATAACGCAAAGGGCATAAAACGGTTTTGACGAGCACGCAGACAAGACTGGAAGATAAGTTGATTCCTGTATGGGGAAGAAGAACCTTAAAAGATCGGAGAAATCAGTATTACAATGCTTTTTTATTATTTATTTATTTTTTTTACTTTAACTCCTTGACAGCGACGAGGAAATTTTTAGTTAATTCCTGCTATTGTTAAACGATTTTTTTTTTTTTTTTTACCTTGCGACCGGATTTTAGAATGGACAAACGGTTTTAGTGACTTCAGGACAGATATTTACAACTGGCTGAGTTAGATATTGCATTCATTAACTTCTTCATTAGGAGGCTGCAAATAAAAATTGTTACAGCATGACGTTAATACAGACACACGTCATCATAAGCAATGGGTTAAGTCAGAAAAAACCTTTAATCTGTTCGATGAAAGTCATATGTGTTTTATTTAACCAGTTACTTGCGTTTAAGGTCGTTATCAGTGAATATGTTTCGGAAAATACAGAACTGAAGAAGGAAAACATATCGAAAGTACTGAGAGAGGGAGAGAGAGAGAGAGAGGAAAAAAAAAAAAAATTATCTTTTATCTCACTCATGGTTGAAGAGCTGCAGATATAGCGAGTTCTCCTGCAGTACCCATCCAAACCCTGCGCTGAAGAAGAGCTGGTTCACCTGGGCAAGGCGGCACTTCTTCGTTGCTAAGTAGTCTTGCTCCATCGCGAAGTCCAGCCACGATTTTTCCTAGCAATAGAGTAATGGTGTTAAAACTCTCTGGCTCATGTGACTCAGGGCCTTTTACTGGGTGGGACAGCAGGCCTCGTGGTATCTCTTCCTAAGCGACTTATTTCAATCCTAAAACGAAGATACGCCACTCATAAGTTAAATCGTTGGACAGCAGCAAGAGCAAAATAGGTGAGATTTCTGTCATCATTAGAGGGCTTATTATACTCAATTTACCCTAAAATGGCCTATAATTACCATATCTCCATCTTGAAGTCAAAGTTGTAGCAAGAGATTAACAGTGGAATATGGTGATAGTCAAGAAGTGCTATGGAAAAGATAAAGACCTATACAGTACTATTGTCTTATTCTGCCAATGAGCTACACGAAATTAGCCACAGAAGGACAAAAAGATTAAAGGAGTTGAGCTTAAAGGAGACGAAATTAAAGATTACGATAAAAGGAATATCGTATAGGTTAAGTTAGAGCCTAGATGATACGACCTTCTGTCCATATACTAGAAAAGAATAAATTTTTTCCCTCGTTCTTAGACACTCCCGAAGATGCTCGGAAAAAAAAAGTAAGGAACATCAAAATGCAAACAGATCTTACGCCAGAAAAAAAAAAAAGTGAATCATAATTAAAAAAAAAAAAAACACCAACTACTTGTATGCTCGTTTTTCTTTAACTTGACCTAAAACTGTCATCTTTTCCTCTCGAATGCTAATCTGTAGCAAGATATGAACACGTCAGAATATGATGCTAGTCACGAAGAAGTGCTATGGTAAAATGTAGAGCAGTAGCACTGTCTTTTCCTGCCACTGAGCTACGTGAAAGAAGCTGCAAACCTAAAACAAAGCCAAGTTATAATGAAAAGAGTATAACACCCAAATGAGGGAGTGTCATATCACGTCACCAACAGTGAGTCAAGTGTAGATGTCAGATGAACGTGTGTATAAAAGTGTCAGGTGTAGGTGTCACGTAAAGATGTTAATGAAGGTGTCAAGTGAAGGTGTCAACTGAAGGTGTCAGGTAAAGGTGACAGGTGCGTGTTGTTTAGGGCACAGTGTTCGGTGTCTAATATTCGGTGTACAGTACGATAAGTTCAGTGTACAGTGCTGGATGTATCGTGTTGGATGTACAGTATTATATATTCTATGCACAGTGTTCGATGTTCAGAGTTATTCAGTGTTCGACACTAGATGATGACTAACCTTAATGAATGCCACACGGCCGCTAAGCACCGCCGATATACCCTGCGCATCTGTCTCCACCAGCAGCTCCGGTCGCTCCTTCACCAGCTGGCCGATCTTGCTGTACGTACTTGGTGGCTCTGCGTTCTGATGGACCAGAGAAAAACAGCTAAACATATCCAGGGACGTGTAAAGGGTTAGAGGTGTAGAAAGAACTAATACTCATTGGGAGAGAACGAAACTGTCTACTATATCTGTTCACTTCTACGTCACTCTGTCCTGTTATCACGCTGCCCTCTCTCACACTCACACTACCCTCATTCATATACCTCTCCATTACATCTCTCCAACTCATCCTTGAACATTATGAATCTTTGAATATCGGTAAGAAGAATGATTAGAGGCACTGCATGACATGGATGGATAAGTGTGACAGAATAGTGCAAAGAGGTCACAAAATATTTTAAAAATAAGTAAAATATAAAAAACATAAGCTCACCACACACACGTAGAAACAATAAAAAAAGGAGCACTCAGAGACGGCAACACCAGCACTTACTAATTTGCTTAAAGGACGAAATTTCCTTTGCCCTGTGTGCCTGACCTTCGACGGATTGCTCTCAAAATTAAATTCCTTCATTCTCCCCTAACCCTTAACCCTTCCACCAACTTTGGTTCAAGTCAGACCAGAAATATCTGAGTTGATCTTTTCCTGAAACCTTGACTTCTGATCTTTCCCTGTGGCCTTGACCTTGACACTGTTTTCAAAGTCGAATTTCTGGATCCATGCCGTACCCTGAATCCTTCCACAAAGCTTGATGTAAATTGGATAAAAGTTGTTAGGTTGACACTGCCATATGACTTTGATCTCTGACCTATGGTTCTCAAAAGCTAAATCACCTCTTTGGCTGATCCTCAACCTTTCTACCGAGTTCGGCCAAAACAGACCAAACCTGCTTTGATTAATTCGTTCACACACAAACACAAGGGTCGATATCTGACTTTGCCCTGTGACCTTGACCCTTGACTGACTTCTCAAAATCGAACCTCTTCATTCTTGCATTACCCTCAGCCCTTCCACGAAGTTTGGTATAAAAAGGATAGAATATTTTCAAACTGACCTTACTTTACCCAGTCCTGTAACCTTGACCTTTGACCTAGTGCTTAAAAAAGAAAAAAAAGTCCACTCATTGGCTTTACCTCTACCCCCCCACTAAACCACTAAATGTGGTTAAAATAATATAACAACTTTAAGTTATCTTGCACGCACGCATGCATGCACGCACTCACGCACGCACGCATGCACGCACTCACGCGCGCGCACACACATACACTCACACACACACACACACACACACACACACACACACACACACACACACACACTCTCTCTCTCTCTCACCGCAAAGAGCGTCTCGTGTGCAGTCTTGGCTCGGTAGGTCCACAGCACCTCATTCTGGTCAGCCAACTCCTCTAGTGAGTTAATAAGGCTGGTCATACGAGGCACGGTGAGGAAGGCGATCAGTGTGCCTGTGTAGGTGTAGATGAGGATCACACTGAACGTCCACCACATCCCGTTCAACACCCGTACTGGCTCCGTCTGACGCATGTGCACGCCTGTGGGAGGAATGGTTAATGGTTAGTCACTGTGCAATCGTAAGCCGTAATTTCTGTCCATCCCCTTATCCTTACCACTGACTTGAAGTGAGTCGTATCCAAAGACGGGTTTTCGCGAAGATAAAAGCCAAGATATTTGGATTAATCTTGGTATCGCATGTTGACTATCGTGCTTATACCCGTTTTCGCGAGCACCTAAAGTCAGTACGATTTTTAATCTTGGTTAAGATTAGTCAGTGTTGCTCCCGAGACATTTTAACTGATATTGGCTTGATACTGACGTCTCCAAAATGTACACACACCAGTGTGTCGCCTTCCGTAGTTACATATAGCCTCCTGTGCTGATGTAAAACATTATAGCTTAATGGAAGTGGTATGGATGGCAGAGTTAACACAGGGTGATATGAAAAAGTGAAACATGTGACCACACGATCACCTGACTTATTGTTTTGGCGACACACTGCATATATTGTTGTCAAAATTGGTCAAAATTTATATTAACTTAAAATTATCGCCAAAATCCTCACACCAAAGACTTACCGTTCAGTGTTAAGTGGTAGGTCGAACCTTTGCTAGGACTACATGATAACTGAGTAGTCTCGCAAGACTTCGAATTAGCAGTTTAAGTAAGGAATATAGGCCTTCGTTCGGTGTGAGACTGACTGCGAGTTTTTTCCAGTGTGTTAAAGATGGAGGATGAGAAGAAACTATGGCTCACACGTAGTATATTTCGGCTTTCACAGTGATACACGCCGACCTGAAAATATTATCCATTTCTCAACAGACAGAACTTATGGAAAAGAAAGTCTTATTAGTAATCTGCTTTGATTCATCCGCCAGGCATCTTGTCCCTCTGGTAGACATTACGGCGCATTTTCGACCAGTAAGACTTACAGGTTTTATTAAAGTGTTGAGATGACATTTATTCACGGATATACGGCAGTTATAACACAAATGTAGTGTCCATTATCCATATTTTACCTGGTCATTCTTCCTAGTGCTAGAACTAAGTGAAGGTGTAATGTTAAAAAAAAAAAAAGACAATACAGTACAACGAAGTTTTTCTAAAGTTGTGCAGCGATGGGAAACGTACTGTACAGTCAGACAGGTATATAGAAATGGGTGTGTGCGTGTGCGTGTGTGTTTTGTAGAAGAAACAGAAGAGGAAGAAAAAGAGGAAGTGGAGGAGGAGGAAGAGGAGGAGGGAGGGTGAAGGAAAGCAAAGAAGAAAGTGTCGTAATGCCGTCATGTCGTGGGAATAGGAGGTTGTGCAGTTTCTCTTCCCTTTCTACGGAACAGAAACTCACCCACCCACAAACAAGTAAGTATATAAAAACGAAGAGAAAGCACTCCTTCCATCTGTACACAGTATAAAAAAACACACAAGGATTACCACATCTTTCCTTTACACACACACACACACACACACACACACACAACGTTTCTCAGCCATCAGGTAAACACAATCAACTTACTCTGAGGTTGAGCGGCCAGGGTGAAGGTACAGTCCCACAGGTATCTCAGTAGCGGGTACACGGCTTGGTCTGTGTGTGTGTCGGGCACGGGTTCTGCTGATGCCAACACCCACATGAGAGGACCCACCAGCACGATACTGACCAGGATTAAGCTCCATACCTGCACAGAAGAGGTTTATGATCGTTACTACTACTACTACTACCACTACTGCTGTTACTGCTACTACCACTACTACTACTAATACTATTGCTACTACTACTACCACTACTTACTATTACTACTACTACTACTATTACTATTATTAGTTACTACAACTACTACTCATCATCATCAGCAGCATCGCAATTGTAACTAGGGATTTTCATGATTATCAACTTATTAACATTAACATCGTTCTCCTCCTCCTCCTCCTCTTCTTCCTTCTCTTCCAAATCATCATCATCATCATCATCATCATCCTAACCCAACATCTTTCCAACCACACACTTTTCACTTTTCCAGTCACTCTCACCGTCCTTTCACTCCACACAGCCGAACCACCGGCATTCAGGGTAATTATGGTAAATAACTAATGTAACAGCACTATTTTACGTCAATTACACGGGCAGACTGCAAGGAATACACCCGTGGCCAGTGGTAAATGTCTCTTTTATATTTAGTTACGTCAGCAGTAACATTTTCATTCTTTCATTCTTTGGGAGACGCCATGTATCCCAAACGGGGTGGCCAAGGGCTTAGAGTTAATTGTTTTACAGGAAGGGGCACTAATCCTCCACCAACCCCACTTGACACGTAGGGAGAACGTAGTGAAAGGAAATACCAATATGATTCTCAGCCCTGACAGTAATTAATTGTCACCTGACGGTACTGAGTCAATCCACAGCTTGAACTAGAAAGGTGCTATGAAAACACAGCGACTGTGCGCCCGAACTTTGACCTTGACATGTGACCTTGACCTTGACCTTTGATCCATATGCAAAAGACTATTAATTTCTTTCCAGATCCACAGACAATTTTTGTGCTCATTTTGATGAAACCAGGATCAGACATTGATGGGATATTTTGTGACTTACCTACCTACCTACTTACCTACCTAACATAACGTACATACACACCTATCTACCTACCTACCAACCTACCTACCTACATACATATATAAATAGATTCATGCATAACAACCGACTCGATCGCAGTAGCTACGTACGCGACATCGCTAGTAACCTGTCGAGGTTGCATGAAATTCGATGAGGCTTGGTGGAGGTAGGAATTAATATTTTGGTTACTGCATTCAGCTTCCTTTTACTTGACGGAACCGAGGCATATCCACAACACGAATACTATGATGGGTTGCATGGAGTTCAATGGCCTTACTAATGAGGCAGAAATGAATCTCCTTGGTTACTAGTGAATTAGATACTACAGTCGAACTCCATTTAGCCTTCAGCTGAGCAGAAAGGGATTAGCGATCTTTGTCAGGTTAGAATATACGAATTACAGTAGGCATATTTGTGTGTGTGTGTGTGTGTGTGTGTGTGTGTGTGTGTGTGTGTGTGCGCGCTTTAATCTATTACATGTGCACGGGCATCTACAGTATCTGTCTATCTGATTATTTTCCGTGAACGTTGGTGTGCATTAGGGGTCAATTCAAATCCCTTAATGTTTATCATGGCACGTGAGGCTCTCTCACGTAACGTCAGAACTGGACTCCTATGGGAGGTGAGTGCTGAAGACGATGTCGATCGTAGAGAATAAGAAGGTAGCGAGGAAGGATTTAGGAAGTGGAGAGATGGAATGTGGCACAAGGGTTTGAGAGTAAACTCGGATGAAACAAAAGTGATGATATCTAGGGCAGGTGGCGGTACTATCAAAGAAGAAGTGTGACGATGTGCTGTTTACCACAAAAGTGTGGGAAATAACTCCATCTTGTGCAGTGTTTGTGATAAGTGGGGGCGTAAGAGATGTAGTGGTATTAGAGGTAGGCTGCGAAATAATGCTGACTTTTTGTTTGTACTGTATAGGGGAGAGCATGCAGAGGCAGAGAGGTGGGAAAGGATAAATATTGCTGGAGAGTCTCGAGTGTGTGGAGGAGTTTTTTTTATTTGGGGGTCATGTTATGTGCTGGAGGTGGGGCTAGAGCAAGGGTAAGGAGTGGTGGGAAGAAGTTTAAGGAGTTGTTGCTTCTCCTGACACTGAGAGGGCCACTCCCCCCTCCGTGCTAAGGGTATGCAGCATAATATGTTACGAAGGTAATGCTGTGCGGTAGTGAGACTTGGGCAGTAAAGGAGGATATTCATAGGTTCAAACGTAGAGATATGAGAATGTTTAGATGGATGTGTAGTTCATCCTCGAATGACAGACCTGGGAGGATTAGCACTGCGAAAGAAGATTTGAAAGGAGGGATGTGTATTATTCGTGTGATCAGGAGGGATAGATTGAGATGGTCTGGGCATGTGGAGAGGATGAAAGATGACAGCGGAGTGCGGAGGGTGAGAGGTGTGAACGTTGAGGGCAAAGCTGAGACAGAGAATCAAAAATACTTGGGACGAGGTCACAGTGCGTGACCTCAGGGATAAGGGACTGAAATGAGAGGCCGACGCATGCTAGGTGAAGAAGGCCGACGCAGGCAAGCATGTTGGAGCCTTTACTTCCGAAATTCAGCCAAACGAATACATATCTGATATGCCACACGGTCCCCGCCCCCTTCATAATTATATTCTTCAGTAGTATTCAGTTTTCTCAACTAAACTTTCCTCTTTCTCGAAATCATCTTCCAGTTAACATTACTTCTTCCTACTGCTACTATTATTGCTATATTGTTATTAATACTGCTACAACAGCAGCTACCACTGCTTGAGATGCCTACTGATATTCTCGCATATACAGTATATATGGAAATTTATAAAGAAAGTGACATCGTAAACATGCGACAAATACAACAGTAAGACGCTGAAGAGTTCCCGTCATATTTATCGCGTGTTTCAAGTTACGTGACCGCAGATACCACTCACTGTGCCAGGATTTGCCGGTAGTAAAAGAATCACAGCGGAATATAAGACAGCTTTCCTCATGTAAAATCTCTCTCTCTCTCTCTCTCTCTCTCTTTCTCGTTGTATACATTCTGACAACCCCCCAGAATATGTTATTCAATAGAGCTGGGAAGAAAATCTAACATGGCACACCTTAGGTCAGCTATTTTCATGTGACTTTAATGTCTATTCTGTGGCCCATATTCCCGTTGCTTAAGGAAGCTCCCTAACACTTTTTGCTAAGCGATTTATTTTGCTTGTCACCCCTGAATGTCCTATCCTGTGTTATATAAATCCTTAGAATTCGCCATACTCTCCAAGCAGGGTACAAATGGATATTAACCACCCATAACTAAAAATAAATCGCTATGGAAGAGGAGTTAGGGAGGCTACTTACCCGGCGAAAATACGGGCTTACGTGGCAGAGGAGAATTCGTAACACCTCTTCCTTAGCTATCTATTCTGCAATATATTCTTTATCTCTCTGTTTTATGCTGCTTATTTAGCGCTTTTTATATCGACGTAGTATGCGTCAATACCCTACAGGAGGATATGGGGTGTAATGTGCAGAATAAATCGCTATGGGAGAGGGTTTACGAAATCTCCAAGGCTACTTAGATTACGACATGAAGAATACATTGCAAGGTATCTGACAGAACGCTTGTGTTGGTGCAGATTGGCAATGGAAATTCCACATGCTTAGCCAATATAACTTTCTTATTACATTAGGGAAGCTTCATTGTATTCAGTAATGTCCAGATAATGTCCTTGTAAGTTGCAATATAAGTCCCAGGTTTGTATTCTCGTCGAGTAAAGAGGCTCCCTAGCAACTCTTCTTTCGCGATTTATTTTTGGATACGGTGGGTTAATATCAATTTGTATGTTATTTATGCTGAAAGTTGTGCTATAGGGAAAATTTAAATGGCACAGAAAAGGATAGTAAGGTGTATTAAGCAAACTAAATCGCTTAGAAAGAGGTGTCAGGGAACCTCCTTAATTGACGAGAACGGATACCTGAAACTTAGATGTAGTCAGTAAAAGATCTCGGAATCTGTATTATATCGTGACTTCATTTCTCACTACATCAGTTCCTAGAGTCCTTGAACATCCAAAAAACCATTCGAGTCTCAACACTTCGCCCATTTTTCTGGAGGCAAGATTTTTTCCAATTCTCCTACAGATAAAAAACTGATACATATATACCCGTGTCAAGAGAACCTATTTTCGAGACAAAATAACAGGGAGCCAAAGAAAGGAGAAAATAATGTCGTTATAATATCTGCCAGTACGGTGCGCTGACGAGGGGCCAACACATGGTGGCGCTGTGTAACATGGGTGGAGCAGCTGCGGCGTCCATCCAGGAGCCATATCTCCATGTTTCACTGCACTCTGCCGTGGGAAAGACCATGGTCAAACCCTGATGAGGCACTGTCGGATCCTTACACGGTGTATGTAGTGTACTGAACCTGTAGGACCTGTGTCGACGGGTCTGCTACAGCTCGTTTCCTAGTAGACTATGCCAGGTGACATATAAACGGAATTTCCACCTACCTGAGAGGCGATTGGTTAAAGAAAAACTAGGAAGTTGCTTTTTCCTCTCGTGAAGGGATATACAAGAGAATATGAAAGACAGTGTATTTAGATTAAAATGAAAATGCATTGCTTAAGATGGTGTAATAGTTTGAGGGCAGAATAAGCAATTACTGTACTCAAAAACAGATAAACGATCGACCTGCCAAAAGAAAAGGTAGGGACATTGTACAAAAAAAAAAGTACACTCTCACTAATTTCTGTGCTATTCGACATTTCTCACGAATGATCAACTGACTTAACAAAAATAAATTTAAAAAGGCGCCATCTTACCGACCTGCCAAGAGAAAGGCTCCAGAAAGGCAAGGAAATTATTCTGTTCCCTGGGCGGCGGGATGAGGATGGTGGTTGGCTCCTCGTAGAAGGCATGGGTGAAGTCAATAACAGTGTCCCTGATGTGTGTGATGGTGAAGCTGGCCATGGCGAAGTCTACCTCCTGTCGATGAGAAGTGAAACATTACTAAGTTTTTTAACCTGAACTTGGCTCACATTCTCGTCCTATTGCAGTTTATTTCACATAGCTCAATGGCAAGTAAGGCAATTTAAGGCTCTTCGGCATATCTATTGCACTTCTTCGTGACCAGTAACATATTCTAGTATCAACTTATTGTTACAATCCAGCATTCAGATGGAGCAATGGTAATTTTAGGCCAAGTTAAAGTAATAATGGTATAAAATATCAGAATCAAAAGGATGAAGAAGTTCAACAGTCTGCTTTCATTCTGAGTTGGTGCCACCGGAGGGGTTCCCATTAATGATTTCAATATCAGTTTCACGAAACATTATCTTCATATGAATGGTTGATACACTCCTGTTGTCTCGTGACCACATTACTATTAGGTTAGGAGCATCCCCAGCACTTCTTCCGCACTTTTTATTGCCTGCCTTTAGCAAGGCGAGATGATAAAGTTCTGGTCTGTGTGTGTGTGTGTGTGTGTGTGTGTGTGTGTGTGTGTGTGTGTGTGTGTGTGTGTGTGTGTGTGTGTGTGTGTGTGTGTGTGTGTGTGTGTGTGTGTGTGTGTGTGTGTGTGTGTGTGTGTGTGTGTGTGTGTGTGTGTGTGTGTGTGTGTGTGTGTGTGTGTGTGTGTGTGTGTGTGTGTGTGTGTGTGTGTGTGTGTGTGTGTGTGTGTGTGTGTGTGTGTGTGTGTGTGTGTGTGATCCTATTTGGACTAAATTTGGTGGAAGGGTTAAGAATTTTCCCAGGCTGATCTACTGTTTTGCCAACACATGGCAAGGTCAGCTCAAACAGTTTTGATCCAATTCGGACCAGACTCAATAGATGGGCTGAGGGCCAGGCAAGACTAAAGGTCAAAGGGTAAAGTCAAATGCTCTGTCCTCAGCACGAGCTGCACTCTATCGGCGCTGTGTTCCTTCTTGTTTTCTATTTTATTAATGCCAAATCAGATATGCAGGGCCGAGGGTTGGTCTATTTCGACCAGAGATTTAAGAAGAAGGTGGCCAGACACTCGTTCCTGAGGTTGATTGATGTAAGCAATGCACCAGCCCCAAACAGTCCTTGAATTATAACCCTTATGAGTCAAATCCGGCTACTATCAGTTATAGTAAACGGTTTCCTGACTTACAGAAAACCATTTGATCTGGTTATCTAACTCTGAGAAGGTAAGGCTGCATATATAGAATGGATGATGGGCGCTCCCGTCTACCCAAAGAAGGTTGTTGTTATTGCTGCTCTACCCCAATCTGTCTGGCCTAGCAGACCCATCGACCACAAACATATAGCCGCCTTCTTGTGGCACACAGCACCTCGCCAGGGTCAGGGTCAGGGTCCTTGCACATGCCAGGTGCAGGGAAAATGAAGTAGGCATCCCCCCCCCCCCCAAGAAGGTAAGGTTTGTATAAGTAATAATTATTATGTAAGAGTAATAGTCTTAGCCCGGACTTTGACTCCTTGGTAAATGTGGTTGAGTTTCCCTCCAGGGAATGCTATGCAAGGTAAGCTACCGAGACTTGGCCCCATGTCACTCCCAAGGTATTGCCTCCCAGGACGATGGTAACTACCTATCTACTACCATTAAGGTGGGCTCATGGGTGCTACACCTTGCCCAGGGGTGACCCGGGACTATGCAGGGCAGGGGTGTCCGTCTTTCCCAAGTCGGATACATGATCCGACCGCATACCTCCACTAAGGTTGTGGTGGACTTGGTTTCGTCTTGATGTGAATCCAGTGGAGAATAGAATGAATTTCCCTTCCCCAAGTAGTCCACCAACTTCTTATCAGGGAATTGGGACGGAGTTCAGTGATGTCTAAAAAACCGGCCGCTTTGCTGCCCAGCTATATCGGAACCACCACATGAAGGCATCCATTTCAAGCACCTATACTAAAGTATAATATGAAAAAAAAAAAAACTGTGAATGCATAATACATGGCGAAAGCAGATATGCTACATGTCGTCTTAACCATTTCAACCACGACCCACCTGTCTGTGTACCATGCCCACCATACCGTTGAAGGTGCCGTTCTTCATGGGAGCGCCCCAGTTGTTGTCATAAGGCAGAACCAGCTCATATCTGGAAAAAAAAAAAATGCACTAGCAGCCTCCCCCCCCCTCCTCTCTCTCTCTCTCTCTCTCTCTCTCTCTCTCTCTCTCTCTTACCGAACATAAATTTTGTCCAGTGATGTGCATCTTCATCATAATCATCATCGTCACTGTCACGGTCGTCATCATCATTCGTTATCACCACTGCCACCACCATCACGTCCATAACGATCATCATCATCATCATCGTGGTAGTATGGTATCATGGCAGTGTGACAGAGTGACACTGTGATGTGGTATTATGGTGTTGCAAGAATCTGTGATGTGGTGGTATGGTAGTGTGGAGGCGGTGCGACGAGGAAACTCTGTTATGTGGTGTGGTGTTGTGGAAAATGAAAGTGTAGTGTGTAATTTGCCAAGAAGAAACTGGAGTGCGCTAGAGTGCAGGAGGTGACACAAGAAAAAAAATGTTTTATTATGGTAGTGCAGTGGAGTGGTGGTGTAAAGAAACTGAAGTGTCGTAGTGTAGAGGAAGGTATAGTGCGGTGGTGCGAAACCGTGGAATGGTAATGTGTGGGTGGCATGGAACTGTGGAACGGTTGTGTAGAGTTTCATTTTCATCATCATCATCATCAGCAGCAGCATCATACAGACCCTTCCCATCCTAGGGTGGGGTGAAGTAGGGTCCAGAAAGCCAGAAGAAAAAACTAGAATGAATATGTTAACCAAAGTTTACCCAGTTAAAAGAGTCACACTCCCATTTACTCAATTCTGGCTCCACCGGAGAGGTAAAACTTCAGACATATTTAGTAGGATGGTAGTGTGATGGAAGATGATGGGATGTGGTAATACTGAAGGAACTGTACTGTGGTGGTGTGGAGACGTAGTAGTAGTAGTACTAGCAGTAGTAGTAGTAGTAGTAGTAGTAGTAGTAGTAGTAGTAGTAGTAGCAGCCGTTGTTGTTGTTGTTGTTGTAGCCCCAGATTCAACTGAAACGTGAGCATTGTGGACTGCAGGCCGCAGCAGCCCTTCTTCAACTGTCCACCATTTCCTGTTCGGGGGATATGGAGGTATTGAGGGAAGTTTGTATAGCTCGGCATCACAGCTGTCCGGCTATATCGTTGCCACCGCTTGACGGCGTCCCTCTTCAGCAAAGATATACAGTATGATGTGGTACTGTGGATGAGACTGTGGTGTGGTGGTGTGGACACTCGAGGCTATACAGCATGATGTGGTCATGTAGGTGAAAATGCGATGTGGTACTGTGTAAGATGGGGGTACTCACGTAAAGTTGAATCTAACAGACATCATCTTGAGCATCTCCATACAGAAGCCACTCGCCTCCACTACCTTGCCACCAACAGTCTCCAGGATCACAAAGGGTGGACGCTGTAAGGCCAAGGACATCACACAGTCACTTTATGTACACGTCCACAGATACAGTACGAAACAAGCATACATATTACAATACGTACTTATATGAGTACCGGTACTTAAATTTACAGATGCACACATACACACATATATTTACGGACACAGATAACAAGGCCTACGTATAAACAGAAACACACAAAGATATGTACACAGATAGACACATACCTATATGCACAAACAGACAGACAGACAGACAGACAGACAGACACACACACACACACACACACACACACACACACACACACACACACACACACACACACACTCGCTGGTGCAGTGGTAACGTTCTCGCTTGCCAACTGGTGGACGGGAGTTCGCGCCTCGCTCAGGTTGCGAAAAAGTTTCACTGATGAAGTGGGTGGTTACTGTCCCCGTTGAGCAAGGGGACGGGTGTGTGCGTGTGTGAAGGTCACAGCCTTGCCCTTAGATCGGATTATATGAGCTCTCAGCTCCCTTCCGGGAGGGTAAAAGCTGACGATCACGACCATCAAGTGATCCTGACCAACCCGGTGAATTACACAGAGCAATAACCACAAATCAACATGTTCCGGGACAATCAATAACAATAAACAACCATAAGCACAAACACCCTTCCATTCGCGTTCACTGCAGACACATACTGTAAATGCATAATAACCATCGCTGTATGATATTTACCTCGTGTCAGTACTAAAATCATCTACATCGTCCCAACACCATATGAAGCGTAGGAGCCTGGGTCCGGGATAGGTGGTGGCTGAATCGATAGAGAGGTGGCCTGGAATCTTAATGAACCCAGGTTCGAATCTCCGCTGGGGTAGGGAACAGTTTAAGGCTTTGAATTTCATTAAAGCTGACTGTACTAATCTTCCAGACGACCCGCCGACATTTTTTTTTTTTTTATGCGAGGAAGAAGGAACCAAAGGCCATGAGCCCGCAGTAACACTTCCCTCCAAGAGAAAAACAAAATACAATAGAGAGCCAAATTCAAGATCCGATCATTTTGAGATGCCTGGACACACTGCGTTTGAAAGACTGGAGATCATAGGCAGCAGGAAACACAGACAGAGGGAGACAGTTCCAGAGCTGACTTGTTGCATAAATGAAAGACTGGGAGTAACGGTTAACTCTTGCATTAGAGAATTGGACAAAAAAGGGATGAGAGTTTGCTGCTAGACGGGTGCTGCGCGCCCGTCGTAGAGGTGGAGGAATGCAAGCAGACAGTTCAGAGGAGCAGTGACCATTAAAGTAGCGATAGAAAAGAGATAAAGATGCAACAGTGCGGCGAAGAGACAGAGGTTGAAGGGAGTCAGTAAGAGGAGGAGAGTTAATGAGACGAAAAGCCTTTGACTCCACCCTATTGAGAAGAGCTGTATGTGGGGAGCCTCCCCACACATGAGAGTTGTACTCCACACAGGGGCGGATAAAACCCCTGTATAGAGACAACAATTGTGCAGGGGTAAAGAAAGAGTGGAGTCGGCTTAGCACACCCAATCTCTTGGAAGCAGATTTTACAAGAGATGTAATATGATCTTTCCAAGATAAGTCCCGAGTAAATGAAACCCCAAGCATGTTCAAGGATGATGCAGGATTAAGCTGAATATTAAACATTAGTGGGTATACCTGTGGAAGATTTTGTCGGGTTGATAGGTGTAAGAACTGAGTCTTAGATGCATTAAAAACAACCATATTATTTTTACCCCAGTCAGAGATATGAGCCAAGTCAGAGATTAGGTGTGCCATAGCCTCATCCCTTGTTTCTTGAAGTAACTGTTGAGATGGGCGTTGAGGGAACCGAATGGAAAGGTGAAGAGTGGAGTCATCAGCGTATGAGCGGATAGGGTTAGATGTACAGCTTAGAAGATCATTGATGAATAAAAGGAAGAGAGTTGGTGATAGGACACAGCCCTGAGGAACACCACTGTTGATAGATCTAGGAGAAGAACGATGGCCGTCTATAACAGCGGCTATAGAACGACCAGAAAGGAAGCTAGCGATGAAGGCACAGATAGAAGGATAGAAACCGTAGGAGGGCAGTTTGGAAATTAAAGATTTATGTCAGACTCGATCGAAAGCCTTTGAGATGTCAAGTGCAATGGCAAAGCTTTCGCCAAAGTCCCGAAAGGAGGATCACCAGGAGTCTGAAAGGTAGGTGAGAAGATCGCCAGTGGAGTGTCCCTGACGGAACCCATACTGACGATTGGAAAGAAGGTTGTGATAGGAAAGATGCTTTAAAATTTTTCTATTGAGAATTGACTCGAAAACTTTTGAAATACAGGACGTTAAAGCAATTGGACGATAGTTGGAGGGTTGGGAGTGGTCACCCTTCTTTGGGACTGGCTGAATGAGAGCAAACTTCCAGCAAGAAGGAAAGGTACAAGTTGACAGACAAAGGCGAAAGAGTTTGCCTAGGCAGGGTGTAAGCACAGAAGCACAGTTCTTGAGAACAACAGGAGGGACCCCATCAGGCCCATATGCCTTGTTAGTACCGAGGCCAGTGATGGCAGAAAATACATCAACTGAAGAAATTTTAATGTCAGCCATGAGGAAGTCAGAGGGGGGAAGTGATGGAGGAACAGCACCGGAATCGTCTAAGGTGGAATTGGAGGAGAAAGTCTGTGCGAAGAGATCTGCTTTATCAGTAGAAGAAATAGCTACAGAACCATCAGAGTAGAAAAGAGGAGGGCAGGATGATGAGATAAAGTTGTTAGAAAGATTTTTGGCAAGGTGCCAGAAGGAGCGGGAAGAATTCGAGTTGGAGAGTTGAGAGCATTTAATATGGATGAAATTATTTTTAGTAGAGCGAAGAACAGACTTAGCACGATTCCGGGCAGAAACGTAAAGATGATGTGATTCAGGGGTGGGTTGGCTCCGGTACCTTTTGTAGGCCCTCTCCTTGTTGCGGACAGCATTAGAACAAGCGTGATTAAACCAAGGCTTTCTTGCGTTAGTCAAAGGATATGAGAAAGGAATGTATACTTCGATGCCCGAGAGAATAACCTCCGTAATGCGCAAGGCACACTCAGATGGCTCACGGCCATGGAAGCAATAATCATTCCAGGGAAAATCAAAGACGTACTGGCTGAGGGCCTCCCAGTCCGCGGCTCCAAAATGCCACAGACGACGTTTCCCTGGAGGGTCCACAGGCCGTACCGGAGTGATAGGACAGGTTAAGGTAATAAGGCTGTGATCAGAGGAGCCCAACGGAGAGAAAAGATTAACAGAGTAAGCAGAAGGATTAGTTGTGAGGAAGAGGTCAAGTATGTTGGAGCTCTCTCCAAGGTGGTCAGGGATACGGGTAGGGTGCTGTACAAGCTGCTCTAGGTCATTAAGGACAGAAAAGATGTAGGCTTGTTCACCAGGTGGATCTGTGAAAGGAGAGGAGAGCCAAAGGTGGTGGTGAACATTGAAATCTCCGAGAATGGAGATTTCAGAGAAAGGAGAAATGGATAGAATGTGTTCCATCGTAGAAGTAAGATAGTCGAAGAATTTTTGATAGTCAGTAGAATTAGGGGATAAGTAAACAGCACAGATATATTTAGTCAGAGAATGACAGGAAAGCCGAAGCCAGAGTGCGGAGAATTCAGAAGAATCAAGTTCAGGAACACGAGAGCAAGATAAGTCGTTGCGTATATATACACAACAGCCACCTTTGGCTTTGAAATGACTATACAGAAAGTAGGAGGATACAGAAAAGGGTTTGCTGCCAGTTGCCTCAGACAGCTGAGTCTCCGTTAGAAAAAGAAGGTGAGGTTTAGAGGAGGAGAGGTGGTGCTCAACAGAGCGAAAGTTAGAGGAAAGGCCGTGAATGCTGCAGAAATGAAGAAGAAGAGAGTCAGAGAGTGGTTCCAGGCACCTCGAGTCGCCACCGGGAGAGGGGCGGATGGTGGGGGCATTTATGGTCCCCCCCCCTGGGGACTCCGAGGCTTGATGAAGCGACGCCATTTTTGGTGAATTTTGAATAGGAAGTGTAGTGTGTACTGTGTATGTAGTTTGGTGTAGATAGTTAGAGAAATTTGTACTGGAGAGCATGCTGGCCTACTCTCTGTGTAACTGAGACACTGAAAAAGTTCAGCAAAGGGGGATGGTCAAGAACTAGTCCTGAGGGCTGATGAAATGGGAGCTCCAGCACTCCCTGTCATCAGCTTTCCATCCACCTCGGGAGTACTGCCCTGCCCGACTGGTGCTACAGTCTACTCCTAATACCAATACACCAGTTCTGTATGCACAGTCTTCAATATGGATAGTGGGTGTTAGTGCCGAAGTTTTGACATGTGGACGTAGGAGGACTACTGGGCCACGGTAACGGGCTGTGGAGCCTATGCTCAGAGTCGGACACGTAAAAAAGACATTTCAGGTGTGTGATCAGATGCTCCTCCGTGACTGGCATAAAATAAATGCTACCTTATCATCCTTCATGGGGCACATCCGATCGGAACCCCTTAATCAGCTATGGCATCAGGCGTTCATTTGTTTGTCATGGGATCACCACCCAGAGTAGTGAACAATTTTCTGAGTTACAGGAAACGATATGGCTTGTCAGTCAGTTCAGAGACACCTGTTGGTAGCACTACGTCTACTGTGTGGATGGTTGACGCCCCCACCCGCTAGCTAAATAAAATAACACGCTCGTTCATAGACAGCGTAAATGACGTTGCCCCCCCTCCCCTCCAAAGAAAAAAAAACATGTCAAGAGGTAGGTAAAAAATGGATGTGATGAACAAAGAAATAGGTGAGATGGGCTGGAACTTCTTGACATTTTTTTCCCCCTCCAAGAACATATATATGGGGTGGTAAAGAAATGGGCGTGGGAGATAAGGAAATGAGGGGGTGAGAAGGAACTATGTAGGGCGGGAAGGCGTCATGAAAGTATCTATCTATCTATCTATATAACTAGGCTGCTTCCCCCAAGGAAAGGGAGGTAGCCGAGACAGGACGACACACTCCCCATTTACTCATCCATTCAAACACATTCATTCCCATCTTAGCCCCAAAGGGGAGAACGGACAGATCCTCACCGCACCACACCGCACAAGGGTCAACTGTGCAATGCAATCAGTGACATCCACAGCAGGGCCCGACAGCAGAACTGGTTTACCCCTGCCACATCATAACAGACCCATCCCCTTACCCGCACCTTACCTGACTAGCTGATCAGACCAAAATGCGGGAGAATATCCCCTCAGGGCTGTGTCATCACTTATTCATTCACAATTTCTCTCCATTTATTTCTGTCACGCACAGCCACTCTTCCTTGCTCAACAGACATCCCTCTCGCATCCAACGCTCTCTTCACACTGTCCATCCATCCTATTCGTGGTCTTCCTCTCAGCCTTACACCTCTCACATCAGATCTAGCTATCTTTTTCACCAATCGCTCATTATCCATTCTCTCCATATGCCCAAACCATCGCAACACCCTCTGCTCAACTCTACCAGCCATCTCCTGAACAACTCCAGTTCTCCTTCGCACTTCATCATTTCGCACCCGATCCATACGCGTCACTCCACACATACTCCTCAGACACCTCATCTCCATTACATTCAAACTTTTCCTCTCTGCTACACCCATATTCCATGTTTCAGCCCCATATAACGCAGTCGGTACCACAACACCCTCAGACAGCCTTCTCTTTACATCCATTCTAAGCGAACGACATTTAAACACTTTTTTCATTCCTCCCAGCACCTTTCCTACTTCAATTATTCTAAACTTCACTTCTGCATCTATTCTTCCATCCACAGCAACATGTGACCCTAGATATTTAAAACAATCTACCTCCTCAAGCAACTCACCATTCAAAACTATATTCATCCCCCTACCATCTATCAACCTCGTACACTTCATCACTTTACTCTTATTCTCATTTACTTTCAATTTCCTCCTTTCACACACCCTTCCAGACTCCTCTACCAACTGCCTCAATCTCTCCTTTGAATCAGTCACCAGTGCAGTATCATCTGCAAACAGCAGCTGCTTCAGATTCCACTCTCCACCATCAACATTCACCAGACCCAGACCTCCACCTAAAACTCTTGCATTCACCTCCTTTACAACACCATCCATGTAAATATTAAACAACCACGGCGACATCACACATCCCTGTCGCAGCCCCACTCTCACGGGAAACCAATCACTTACAGCATTTCCCACTCTTACACACGCTCTACTATTTACATAAAAACTTTTCACCTCTTTTAGTAACCTACCATCAAGTCCATACAATCTTAAAACAGTCCACAAAGTCTCCCTATCAATTCTATCATACGCTTTCTCTAAATCCATAAATGCCCAAAACACATCCTTGCCTTTCGCTAAATACTTTTCACACACTTGTCTCACAGCAAACACCTGATCAACGCATCCCCTCCCTCTCCTAAAGCCACACTGCTCATCACCAATCACTCCCTCTGTACCCTCTCTAACTCTCATAATTAACACTCTGCCATACACCTTACCTACAACACTCAACAGACTTATACCCCTAAAGCTAGTACATTCATACTTATCACCTTTGCCTTTATACAATGGGACCACACAAGCACTTGCCCAGTCAATTGGCATACCCAACTAAAAAAGAAAAAAGAAAAAAAGTGAGCTATAAGATTTACGGTTTGCGTGGAGCGAAGAATTGTTTCAAAGTATCCTACACCAACATAAGCTCACGTTGCTTTCATGTACACTGTGTCTTGCAAGGCAGATAATAATATAATAAAATAATACTCAGGGCGTATCAGGTGTCAAGTTACATCACCCCAACACAGAACTACACGTGAGCATCGCAATAATAGTCGTAAATACAGTCGGTGTGGCCAGTAAGTCCCTGGTACCCTCCTGTGCGTTATGCAACATGATGAACTGTATGACGGCACTGTGTGGCAAGGATTTATCATTCTCCCTCTCCCTCTCTCTCTCTCTTGCCTACCGTCTGTGTATATATCTTAATTTTATTCTTCCTTTCTCCTTCTTTCTCCTCTTTTGTCTCTGTCTGTGCGCTATCCGTCTGTCTGATTTCTCATTGTCTGTCTGTCAGAAACTGGGGTTTCTTTACACCTGTCCAGTTATCTGTCTGTCTGTATGTTTGTCTGTCTGTCTGTCTGTCCGTTTGCCTGTCTGCTTGTCTGTGTATGTCTGTCTATATGTCTGCGTGTGTGCCTGTTTACCAGTCTGTCTGCTTATCTGTCTGTTAGAAACTGGTGGCTTCCTAACACCATCGAGTTCTCTGCTTTAAGGAGAGAGAGAGAGAGAGAGAGAGAGAGAGAGAGAGAGAGAGAGAGAGAGAGAGAGAGAGAATTATTATGGGAGGGTGTCATTCATAAGACGCTGATTGCAGAGGACTCACACTGAATAGAGGGATGTTATGTACTGTACTCTTCAGAGGCAAAACTCTCTCTCTCTCTCTCTCTCTCCTAAATGTGTCTTTCTCTGTCTCCCTGGGACATGTGTCCATCTGTCTGTTTCACAATCTGATCTTATCACAGTGGGAAAAGCTCCAACTGAACTGCTGTGTGATACATTGTATATATATATATATATATATATATATATAGATATATATATATATCTTTATATATGAAAATATATATATATATATATATATATATATATATATATATAGAGCTAGAGAGAGAGAGAGAGAGAGAGAGAGAGAGAGAGAGAGAGAGAGAGAGAGAGAGAGAGAGAGAGAGAGAGGTAATAAAAGAGGGAAGGTGATGGATATGGGGAAGTGAGAGGGCACACGACATTACAACCTTGCTACGGGAATATACTGTTTACATTTTTACTACGCACTTCACTCGTCCCACCTTTTGGCTTCAGGGACACCAAAGTGTTACATAGACAAAGTTGTTTTAGTTAAGTCTGATTTGCATATGTTTGGGTTGCTGTGTGTGTGTGTGTGTGTGTGTGTGTGTGTGTGTGTGTGTGTGTGTGTGTGTGTGTGTGTGTGTGTGTGTGATAACTGAGATACTTGACAGATAATTTCTAAGTATATTTGTTCTCTCACTTAGCGAAGAACGATCGACTTGATTTGATACACAAAGACCAAAGAATGAAACGTATTTAATCATCATTGCGAAAGGACACACTGTTTAATTAAAGACTATAACTGCAATGAACAGAGAGAGAGAGAGAGAGAGAGAGAGAGAGAGAGAGAGAGAGAGAGAGAGAGAGAGAAATGCTGGTTAAATAGTAGCAGCTTAACTTTGTAGCAGTAAAAGAGGCCACTGTTTTTTTCTTTCTTTTTAAAATCCAAATTAGGAATACAGGAGAGGTCTTGCCCATGTTTTCAGCACATAGCTTTATGAAGGTCTGGCCGTGTGGAGTGGCTGGAAAATGAGAGACTGCCTAGGAGAGTGTATGTGAGTGAGGTGGAATGGAGAGGGGGAGGGGGAGGCCGAGGATGAGATGAAGGGATAAGAGTGGAGAGGTATATGAGCGAGGGGTGTGTGAGTTGGAGAGAGCGGCAGCCCAATGGCGGAGAGCAGGGTGACATGGAGGTGCTTCGTTTGAGGCCACCCCGTACAGGACTAAGGCTCCTGGCGATAGTCAGATAGATAGATGAAGGAATAACACACATTAGTGGCATTTATATCTATTCCATTTCAGTTTCCATCAAAATCGTAATGATTATACAAGGCAGCAAAACTTTCTGGCGGGGGCGGGGTAGTAAGAGGGGGCTTATATAATTCATGGCGGGGTCTTAGTGACGAGGAAATGATGACGAACGGGTCCCCAGGCACTCATTATGGCCCCTATTCTATGTGGCTTGGTTGGTTCGTTACATCTCTTCCCTTGCGATTTATTTTGCATTTAACATTTTAGCACTGTCTTGTATGTTGTATATACGTTGTTCTACAATCGACAGACCATGCTTAATATCATACAAGACGATGTTGAAGTGCATTGTATAGAATAAATCGGTAAGACAAAGATGTGACGAAATTTCCAAAACCACTTATTTGATCCTATATTTACAACAGTTCCCTTATCAAAACCACCATTGTTTAAAGCCAAAAAATTATTATATACTTTGAAGGTTTGTTGAGCCTTGCATGTGTCTGTGGTTGTTGTATTATTACCCACAAAACAGACCTAGCGGAAATGGGACGCACTCTCAGATTATTTCGTAACTCCTCTTCCTTGGCGACTGATTATGCTTTCTATACCACAATATCCTCTAGTCTGCTACTGCTAAAAATATATCGTCATTAAAAAATATAGAATACAGACTATTTTAGAAGTTTTAGGTAATTGCCCGAACAAAAAATCCTCCGAATTCTCTTACGTGGGTCACTGGGTTCCCTCGTAAACAAAGATGGCTGCCAAGCCACAAATCAGGCTAATACTTCACCTTGCTGCAGCTGAACAGACATTTGCCACAATAAATTAAAACAAAAATACGTAAGTCGAATATTATACCGCACACTATTCCGTTTGAAGGTCTCATTTTAGTACTGTACTCTCTCTCTCTCTCTCTGAAGGAATAACTTTGCTGCCTTCTAGCCTTTGCTTCCTTCTTCATGACGAAAGAAAATTATGTCAGTATTGAAACGATATATATGAGAGAATGCTGACTGTACAAAATGAATCGCCAAGGAAGAGGTACTGCGAATCCTTCTGTGCCATCCACAATACGGCCATTTGTCTTATTTTTCTCACTAACAAAGTACTGGAGAGAGAGTGATCCACAAACAGGTTGATGCTGCTCTGTTCCAGGCTCATTTGAAACGTGAACCTGGTGTACTTCAGGCAGTCCGCCATCCTTGTTTCAGAGGACAAGGAAGGAGTTGAGGGACATTTGTATAACCAGGCAGTTTCACCACTAAAGGCACCTCTTTCCAGCACCCTGCATATATGAACTATTATATGAAAATCAGATTCTGTGATCAAATAACGGCTATGCTTCACTGAAATGATACAGGTAAGAGTGACATAAAGTTGAAGCGTCTTAACCCACTACACCACCAGGCGAAATAGGAACGAACAACAATGCTGCCCAGGTAAAAGTCTATGACCGTGCATACTGGCATTTCCTGGCACCCTGAAGAGCCACCCTCCTCCCCGTAGCAGACAATTCCCGTGGTCCCATTTTACCTACTCAACTTATGTTCCACCTGGGCCCACTGCACCAGGGGTTATATATTCCACGGACCTATTCCTACCATGGACCTATTCCTAATCCTCGTTGAACTATTTTCTCAGTACCCGTCCTCCCATCCACCCTTCTCACCTATCCATCTTACCCACCCACTCACCCTGCCCACCCAATCACCCTCCCACCCTGCCCACAAACTCACCCACACTCATCCCCTCCCCTCCACCCCAACTCTGCCTACTGCACCACATGCATCCTCCCACCCAACCATGCCCACCCGCCTCAATCACCTTACCCACACAGCTCGTTCTCCTGCCCACCCCACCCATCTGCCACCAACCCGACCCATCCACCTACCACCCTACCCACCCGGCCACCAAGCTCCATCAGGCTGACCTGATAATGTGATTTTTAAGTTGGAATTTTGATATGGGTGTAGGAAACTAAAAACTCTACGGTAACTGACTGCCAAGCTCCACCTTGTTGACCTGATTAGAGTCACCTTTGACCATCAGGGGAGCCACTTCAGCAACTATAAACCACACCATTAACTTCCTTGTGAAAAGATACTCCCGTTAGACCCATTGGAGCACTATAGTACTTTTAGAAATATATATTATTGTCAGTGCCCGATTTGGGATGTGGGGGGCCTGGGATCCGTTTTGGTGGGGGGCTCATCCCAAGCTTCAAATTAGCATGGTGCTAAATGAAAATGCATTTTTAACCCTCGCACTGTTGCAACGATATCCTCGCGCGCACGATGCAACTCGCTCCCGACAACCTGCGATACTGTATTCAGAAATTGATGTCATTGAAGATCAGGTAAAAACGATACTTCCTGAAAAGTCTCCACATTTATTAGCCCTGAATGAAAAAAACAGAGCAGCCCTGAAATGCACTGAACACTTCCTGGCATATCACACAAAACAGAATAATCATGAAGCAAGAAAAAAAAAAATACTCAAGTGTGCACTTACCACTCAACACTTGTATAGATTGTTTAATGAACGAACAGTTTCTAGAAATCCGGTCTAGTCCAGGTGCTTTCTTCAGTTTTCCAATGGAAAATTCTCCTATTAAATCATCAAACTCCAGTGAGCGTAGGATGTCCGACTCAGTGCTCATGACTGTCAAATTCACAAGTCACTCCTGTGTCCTGCTTGCTCGTAGGCGATTCTCAATCAATTTCAGCTTGAAAAAAAAACACACACACACACACGCTCAGCACTGCAGTTGTTCACCATTACAGCCAGGTACATTCTCAGGGTTACCTCCACAATGAGGAAAATATCTAGCACATGCTTATCGTGGTATAGAGAAATAGCTCAGCGCTAACGTCGTTTGGCTCTTCGTCAGCATAATATTCGCAAACGCAGCAAACTGGATGAGCTCTTCAGGAAATGAAGTCTCCAGATTGTTGGGATAGACATCCAGTAATTTCTTCGCTGCTTTAGACAGCTCTTCAGAGGAGAGCTTTGTCAGTCGTCCGAAGAAGCCAAAGCGACCTGACATCAGTTCATACGCATGCAGTCGTTGGTTAAAAGAAGCTATGAACTGACTGATGACAGGAATGAAATACTCTGACAGTGACAACAAGTGATCAAATAAGAACACTTGGCGGTTGGCACCGGCTCCAGGGCTGCCAGATTTGAACATGGGTGTATAACCATATTCTTCAATTTTTGTTCCCAGATTCAGTTTTTCATTAATTAAATAATAATAATAATAATAATAATAATAATAATAATAATAATCTTTTTTTTTTTTGTTTTTGTTTCTCAAAAGCGCCAGTTCTTCCATAGGGAATTCACAAGCACTCGACAGACATATACATTATTTTTACAGTTACAAGAATTGTGATATCTCTCTTATACAATAATATACATATGAAAGTGTCAATAATTAAACCCTATAATCATCCGTCATAGTTCCTTTCTCCAGGTCATAGCATTTTAAAAAGAAAGGCTTTCAGCTGTCTCCTAAAGGATTCAGCAGAAGAGAGTCTCATGGACAATGGCAATCTGTTATATAATCTAGGGGCTCTATACACAAAAGAACGATCGGAGAAAGATGACTGGTGAATGGCTCCAGGCTTGTCAAGACACAAGGAATCATCTTCACTACATAACATCATACCCGGACGTGTCGATGGGAGTTTTAGCAATTCAGCAAGATACTTCGGTTCACCAAACTTAAGAACCTTGAGTGTAGTAAGACAGTTTAAATTCAATTCTAGCCTTTACTGGTAATCAATACAGCTCAATTAGGAACGATGTAGTCGAGGTTCTCGGGGGAAGACCAAAGATAGGCCGTGCTGCCCTGTTCAACACAGCTTGAACTTTTGTTAGTATATTATTTGGAAGGCCAATCCACAGTGAATTACAATAATCAACACGAGCCAAGACCACTGCATGGACCAGTGTTACGAGGCAACGTCTGTTCAGGAATTTTCTCACAGAGTACAGATTTCTGATATGCAAGTTACACCTTCTGACAACTTGATTAATATGTTCCTTGTATTTTAACTTTGAACTAAAATGAACACCCAGATTTCGAACAGAACTGAGTGGATGAAGCTGTGACACACCAATGTTCAGAGCCAGGGCATTATCAGTGGCATTACCAAATTTCTTAAGGAAATATTATTCATGTATTTACCCCTTGCCAATATAGGTAATGTACATGTATAAGGGAAAAAATTATTCATTTGATAATTAATGGCATATGTTCTGTATTTTCATATTCTAAAAGCTAACAAATTAATTGAGTACATCATCCAATCAAGTTCATTACCATCTCCAAATCCAATACCAGATCATGCTTATTCATTATCTGACGGATTGTTTATTACCGAATCGGTCTTGGTAATGAAAAATACCAAATGTCAAGTTGCTCAACGTTTGGTGGGAGGCCCCTTCTGGTGGGAGACCCGGGGCCCAGGCCCCGTGGGCCCACCCCTGAATCCGGCCCTGATTATTGTACTTTTAGAAATATTACTAGATAACAATACGAAAATCACTGCATGGCCGAAAATACTGGATATGTTACGTGAAGGGCTACTGTTAAGCGCTATATCTGGCTGAAACTCCTTAACCCACTACACCACGCGGCGATGTAAGAACAATAATAAAAAAAGAAATCAGATACCATGGTCAAATGCTGGCAATTTTGTTTTTATATAGTGGTTTGCGGGAAGAGAAGAGGGTTAGTCACGAAGGCAGAGTTGGAGAAACAACAAATAATCACAGAGAATAACTGTATCGTTTAGATTACATGTTATTTGCATTTTTTTCCTTATTCACATACCCCTGATATACTGGGGGAGTGTGTACTGTATATTCTTCTTTTGTGTGTTTAGAAACGAAAGTGTATGCTTATATTGTTCTTTTGTGTGTTTAGAAACGAAAGGGTATGCTAAGTTAATGATTTAGCCTACTGGAATAAGTAAGATGGTGATGCTTACGTGAATGGTTGCCACTGTCATCTGGCGACCGTTTAGGTAACTACGTGCCCGGGTCAGCTGTACACTCCACTCGGCACCCTCCCCCTCCCACACCTCACTGCCAGCCCCAACACACTCCAGGTACTCCTCACGATAGCTGCAGGATTAAGTAAGAGACATTCGAGGTATTACACGTTTGCTAGGCCTGAAACTGGAAGACACTAACACACTACAAGTACGAATATATTACAGACAGCTGTGGCTAAGTGGAAACGCCTACTGCAAAGCTGGCGGCCCGTTAGCACCAGGGTTGGATTCCTGGCGCAGGCACCTGGCGTCACTCTCTCAGGTGTTCATGTACCCTTTGCAAGATGGTAGGTGAAATAAATACCTAGGGGAGGGAACTGTGTAGCCTGGGTGATGCAGAGGCCTTGTTTCCCAGGATAGTGGGAATAACTCGCTACAGGCTCAAAGGACCAGCTTACGGAGATAAGAATCGTGGCCAAGCATCTCACGGCATCTGTCACCAACTTTGCTTCACATTTATACAGTGTAGGGCAGGTGAAGCAAACAGTAGCTATGTATAGAGCGTTGCTGTAATCCCTTTGTTGTGTGGCCATTTAAGTCAGTGAACCTTTATTAATTTCCCTGAAATTCGAGGGATGAAGCACGACCAATGGATACAATGTACAGAAGTCAAAATTAAGTAAAACAGAAGCGCTCATTAATATACAATATACTATCGAAATCAACAATCTCTACCCCCCTGTTGACAAAGCATGGGTCAGTGAACAATCCATGCGACATAAAGATGAAACAAACTCCCACATAAGGCGAGATTGAGGGTGAGTTCACACTGAGGTGATGGGAAAGTCAGTGAAAGGTGACAGAGATTATTGGCTCTTGGGTTTTCTCTGCTGGAGGGATACCGACTACTGATTTCGTCTGTACATGACCCAGGGAACGAGTGTGATGTGGCGGATTGTGAATGGCAATGTGGGAGTCGGTGGATGAAATTGCAAGGGACGTGTACCAACTGAAAGCTCTGTTTCAGTGGTAGGAGCGTATGTGAGTGGTTGTGTCATTGTCCACCTGGATGCTTAGAAATGTTTGGGGATGTTGGAAGAGTACGGCGATTCAGTTCTTCAGGAGTGGCGTCTTAATGGTGGTGACAGTGGTGTAAGTCCACGGTCAAGCTGCAGCCCCAGTGACGTACGACTCTTACACGGCCACATCAACTGACCTTTGACTTACTGGATTGGCTTGAGCACATTTCTTCTTCTTCTTGAGAGTGAGGTCATTGTTGGCTGGTTAAATGAAGTGAAGGCGAAGTTGAACAATGGTAAGCAATGCGATGTGCATGTGGGCTTGAGGATTATCTGTGATTTGGATGATTAGGTTCAGACTTTCTAAAACTCACTTTGAGTGTGTGGGTAGCAGGGATGGTGCTGGTGTGAGGGCCCATGCAGTGGCTAGGGTGGTGTCACTTCAGCCCACCTACCCACCCACACACACACACCCGGTTCCACACCCACACCCACACCCACACCCACACTCACACTTACTTTAGGTGTGTGGGTAGTATGACTGGTGCTGGTGTGAGGGATGATGCTGTGGGTAGGGTGGTGTTGCTCCGTTCTAGCCTTAGCCATGCCACCACCACAGGCACCACACACTGGAACCTCAGTGATATCTGTGTGAGAAAATGGTGAAGACATAATAATAATAATAATAATAATAATAATAGTAATAATCACCATCACCACCATCATCATCATCATCAGAGAGAGAGAGAGAGAGAGAGAGAGAGAGACTAGTGTCATGAGGACATCACACAACTTGTCTCACTCCAGCATTGACATTTACTGAGATGCTCATCTGCCCTTACGCAGGCTTTTCTACCATCATAAAAAGCCCTTAACATTCAGCAGGTTACCATCCGCACCATTCACACGCAAAACCTTCCATAAATTTTCTCTGTTTACCCTATAATTTACTTTTTCCAGAACCATAAATGCCATAAATACCTTATGGTCCTTATCACAAGCCTTCTCCACTGTTTCACTGCAAATATTTGATCCATACGTCCTCTATCACTTCAAAATCCACCCTGTTCATAACTCGCCAGGCATTTTGATATATCCCTTAATTTCTCTGTGGTAAATCTTCCATATACCCTTCCTACAACACTCGACAAACTTATGCCACGATAATTTTTGCACTCATTTCACCCGCCTTGATTCTCGTGCAGGTGTACATTCACAGCCTTTTCCCACTCTGCTGGTACAGTTCCACTCATCCAAGCATTATTTGATATTTCTAATAAACATTTCATTCCTCTCCCTCCACTACGCTTAATCACCTCTGCATACACCTCATCATTCCCTGCTGCCTTCCCATTCCTCAGCCGCTTCACAACATTCTTTACTTCCTCCAGTGTCACATTTTCTGACACTACGTTCGTTTTCTGCACACCACGACAACTAGTCACGTTTACAATAACTTTAATCTCACCATTTCCATTCATTAGCCTTGCAAAAATATTCTCTCCACCCGCACATTCACTTCCTCTGGTTAGTTTTCTTCCACTTTCATCCTTCACACTTTCACACATCTTTCCATCTTTACATTTCGCACCTCTTTCCAGAACAGCTTCATATTTTCAGAGTAATTTACCTTCGTTTTTTCCTCCAAGATCGTCATTTATCTCCTTTCCTCCTCTTTACTAATCTCTTCGCATGCTTCCTACTCTCAGTGTATTCCTTTCTTCTTTTACTCGAGCCCCTTTCTTCCATCCACTCTAGCCCTTCAGCCTCATTTCCGCTCTGGTCTTTGATCTTTATCCCATTGAGCTGTACTCTTTCTTCCTTGTTGCTAACCTCGAGATGCCGAATACACCGCTTTGGCAATCCAAGCTAAATAGTCCCTCTATAAATTCCACAAATTGTCCAGATCCATTTTCTCCCAAGTCATTGACTCTTGCTCCGCCACTGCCTTCACCTGATGTGCTATAATATTTAATTGCGAACAGCACGGCGACCTTCAAGTTTTTCAGATAACTTTGTGGTAAGCTCATGGTAATCATATATAACTGGCCTGCATTTCACGTTGGAGTGCAATTACAAGAAACAACTGAACACAAAACGTGGTGGTAGCAAAAATACAAAATACTCGTATGATCATACCGTAGCTGTATATCCAGGTAGCGCTGTGGTGATGGCGGCGGTGGGGCCACAGTCTTGGAGTTGGACCAGTAGTGTTGGCACACCAGTGGACCGACCCTGTGCCACCAACTCTGACACCATCGTACACCCACCCACGCCAAGCACGCCAGCCACGTTCCTACCCCCTGGTGTAACACCAAGATTAGTGATCACTAAGTTGTATGGGAAATGTTGATTATATTTCTGTCACCTTAACTTGGCTCTGATTCGGGTCTACGTTGCAGCAGTGCTCACGTAGCTCCGTGGCAGAGGAAAATGCAGGGAGTCCTACATCCTGTCAGTATCATTTCTCCATTATAAGTATTATGTTAGTGTCGACCTATTGTTACATCTCGACATTCAAGATGGAGAGATGTCAGTCTGCAGTCAAGTTAAAGTGAAGAAAGAATAGCAACGAAGGGTGCAGACGAAGGCAACAGTCAGCATTTCCGTCAGCAGATAATTGGCAGGTACCAGGGAGATCTATCACCTTCCACTGACATCATCATAATCTCACTGTGTATTCACCTGCACTCACACCATTTTTTTGTTTTGTTTTTTGAGCCAAGTTGCTTCACCCAGACTGAGCTTTCCGTTCACTGGACATGGTTTAGTCTGCCTGTGGGAGGGGGGGGGGGTACCGATTGCCGCTTTCGAGTGTAGGCAAATACCTCAATAAGCTAAGTCGGTATTAGGGTGTCCATGTATATAACGCTCCTCCACCACTCCGCTGGGCGATTTCTCCTGTGTTGCGTGGACGGCCTAGTCAGTGTCATGAATGTCTACCCAGCATCATTTACTCCTTTTCTACTCCCACAGGCACACCCACGCTCACACCGGCAGACTAAACAGTCCACGCAACACATAAAATAACCCCAAACAATTATCCGGTGGAGCGATATTTACGGACCGAGCTGTACATCAACGTGTCATATGTGGAATAAACTGATTAAAAAATAAAAAATAAAAGTGTCAAGGTGCCTCCTCTGCCCACTTGGATAAAACCATAGTCCGTCTATCACTGAACCGGTTGTAGCAGATTTCTTTTCGCCAAGAGCTTGGATACTAAGTCGTGGTTATACGGTATTCGATAAACCTTAGTTACGAAGCATGAATGAGTCTCCTTGGTTACTAGTCAAACTTTCCTTCCGTCTGGCTAAGCTTGGCCATCACCTAAGTTGAAAAGGGATTGCAGATCTTGTCATGTGGGAACAAGTGCGGCATTGTCATTTATCATATTTATTTTATCTTGCAGTATTTTATCTCTCTCTCCATTGTCCAAATCTCTCTAAATGTGCATGAGAAAAATTAAATAGTCTCAACGTCCTCCTGTCTTTCGCTATCAGGCTGTCCTCCCTCTAATTCATACCACCCTCACTCATATACTTCTCCACCCCAACCCTCCATCTCATCCTCGGTCCCTCTCCCCCTCATCCTCCCCTTCCCCTCCACCTCACTCACATACACCCTCCTAATCAATCTCGCATTCACTATTCCCGCCACATAACCAGACTACCTCAAGGTACTTCTCCCAACACCTTCCAGTACATTAGTCATCATTGCCTTAATTAATTGTGCACTTGTAGGGGGAAAAAAAAAAAGGCAATAAGCAGTTCTAAGTCAAGCAATTTGTACTATCTAACCTTCACTGCATTTTTGTCCAGCGTGAGACAAAGCGTGGTGCATCCGTCACCCGCCGCTGATTATTGAGCTGGGAGGGCTGGTGGAATGGGAAGGCATGTTGCTGGCCCGAAAAATGAACCACGGGAAGAGTAGTCAATGTCGTCACGGTAAAAATCACTAACACAAAAGCACCTTACACAACACCGTGGTAGCCGAGCGGTTAGCACTATTAGTTCCGAAGCTGCCAGCTTACTATCGCTAGGGTTGGGATTCTGATGCGGGCAGCTGGAGTCACTAGACTCAGGTGTTCGTCCACCCTTTGTGGGCTGGCAGGTAAGACAAGTACCTGGGGTAACTTCTAGGCGAGGTAACTGTGGTAACCTGGATGATGCAGTGGCGTTCTATCCCAGCATAATAGCTGAATAATCGGCCACAGGCTCAGAGGCCTAGGATATGAAGATCAGCACAGCAGCTAGCGTCTCATGTATGAAAGGATGTACAGTAAGAAAGTATGTTGATGAATTGTTTGCTGTTGTGGCCCTTGGCTCATGTAGACGTGAACCTAGTGGACTGTGGAGCTGAAGTCTTCTGTTTCCCGCAGTCCCTCATCCTCCTTTTGGTGGACAGAGAAAGAATTCAGGGACATTTGTATAAACAGACAAGACAGCCGGTCATATTGACATCAGAAGGCGCCCCTTTCCAGTACCACTGATCAAAAAGGTAGCAGACATAAGCACAGATTTTTGATATACAAAGAACCTGTCACTGAGATGAACTGTCTGGTCGTGCCAAAGACAAACACAAGAACGATATATGTCAAGTCCAAAAGTGTCGTCAGAGATTTATCATGCAAATTATGTGGTCGAGAGTTTGATATGAGAGTTATATCATGAGAGGGAATGTGAGAGAGTGAAAGTGTATGCGAGTGTGTACGGGTATAAGGAGAAGGTCTGTACCGCTCACACACACTCTGGTGGCTTATAATCCTGTGAGCTACGGCTGACGCGCGTATACTGAAGGTAAAATATAATGAAGGAAGGACAGCCAATCAATTCGAGACGCGCCACATCCCATGCACTCACCCCCTCATGCAAACTGACCATAACCTATCCTAAACAAATATTGCCTGACCTAACTTAAACCAACCCAACTAATCTGACCTAAGGTAAACTAACCTAACCTAACCTAACATATCCTAATCTTGACTAATACAATGTAACTATACCTAACCTAATCTGACCTGAACTAACCAAACCTAAGCTAAACTACCCTGACCTAACGTGACCTAATTGAATCTAAACTAAGCTAACGAGGGAAGGACATCCGGTCAATTCGAGACGTCTCACATCCCATGGAACGTCCTCTCATGTCGCTAGACTAAAAGCTGTGTATTTACAGTAGAGCTATAGAAGGCTTCGTAGCACTTCTTCCACAGCGATTTGTCTTGCATAATACACCTTCCAGTTCTACTGTGTGGTACTTATGTCTCTTTAGCATCGACATAGTTTGCATCAATAATATACCAAGAGGATACTGTGATGCAATGAGCAGAATAAATCGCTAAGGAAAACGTGTCACGAAATCACTAAAGCAGCTCAGAATACAGCATCAAGTCCCGTATTCTCGTCAGTTACAGTGGCTCCCTAACATGTCTTCCTTATTTGTTAGCAGGTGATGGAGAGGGACGCCTTCACGTGGTGGCACTGATATAGCCGGGCAGCTCCTCAGAATGATTATACAAACGTCCCTCAACTCCCTCCCTATCCCCAAAAGGAGGATTGTGGACTGCAGGAGAGGGACAACTTTAGCCTGCAGTCCACTGGGTTCACATTCAGATGAACTTGGGGCTACTACTACTCCTACTACTACTACTATTAGGACTACTACTACAACTATTACTATTACTACTACTACTACTAATTGTTTGCTTCTCTATCTGTTTGCCAACTTACTGGATCCATCCGCGCCTTGTGAATTTGCTCACTTTCATATTCATCGTGCCCTGAGAACATGATATTTTTGGATGAGTGTACAGCCATGAACAAAAGCTTCCCGACAGTTTTCCGCCAACATTGTGTCCTGCCTTCCATAAATCTCATTCCTAGTCAAACGACAGAGAACATCCTCCTTTCTCATCGTCCTATTATGTGCTTCATGTTGCTATTACAGAAAAAATATCATGTAACACCTTTCATATCTGTCATTCCTACCCGAGCGACGGAGTATCCTTAACCCTCACCTTCTTGCGTGATTTATACTGATATAACAGAAAAAATAATTCACGTAATACCTTCCATTGCAAAAACCGGTCGAGAAGTGTCATCGAAGTTTACCTTGTAGCTGTACTTCGCTGCCACATGGGCTCTGTAACGTGAGATGCAAGCTAACTGTATTATTTTCGATGCGAGTAAAGCGTACGTAGCCGCCGAGTTCGTTCTATAATATGGCATGGGGACTTCATACTATTCTCTTTTAACCCATTATGAGGGCAAAGAAGGTATGCTTATCTTGTCTAGATGCTGAATACGCTATATAACATGGCACGCAGAGTAACCACGTTCAGTGTTCTCAGATGTTCCATAAATAACGATCGTCATTTGGGGTCTGCACACATCTTCGTTCTTTCCGTTTTGCAAATACCTTGATAAGAGAATGCCACGAGTGAGGAAGCCCGAGGTCTGAGCACACCGATACAGCGACAGATGACAGAATAGCGTGACAGTGGACCGTGTGGTATCAGGCAGCGTGTCCCACATGACTCTTACAACGGCACTCTTGGGACCTTAGCAAGCTTTTTACCACACCTTCCTTCGCGATTTATTTTGAACATGATATACAGTTATTTTCATGCATATCATGTGTTTGACTCGTTTTGTATGTCAGCTTGTTAGAAATATCGTCATAATACCACTCGATGAAACGACAGATTAAAGATATTGATTTAAGACCATCAGAGGAACAAATTTTGGGCGAACTGGTGAAAGGACAAGGTCACAAGCCAAGATGAAGGCTTTGACCGCACGTTCCTGTAACAAACATGTAGGGTAAAGCATCCATTCAATAATGTATCATGTGTTGGTTCTGATCCTCCTTTTGACGCATCGATTCAGTGATGTACAGTGTGTTGGTGAAGCACTGAATCAGCAGTGCGTGGTTTGATGTGTGGACGTAATGCAGTGACTTTCCCGGGCTCGATGCTGGGGTTCGAGGTTGTGTTGCCTCGGATGGTCACGGGGCTCGTCACGACGCACCGTCACGCGAAACTCACAGGGTCGTATTATTAGTGGTACTGGAGGCTTTGTAGCACCGCTGTCTTAGCTATTTATACTCCATTTTGCACCTTAACATTATCTTGTTTGTAATTTGCTTAAAGTACATAAACAGTTTGTATTAGGTGTATACGAGTATGTAAAAGGGTATTCATGCGTAAAGTGCAGAATGTCACTAAGGATGAGGTGTTACGAAATCTTCAACACCACGCAGTAACTCCTGGATCATGATAATATTTTGACTGACACACTGAAACACCAGGTAAGTGAGTACTTACTTTGCTTTGCTAGTGTAATCGAGTTGTTTTTTGTGTATTTAGGGATGTAGGTAGGTAGACAGATAGGTTAACAAAATATCTCATCCATACCTGATTCGATTTTTGATAAAATCTGGAAAATACAGTGTGTTTGGGTCCAGGAAAAAAGATTCGATTTTGGTGCATTTTGATTAAAAGTCGAAGGTGACAGATCTAGGCTAAAATTCAAGCTGTTTAGCTGTTTTATCCCATGAACTTTTTTTAATGGTTCAAAATTGGCATATACGGTGTGTGTGGGGAAGGAAAGAATTGACTCAGGTTTAGTGCAGGTTGATTACAGATTACGGTCAGGAATCAAGGTCAAAGATCAAGGCACGGCGTCACTGTCCTCCCTCAGCACCCTCTCGATTTTGTTTGTTTGTTTGATAAAGTCCCAACACCCATACCAGCCATCCTACAACTCCCATCTTCACAGGGTGTACTGTATTGTCTCGTCCCTGTCCCAACGCCCATTATCACAGCAGCTCGTCTCGCCCACTCTTCTCCACCCACCCCACCCCTTTTTCTACTCTCTCACCACACACACACACACACACACACACACACACACACACACACACACACACACACACACACACACACACACACACACAACGAGCTTCCATGAAAAATCTGTTCCCACCACCATTACGTCCAGTTTTGCAGGGTGTTATCGTCCTGTCCTGTCCCATCTCCATTTTATGTAATCTCCAAACTGACCTGTGTGACCCTGACCTGACCTGAGTGATGAGAGTTATGCCGTTGAGAGTTACGCTGGATGATGGTTAATCCGACACGACGTAGGTACGCGGTCAACGAATCCGCTTGTAATTATACTAGTGCTACCGCAAGGCGATTTTATCTACCTTAGTTAGGGTAGACTGCTCGTGGTGAAAGACATAGTTATATATTTACTGTGCTGTGACTTATTTTTCTAAGGAAGAAACTGCTACATTCAGCTTAGATGTTCCTGTACCCTATTCACTGTAACTTGGCCTACAACTGCTATCCCTTCACCTTGAATACTGAACGGTAACAATAGATCAACACTTGAATATGGTGTTAGTCACGAAGAAATGCTTTGATGATGTAGAGCCACATTAATATCTTTTTTCCCCCCACTGAGATACATAAGCTGAAAGACAAAAATTTGGGCCAAACTTAGGTAAAGCGACGATTGCAATGCAAAAAAAGATTAAAAACCGTCATCATTAATCCCTTCATTACCACAGCATGTTATTCCGCTACATTACTGCCACCACCTGAAGATTATAACTAAGCCTGGGGAAATTTCTTACTGTGAGAGGTACAGACAATACAGACGGACAGATATATAAACTGTGGCAAAATATATATATATATATATATATATATATATATATATATATATATATATATATATATATATATATATATATATTTGAAGAAGAAGAAGAAGAAGAAGAGGGAAGGAAAACAATCCATCCATCCATCCATCATCCAATCCTACATTGCCCCATGAGAAGAGTAGGAGCCCGGGGCTAGACAGTTGGTCCCGACACTTAAGATGAGAGTGACCAGCCTCACTCATCTCTGAGTGGCATTACATGAGCAATCAACCCCAATCACCCCTTGGATATAAACCTTCACGGGCTCAATCCGATTGGAGTGCAATAATTACCCACTAAACCACCAGGCGCCAAAGTTTGGTTATATGGTTACCACCGAGCGTAGTATATGGTTTCCTGGTGTACAGGAAACCTGTTTCCTGTTTAAGGAAAACTAAATTAAATAAAAAAATAATCCATACACCAGATTAGGTGTCCTCCATCCATAAAAAAACTAACAGTTGGACTTCAATTACTATAAGTTGAAATTTGAGGGGATTAATGGAAAGCGAGTTCCAAAGAGAGACATTTCGGGGAATTAAGGAATTCTGATAGGCAGAAGTTCTGCAATATGGCTGTGTGACAGTCCATTCATGAGTGCTACCAGATGCCCGTGTAGCACGGGGGAAGGCGTGGAGAGGTGGCACGGTGAATGTAACGTCGTCTGAATATTTGTCATAACATTATTTGAAAAATACTGCAAGGGAGGCAACATTCCGTCGTACCTGTAGGGGAGGTAGTTCATATGTTATTGCTGGGTTATAAATTATTCTTATAGCTTTGTTCTGAATTTGGTCCAGCTGTTTTAGTGCAACCTCTCCACATCCACTCCACAAGGGTGAGCAATATCAGAGGTGAGAGCTCCCATGACTCTTGCAAATTACAGCTAACTTCTCGTCAATGAAGAAGTTTCTAATTCTGTACAATAATCCAAGTTTCTCTGAGGCGGTTTTTGCAAGTGATCTTACGTGAGAGGTTCAACTGAAGGTATTGTTAAGGGAGATGCAGAGAATTTCAATACTTACAGGAATCAGAATATTGGTTGTATTGAAGGTAATATGGGAATCCAGTAGCATCTGTCTATTAGTGAACTGTATATATTTGGTTTTCCTAGCACTTAATGAGACAATGTTACTTTGTTCCCATTCAGTGATCTTAGATAAGCCTTGATTTAGTAGACTGCTATATTGAGTTGTGAGTTAGAGATAAACTTTGTGAATGGGTGTTCAAGTGTGAAGGAACTGTGAAGCGTTGAGTTATCTGCATATGAATAAACAGGATTATGGGTAATAGATAAGAGATCATTAATATGAATTAGGAATAGGGTCGGAGCCAGAACTGATCCTTGTGACATGCCGGCATTAACTGAGTGGAAATTGGAATATATATCATCTACTTTTATCTTTCTGTTGTTGCTGAGATATGAGGAAATCAGTGGGAAAAAAGATGATAGGCCGTAGCAAGGGAGTTTGGACAGCAGGGAACGGTGGCACACACTGTCAGAAGCTTGGGAAATATCAAGGGCTAGTGCATGTTGGTCAATTGCCCGATGGATGGTATGAGTCAAGAAACTGAGTATATCAACAGGCAAAAACCATACTGTCTGTCACCAATTAAGTTGTTGGATTCAAGATATTTAACATTGTGCTTATTAATGACAATCTCAAAAATGTTACCAAGGAATGTGGTTGCCACTGGTCTGCAGTTAAAGTGATCAGGGGAGCATCTTTGGAACTGAGTGGACACAGAGAGACATATAGACAGACATACATCTAGATACATAGGTAGAAAGAAAGAGAGAGAGAGAGAGAGAGAGAGAGAGAGAGAGAGAGAGAGAGAGAGAGAGAGAGAGAGAGAGAGAGAGACTGTACAAATTGGAACTCAGGTAGCAAAACAGATGATTCAACTTATCACCCATATAACAGCTGTAAGAGTCACGCCAATGTCAGGCGCTAGAGAGGGACGCCTTCACGTGGTGGCAACGGTATGGCCCGGTGGAGGAGCTGCCCTGTTAATCAAACATTCCTCACTTCCCTCCCTATATCCCGAAAGGAGGATGGTGGACTGCAGGAGGAGGGCACCTTCAGCCTGCAGTCCACCGGGCTCACGTTTAAGATGAGCCTGGGGTTGCTACTACTCCACCAATACTACTACTACTACTACTGCTACTACTACTACCACCACCACTACTATGCCACACTCGAAAGACATTAGAATTCGGCAATCGATTCGTGTTTTGTGGATGTCCTTTTGTTATTGTCACTCAACCCCTTCACGGTGGGGACAAGTCTAAAACTCTATCAAGTATACTATTGAAGCTGAGCGTAATGTATGCATATATGTACATATTTGTCTATGTATATATATATGTATGTATGTATGTGTCCGATTCTGGGCATAGGCTTAACAGTCCAATCCCTAAGGTCAATCAGCCCTCGTACATGCCACACTCCTTCGCATGTCACGACTTCGGCACTAGTACCCACCGACCACATTGAACAAGCGCTAGGGCTATCTCATTCAGTACTGGTGTATTAGCAGAGGGTGTTTTTTTTATGATATGTCGCTGGGTTTTGCGTAATATCAACAAAGTCTACTTGAAAAAAAAAAAATCAGACTATTCCCTGCCCTAAAGTGGGATCGAACGTACGTCATTATAGACAATAAATAACCTCAATAGCCATAAACATACAAGAGGACTAGACTGTAGCACCAGTCGAGCAGGGCAGTACTCCCGAGGTGGATGGAAAGCTGATGACAGGGAGTGCTGGAGCTCCCGTTTCATCAGCCCTCAGGACTAGTTCCTGACCATCCCCCTTTGCTGAACTTTTTCAGTGTCTCAGTTACACAGAGAGTAGGCCAGCATGCTCTCCAGTACAAATTTCTCTAACTATCTTCACCAAACTACATGCACAGTACACACTACACTTCCTTTTCAAAAATCAACAAAAATGGCGTCTATTAATCTAGCCTCGGAGTCCCCAGGGGGGGGGACCATAAATGCCCCCGCCATCTGCCCCTCTCCCGGTGACGACTCGAGGTGCCTGGAACCACTGTCTGACTCTCTTCTTCTTCATTTCTGCAACATTCGCGGCCTTTCATCTAACTTTCGCTCTGTTGAGCACCACCTCTCCTCCTCTAAACCTCACCTTCTTTTTCTGACGGAGACTCAGCTGTCTGAGGCAACTGACAGCAAACCCTTTTCTGTATCCTCCTACTTTCTCTATACTCATTTCAAAGCCAAAGGTGGCTGTTGTGCATACAGTACATACGCAACGACTTATCTTGCTCTCGTGTTCCTGAACTTGATTCTTCTGAATTCTCCACACACTGGCTTCGGCTTTCCTGTCATTCTCTGACTAAATATATCTGTGCTGTTTACTTATCCCCTAATTCTACTGACTATCAAAAATTCTTCGACTATATTACTTCTACGATGGAACACATTCTGTCCATTTCTCCTTTCTCTGAAATCTCCATTCTTGGAGATTTCAATGTTCACCACCACCTTTGGCTCTCCTCTCCTTTCACGGATCCACCTGGTGAACAAGCCTACATCTTTTCTATCCTTAATGACCTAGAGCAGTTTGTACAGCACCCTACCCGAATCCCTGACCGCCTTGGAGAGAGCTCCAACATACTTGACCTCTTCCTCACAACTAATCCTTCTGCTTACTCTGTTAACCTTTTCTCTCCGTTGGGCTCCTCCGATCACAACCTTATTACCTTAACCTGTCCTATCACTCCGGTACGGCCTGTGGACCCTCCAGGGAAACGTCGTCTGTGGCATTTTGGAGCCGCAAACTGGGAGGCCCTCAGGCAGTTCTTCTTTGATTTTCCCTGGAATGATTATTGCTTCCATGGCCGGGAGCCATCTGAGTGTGCCTCGCGCATTACGGAGGTTATTCTCTCGGGCATGGAAGCATACATTCCTTTCTCATATCCTTTGACTAACGCAAGAAAGCCTTGGTTTAATCACGCTTGTTCTAATGCTGTTCGCAACAAGGAGAGGGCCTACAAAAGGTACCGGAGCCAACCCACCCCTGAATCACATCATCTTTACGTTTCTGCCCGGAATCGTGCTAAGTCTGTTCTTCGCTCTACTAAAAATAATTTCATCCATACTAAATGCTCTCAACTCTCCAACTCGAATTCTTCCCGCCTCCTTCTGGCACCTTGCCAAAAATCTTTCTAACAACTTTACCTCATCATCCTTCCCTCCTCTTTTCTACTCTGATGGTTCTGTAGCTATTTCTTCTACTGATAAAGCAGATCTCTTCGCACAGACTTTCTCCTCCAATTCCACCTTAGACGATTCCGGTGCTGTTCCTCCATCACTTCTCCCCTCTGACTTCCTCATGGCTGACATTAAAATTTCTTCAGTTGATGTATTTTCTGCCATCACTGGCCTCAGTACTAACAAGGCATATGGGCCTGATGGGGTCCCTCCTGTTGTTCTCAAGAACTGTGCTTCTGTGCTTACACCCTGCCTAGGCAAACTCTTTCGCCTTTGTCTGTCAACTTGTACCTTTCCTTCTTGCTGGAAGTTTGCTCTCATTCAGCCAGTCCCAAAGAAGGGTGACCACTCCTAACCCTCCAACTATCGTCCAATTGCTTTAACGTCCTGCATTTCAAAAGTTTTCGAGTCAATTCTTAATAGAAAAATTTTAAGGCATCTTTCCTATCACAACCTTCTTTCCGATCGTCAGTATGGGTTCCGTCAGGGACGCTCCACTGGCGATCTTCTCACCTACCTTTCAGACTCCTGGTCATCCTCCTTTCGGGACTTTGGCGAAAGCTTTGCCATTGCACTTGACATCTCAAAGGCTTTCGATCGAGTCTGGCATAAATCTTTAATTTCCAAACTGCCCTCTTACGGTTTCTATCCTTCTATCTGTGCCTTCATCGCTAGCTTCCTTTCTGGTCGTTCTATAGCCGCTGTTGTAGACGGCCATCGTTCTTCTCCTAGATCTATCAACAGTGGTGTTCCTCAGGGCTCTGTCCTATCACCAACTCTCTTCCTTTTATTCATCAATGATCTTCTAAGCTGTACATCTAACCCTATCCACTCATACGCTGATGACTCCACCCTTCACCTTTCCATTCGGTTCCTGCAACGCCCATCTCAACAGTTACTTCAAGAAACAAGGGATGAGGCTATGGCACACCTAATGTCTGACTTGGCTCGTATCGCTGACTGGGGTAAAAATAATATGGTTGTCTTTAATGCATCTAAGACTCAGTTCTTACACCTATCAACCCGACAAAATCTTCCACAGGTATACCCATTAATGTTTAATAATATTCGGCTTAATCCTGCATCATCCTTGAACATGCTTGGGGTTTCATTTACTCAGGACTTATCTTGGAAAGATCATATTACATCTCTTGTAAAATCTGCTTCCAAGAGATTGGGTGTGCTAAGCCGACTCCGCTCTTTCTTTACCCCTGCACAATTGTTGACTCTATACAGAGGTTTTATCCGCCCCTGTGTGGAGTACAACTCTCATGTGTGGGGAGGCTCCCCACATACAGCTCTTCTCAATAGGGTGGAGTCAAAGGCTTTTCGTCTCATTAACTCTCCTCCTCTTACTGACTCCCTTCAACCTCTGTCTCTTCGCCACACTGTTGCATCTTTATCTCTTTTCTATCGCTACTTTAATGGTCACTGCTCCTCTGAACTGTCTGCTTGCATTCCTCCACCTCTACGACGGGCGCGTAGCACCCGTCTGGCAGCAAACTCTCATCCCTTTCTGTTCAACTCTCTAATGCAAGAGTTAACCGTTACTCCCAGTCTTTCATTTTATGCAACAGTCAGCTCTGGAACTGTCTCCCTCTGTCTGTATTTCCTGCTGCCTATGATCTCCAGTCTTTCAAACGCAGTGTGTCCAGGCATCTCAAAATGATCGGATCTTGAATCTGGCTCTCTATTGTATTTTGTTTTTCTCTTGGAAGGAACTGTTACTGCGGGCCATGGCCTTTGGTTCCTTCTTCCTCGCATATAAAAAAAAAAAAAAAAAAAAGAATGGAGTCCAGTGGCTTCTCTGCTGAGGTGGTGGGTGAGGCTGAGGAGGGCAGCGAGGGAGGGGGAGGAGAGATAAAGCCGAGTGATACAGATGATGAAACAGAGAATACTAATACAGATGGAGAGATACACGGCACAGATGGAGAGATACACGGCACACATGGAGAGATACATGACAGACGGAGTGATACATGACAGATGCAGAGAGTAATTCTGTCTACTAACATGGAGGGTCTTTGTCAGCACTTGCGTTGAGGTGTTGGTAGTGGATGTTGATGTTGTGGGAGGCAGCGAGGGAAGCGAAGGCAGCCTGGGCGTGGAGGTCCTGGTATGTTTCACCTCTTGGAGAAAGGTCCACCTGACCGTCATATACCACAACTGTGAGGAAGAACAAGAAAATTTAGGTGGTGTAGTGGTTAGATTGTACCAGTCGGGGAGAAGGTATTAGTTGGAGTGATGATCATGCACTATACACACACACACACACACACACACACACACACACACACACACACACACACACACACACACACACACACACAAACATATATAAAAACACACACAGGAATACAATCACAAATTCAAAACATACAAAATAGAGTACACACACACACACACACACACACACACACACACACACACACACACACACACACACACACACACACACACACACAACCACAAACATATATAAAAACACACACAGGAACACAACCACAAACTCAAAACATACAAAATAAAGTACACACACACACACACACACACACACACACACACACACACGCACGCACAAGGGCTCAGCGCTACCTCACGACCACTGAACGTTCACACCATAAATTCTGGAATCCTTGAGGCGAGTGCGAAGGTTTTTGAGAGACGTCACCCATGCATATCTAAAGCTGTGTGTGTGTGTGTGTGTGTGTGTGTGTGTGTGTGTGTGGTTTGACCTACTAACTATGTATAACTGAGGGCCGGGTGTGGTAAAAATAAACTAGGTGACATCGTGAACTACTAACCTAACCTGACCCTCTTTTCTTTCATTGATGCACCTTTAGACGCGACCGCCGGTGTGGATGCCGGTGTGGGTGCTGGTTCAGTAATGCACTACCCTCCTCCACACAGCGTCACAAACCCCTTCCACGGCCCTGCTCCCCACCTTTCTAATATTTGATGGCCTCATGCACATCAGAGTGGCTAAGATGTATACTTCAGCTTAACAAAGGCCTCTTGTGGTGAAGGTATTAGAGACTGTGAGTAATCCTTGAAGTCCGGAAAACATCTCGTGTACTGAACAAAATCGTCCGTAGATGGCAAAAATTATATTAGGGAGGTCCTAGGAGTAGATGGCTCAATCTTTCCCCTCTAACTTCATCATTCTTATTCTCTCCTTGATCCTGCCACAAGGTTTTATTCAGTTTATGTGAGACTTTCTTCAAACTGGTGGGATTAGATATATTCATTAACACCCTCACAGACGCCTTCACTTGGTTGCACTGACATGGCTGGGCGGCTCAGCTGTCTTGTTAGAAAAACGTCCCTCAGCTTTTTTCCTATCCCCTGAAAGGGGATTGGTGGGCTGCAGGAGAGGAGCAACTTCAGCCTGCAGTCTACTGGGTTCACATTTCAGATGAACCTGGGATTACAACTACTACTAACCCCCTCACAGCTGGAGATCCTCAGTAATCCGCTATTGGCAAATATGATATAAAAGTTATATTCAGGTTGCAGGGGTTAAGAAAGACCTCTTGTAACCAAGGTGTTAAGAAATCTGAAATAAATCTTCCAGCACAAAAAACCTTTTCTATGATTAATCTTTTTTTTCGACTCTTAGCATGGGCTTTACAGTCCATTCCCTGAGACCCATCAGTCTTCCTACATACCATACACCTCTACATGTCACCATTTGGGCGCTAACACCCACCGTCCACACTGAATATATGCTAGGGCTGTCTCATACAGGACTGGTGTATTGGTATTAGCGGTTGCTTTTTATTTTTTATTTTTTGACGTTGGAGGGTTTTGTGATAGATCAGTAAGTCTACTTTAATGATATTCAAATCCTTAAACTGATCCCTTCCCCAGCCAGGATTCGAGCCCTTGTCCACAGGAATAGCAGACCACCTCTCTACCTTCTAGGCCACCGAATTTAAGGGAGTAACCTCTTCACCCTGAGGACGTCCTTTTTGGCCAACAATCATTCTTGACGGTACAGCCATAAGCAAAAGTTCGGCAACACTTTTCTGTCGACTGTAACAATGCAATGCGATACATCAACGGTTTTAATATGCAACACAACAAAACAGTGTGAGAAGGAAGGATGCTATTTGTCATCTGGAGAAGAATGAGAAATATGGAAGTTTTGCTCCTTGCTGTAGGGCACGATTATATTCAGCTAAGAGGAGACATTTCAACCTGGGCGGATAGATGTAGACGAAATAGATATAGACACGTATTCTCGTCGGCTATGGAAGCTCCCTAACATCTTTTCCTAAGCACCTTATTTTGCCTATTACATCTTACTATCCATCTCCGTATTACACAAATTATTCTAATATCGCCATACTCTGCACAGATAACGTGCAAAAAGATACTAACCGGCCGTATCCAAAAATAAATCGCTAAGGAAGAGGTGATAGGGAGCCTCCTTACCCGACAAATATACGGGCTTTTACGTTCATAAGTCCCTTCACTATAAGAGGCTCTCACTAGGCTGAATAAAACTATCTATTTATCTATCTATCTATCTATAGCCCGACGCCCTAATCCCGCAAAGGGTGGCCGCAGATAAAACGCCTCCAAGTCGCTCTGTCACCCACCATTTGACTGCCCTCCCCCAACTAACTCCCCTCTCCCTCTTATACCTCTCAACTTGATAAAGCTCCATAGAAATTAAAAAATATAAAATGGACCGTCTGGCTAAAGGAAATAAGGTAAAAAATAAAGTAAAACTAACTACTTACAACAATGGCTGCTGGGAGGGTAAGGCTCCGTAGTTCCATAAGGCAATATCCGTGCAAAGCGCAAATACAGCCATAGTTCCTGTTACTGTGATATTTTTGAAGTTACGAGTATGCTTATGATGGAACAGTACATATTTCCTGAACAGCCAACCCTTGCAGAACGAGGGAGTCATCTTTCTCATTATATTCTTGCTCTTTCCAGACGATTTTATTCACCTCAGGATAAATTCCTCAAGATGGAGGTTAGGTACAGTCTTCATTGGCCGCTTCACTTCAAGATGTCTGCCTTTAAGTTGAATAAAACCATCAGGTAACGACGAGAATGAATAAAAATGACGTCCTCGGGCTACATCGGTTAAACGTTTCTTGAACTGTTAACTTTTTCACTACGAGGCATCTCGCTGCAAACATTAACTACCATGACTTTCTTCAATTTATTTTTGGTACCGATACACAGCTTTATTCACTTTATGGATCCTTAATAGGGAGGGAGTAAATGAAGGCGGTATCTAACCCACCCACTTCCAAAAGTCTTTCTGAAGCTGAGTAAAATTTGTAATAGCGGCAGAATTAATAATGTCATCGTCTCAATTATGTAAAATGGATAGACAGATGGACAGACAGATAGATAGGTAGATAGACAGACAGATAGATGAGCATCACGCAGGAGAAACAAATCGCGCAATAGTGAGCATGAATCGATGAGGAAGAGGAAGTGGAAAGTCACCTAGCCATACAAGGACACGGTCGTAAGAACAGATTTATGAAGGCAATATCTAACCCTACAGTGGCAACAGTTTCACCTCACCTGCTTGAAGTGTGCTGCTGGTGGTATGAACACACCTACATAAAAGACGTCATTGTACTACAGGACATACAGACGAATGATGATGTGTAATAAGGAAAATAAGTCGCAAAGAACAACTGCTACGAATTCTTCCCAGCAAACAAAACAACGGCTCTCTATCTCAATTTCGCGGGTCGTGTACCAAGGACTGAGGGATGAGTTTTGGGCTAGAGAAGCATGTATGGACAAATTTGAGAGGAGCGAGAGAGTGTTTTTGACTGGAGACATGAATGGCAAAGTTGGGAATGTACGAGTGGATGGAGTGGTTGGTCAGTGGGGTGTGCCAGCAGAAGTAGATGGGAATGGTAGTGCTTTGGTGGACATCTGTGCTGGTAAGGGGTTGGCAATAGCCAACACCTACTTTCGACATTAGATGATCCACCGGTATACATGGAGAGTAATGAGAAGGATGTATGGTGAACTTGTTGAACGAAAGGCAATGATAGACTACGTGTGTGTGGATGAGCGAATGAGAAGACAAGTGTTGGAAGCAAGAGTGTGAAGGGTGGGGGAATGGAGTCTCGGACCATCACTTAGTGATGGCCAAGGTAAAGATGCAAGGAAAATGGCTGAGGAGACGAAGGGGAAGACAGGAGGAAACAGCTCCTGTGAGAAGAGTAGAGAATTTGCAAGATAGTGAGAAAATGGCAGAGTATAAGAGCATAATGGAGGAAAGATTGGGAAGGTATGAGCTAGAGCAGATAGAAGGGGTGGAAGACGTATGTAAGATATTCACGGAAGAGCAGCGTGTGAGGTGGTTTGTGGAGTGAGGAGATGCAAGGGTGTGCAAGGGACAGCATGGTGGAAAGATGAGGTGAAACGAGCAGTGGAACAAAAGAAGAAGGCATATAGTGAATGGTTAGCGAGGAGAGTTAGGGGAGAAGATGAGAGTGAGAAGAGAGAGGTATATGTAAGCAGGAGAAGGGAGGTGAAAAGACTGGTGAAGAGAGTAAGAAGAAAGTGGATGAAGAGTTTGGGAGGAATCTGAGTGTGAAATGGAGGGAGAGTAAGAAATTGTTTTGGAAGGAGGTAAAGAAAGTAATGCAATGTGAAAGGGGAAATAGTAGGGGAGTGAAAGATAGGAATAATAGATTGTTGGTGGAGAAGAGAGAGAAATTGAGGAGATGGAAGGAGCACTTTGAGAATTTGTTGAATGTAGAGAGTAAGAGCAGTGCGAGTATAAGTGGTTGGGGAATGGCTGGGAGAAGAAAAGATGAGAGGAGGGAGGAAGAGATCAGTAGGGCGGAAGTAGTGGAAGCAATGAAGAAGATCAAGATGGGAAAGGCCCCAGGAATTGATGGAGTGTGTGGTGAAATGCTGAGGTATGGGGGTGAGTTTGTTGTGGAGTGGATATGGAAGTTGTGTAGATTGGCTTGGGAAGAGGGAAGGGTTCCAGAGGACTGGAAATCAGGTATAACTGTTCCTTTATACAAAGGAAAAAGGGAGAGAGAAGTATGTGGTAACCATAGGGGTATTTGCCTTCTTAGTGTGACTGGTAAAATATATGGTAGAATACTCATTGATAGGGTTAGGCATATGACAGAGGAGCTAGTTGGAGAAGAACAAGGGGGATTTAGGAAGGGAAAAGGGTGTGTAGATCAGATATTTGTTCTAAGATGTTTGGTGGAGAAGTATCTAAAGAAGGGAAAGAAAGTGTATGCTGCCTTCATGGACTTGGAGAAAGGTTATGACAGAATAGATAGGCAAGGTATGTGAAGGGTATTAAGAATATATGGAGTGGAGGGGAAATTGTTGAGTGCTGTGAAGAGTATGTACGAGGGAACTAGAGCTACTGTGCGAGTGGATGGTGAGCTGAGTGAGTTCTTTGATCTCAATGTGGGACTGAAACAGGGTTGTGTGATGTCTCCATGGCTGTTTAATATATACATGGATGGGGTTGTAAAGGAGGTGCAAGGTAGGGCAGTGGATGTGGGGGTGGCTCTAATGAATGAGGGTGAGATTTGGAAGATTCCTGTGTTGCTGTTTGCCGATGATACAGTATTGTTGAGTGAAGATGAATGGGAGTTGCAAGGTTTGGCGAATGAATTTGGGACAGTGTTTAGGAGGAGGAAGTTGAAAGTTAATGTAAACAAAAGGAAAGTTATGGTGTTTGAGAGGAATGAAGTCACAGAATGTACAGTGGGGTTGGATGGTGAGGATATGGAGAATGTGAGTGCATTCAAGTACTTGGGTAGTGTGATGAGTAAGGATGGAACTTTGGGGGATGAAGTGCGTGAAAGGGTACAGCAGGGAAGGAAGGTTGTTGGTTCACTGAAAGCAGTGATGAGAAATAGGGAGGTGAGTAGAAGTGACTGCATGATAGTATTGTGATCCCTACCCTGACGTATGGAAGCGAGGCGTGGACCTTGCATGAGGGGAACAAGCCAAGAGTGAGAGCAGTGGAAATGAGTTACTTGAGAGGAGCTTGTGGAGTGACATGGAGGGACAGGCTGACGAATGAAGAAGTGAAGGAACGCTGTGGGGTGGATGTGGATGTGGTTGAGAAGATTAGGAGAAATACACTGAGGTAGTTTGGACATGTGGAGAGAATGGAGAATGAAAGACTGACTAAGAGGGTGTATGTAGGTGAGGTGGAGGGAGGGAGAGGGAGGGGTAGACCGAGGATGATGTGGAGGGATGGAGTTGGGAGGTATATGAGGGAGGGGGGGTGAGTTGGGGGGAGGGTAGTCAAATGGTGGGTGACAGAGCGACTTGGAGGCGTTTTGTCTGCGGCCACCCTTTGCGGGATTAGGGCGTCGGGCTATAGATAGATAGACAGATAGTGTACCAAAAATTTGTTAGGTAAATCCATAATGCCTCGCATCCCCGCACGTACCGTATATTTTCCGACACGAGCCCCTTCTACATGTTACTTATTCAATCTGCGAGTAAACTGGCATTAAATTGACGCACATATCTCTCTAGAAAGATGAAAGATGTAAGAAGCTAGATCATTCGGTGGAGAAGAGAGAGAAACCGGGCTACGAAGTCTCCAAGGTCAGCAAGAACACAAGTCTGTCTCTGATATGCCAGTTAACTACAATCCACCCAATTCCGCGTTTATAGACAGGCTTCAGGTTTCGGGTAATATTTTTAAATTCAGGTATTTTCTGTAGTAATTTTATAATTAGATTCCATAGTAAGTGGCCTACAAAATCAAGTACAATTCATCCTGTTCCGCGTTTGCAGGAAGGATTACATTTTCGAGCTGTATCTTTGAATCCAGATACTTTTTGTAGTAATTTTATGGTTACTTAGATTCAATTGCGTGGCTAGGTGTTTACAGATGAGGGGGAGAGGGCAAGGTGTGACCAAGACCCGTATTCTCTTTCAGTAACGAGGCTCCCTAGCACCTCGTCCTTACCGATTTATTTTTGGATACAGGTGGTTAATATCCATTTGTATGTTATTTTTGCAGAGTACGGCGATATTGGAAGTATTTATGTAACAGAAGAGGACATTAAGGTGTAATAGGGAAAATAGATCGCTTAGGAAAAGGTGTTAGGGAGCTTCCTTAACCGACGAGAATACCCCTACCCCCCCAGGTCCTCTTCTGTGGGGGACCAGAGCTAAGTGATCTGGAATTTCAGAAGGAGGGGTCATTGAGGGTGGTGGTGGGGGCAAATAGGCAAGGGTCTGACTAGGGGATACGGCCCCCCCCCCCAAGGCTCCCTCATAGCTACGTCACTGGCCTGCTGGCAACGTGGAATAGTGAGGGACAGTACAGTATCTAAAAATATGTCATAGCTTCACACTGCCTCACACCGCCACACGCTAATTTACTGGCACGAACCCTTCATGTAATTTCTCCCCTGCGTTATTATTAGTGTGAATAAAACCGCTGCTTATTATGCCAGAGGCCATTTGAAGTACTGAAGGACCGTACCCCAGTGGACCCGCCTGGCTTGCCAGTACTGCTACCCTACTACCTACACACACACACACACACACACACACACACACACACACACATAAAGAGAGAGAGAGAGAGAGAGAGAGAGGTCAAAAAATACAGCACTGTGTATGATTGAGAGTAGTCACAAAGAAATCACTCCCCCCCCCCCCCGCTTTATGTTTCCTGGTAATAGTCAGATTTACACTCGAAAAATATTAAATCACTGACAGTCGTACCCAACCCACGGCCAACGCAGCTTTTTTATGGACTGCATGAGGTGGTGTGGTGTGGTGTGGTGTGGTGTGGTGTGGTGTGGTGTGGTGTGGTGGTGTGGTGTGGTGTGGTGTGGTGTGGTGTGGTGGTGTGGTGTGGTGTGGTGTGGTGTGGTGTGGTGTGGTGGTGTGGTGTGGTGTGGTGTGGTGTGGTGTGGTGTGGTGGTGTGGTGTGGTGTGGTGTGGTGTGGTGTGGTGTGGTGTGGTGGTGGAGTGGTTAGGGTGGTCCGGTTCGTATGTTTTTTTCTTACTGACTGCTGGGGGGTGTCGGTGGCAGCGGTGTAGACAGAAGGGTTGACTGGGATCTGTTAGGTCGTGGGTTTTACTCCATATGTATGGAGTCTCTGTCTGTCTGTCTGTCTGTCAGAATAATGTAACTGGATGGCTGAAGTATGTAATAAGTGGCACACGACAACACTTGCAACCATTTTGTCACACCCACGGGGGTGGCCAAATATAGTGCTTGTCCCTAACTTACGAGTAGTTGCCTTTTCACTCACTCACTCACTGAGTTACTTTTTTTTTTTTTTTTCATGAAGAATGGGGTCCAGCCCTTATGGAAGAAGTGTTAGGAATAAGAAATTTTGGTAGACTTTCCCCCGGGTCTGGTTTTAGGCAGGATACGAACCCCATGGCGTCCCAACGAAAACCGTTAGGCATGGCCTCTTTTTTTTTTTTTTTTTTTTTTTTCCCAGACACAGGAGTTTTTAAACAATGGTAGAGCTTCACTTGCGCCAGGATATAAGCCTAGTGGAACCCCCGAGAGCCGCCTCCCACAGGGTGTGTGAACCTCCGTGGTCTCGGCCAAGACGTTATGCGCGGCCATGAAAGTATGAAACTTTACATACTGATTGATGTTCATCCCAACTAAGTTTTGGGAAGGATGTCACCAAGGATCACCCCTCAAGGGGGCGGGATCTCCATGGGTTCCAGCAAAGCCATGATGCACAGACATAGTTTTTAACATAGGAACATTAAATGTTGCATATTGGTAGGTGTTTACCCCAGTAACAGTTTAGGCAAGGTGGTACCCCTGATGACCACCCCTACATGCGAGGCGGACCCCCGGGGGTGAGGGTGGGGGCGAGGAATGCCATAGGTTTTTACCTAAAAACATTAAATTTTGCACAATGGTAGTTTAGGCACGCTGAGATCCTCAAAGGACACTCCTACGGCGGGGAGAAGGATGGGAGGTCTCCGTAGCTCCTGACCAAAGCCTTTTTGTGCGGTCATGGCTTTTAATCTAGAAACACGAAATCTCGCACATTACTAGACATTAACCCCAGACACAACTTAAGCAGGGTTGGACCACAGCTTGTTGCCCCCTTGTCCCAGTATGCCCAGGACTTGGTCACGGACAACTTGGATGTAAATTGATTAATGTGGGTCGTGTTCTAAAAGATGACTGGGGCTCAGCAAAAACAGTTTTCTGCTGTAATGGTCTTCGTGCCGTTGAGAGCCACAAAACCTTCCTCCTCTCCGGTATCCTTGTATTTCAAGTCTCCCAGTCAACAAAAAACAAAAGCAACTGTGTCTGTTCTCATATTTTCATTCCTTGCTTGTATATATATCGTGATACATTACCAAATACTGGAGCTACGGTGGCTCAGTTATTACTTCGTTCTGCCCCTGATCTCTGGTGACCTTGCACACGCCTTGCATGGATGCGCAGCTGCACTTTACATGTTTAAGTCGCGTTTGGGGGGTCCTGAAGGGCAACCGATCCGTAGGATCGAAGAGAACCACTTTTTGTCATTGGAGAAGCCCCCCCCCCTCCTGCTTCCAGGAAGGGTAAGAAAATGGAAAGATTTTGAAGTGTACGGCGATAAGCTTATGCATAGCCAGTCGCCTTAACCCAGAAAGGGGTGGCCACAAACAAATCACCGTCAAGTCGCCCTATCAAGCTGAGCTCACTGTATTTGTCATCACGTGAGGACACATTAAGGGACATACAACTCTACACTTTTATTTATCAGGAGAATTGGCAGACGCACACGCCACCGACCCGACCACCGGCAGCTGCGACTGACATGAGGAAGTGTACTCATCATTTCCGACTGTCATTCTCCTTCTGGGAAGGTGGTCAGGTCCTGCAGTGGATCTCACACGGAATGATACGGGTACGCTATACAAGACTTCATTTCATGTTTTTTTTTTTTTTTTTTTTGGGGGGGGAGGGAGATATACCGGGTGGGTCATAAATAGCGCTCCATTGGAAAGTTACATGGCGATATCTATCTATCTATCTATCTATGTGTGTGTGTGTGTGTGTGTGTGTGTGTGTGTGTGTGTGTGTGTGTGTGTGAGTATAATGAAGTGACACAACAAAGAGCTGAATAAATAATGCAAGACTGACAATGATAATGCTGACTAAGCTCTTCCTGCAACACAGAAGAAATCAGGCTGCGTGGTGGAAGGGAGGCTTATATATGGATCACACTGCATTATGTTTTACGTCGCGCTAATGATGAAGTTATTTCACTGACAGTACTGCACTGTACGTACTCCAGAGCACCAGAAGAGTACCAAAAGACCGTACTAAGCCAATCGTAACGAGTACTTCCCTGTTAGATCCACAGTACTTCCTATCGGCCGTAGTGTGCGTGACCGCTTCCTCTGCACACACACGAGAATCAAAGCCTGCCAAGCATACTGTATGTTCGGCGTTACCATAAAGTACACATTTTTTGCCGTGTGCGATGACTACGAGATGCACAATGGGTGTCGGGAGTGGAGAGTACGGAGGAGTGAGTGAGTGAGTATGTGTGTCAGGGAGTGAGTGAGAGAGTGAGGGAAGCATCAATAAAGCAAGCCAGGACACAAAGTAGATACGCTACTCCCATTCACATTTCTCTCTCTATACAAATCCATGATGTTACTTTTCGGTGGTACAAGCCTTTAATGTGGAGACTACCGGAGGGATGGAAGGCATTCTAACCCTTTCAGCACGAGAAACCTCACCTGAAAGTTGAAGAGGGATCGAATCTAAAACTGAATGGCATCGAATCCAATATTGAAGGGGATCAAAATCTAGAACTGAAAGATGATCGACTCTGGAGATGAGGAAGATTTGTCTGGATTTGAAACGGATCATCTCTAACACTGATGAGGATTAAATCTATAACTGAAGAGAATTTCATCTAAAACTGAAGAGATTCATATTTAGACTTGAAGGGGATTGGATTAAGTCAGACATAAGATAAAAAGCAAGCGTGGTAGCATTTATTATATAGGGATGACCCAGGCTGCAATAACGTCACGTACATAAGGCATAAAGGCCTGCGCACCAAACGCCTGTGAAGCCCAAATTAATGCATACAGACCACAAGACCTTTGCTTTTTAAATGCAACGCCACTTGCAAAGCCCCACTAACTTTCGTAGGAGTCGTGAACTTGGGGTCGGAGAAATATTCGATTTTGTTTTTCTTCTTTCATCATCAGCCATATCTTTCAAACGATTTGTCATATACCAGCGTCTTAAGTACCAAAACGCTTCATAACCGGGGATGTTTCCCATATTCCTAGAGCAGCATTCGAGCTACCGGGCGCGTTTTTTTTTTTTTTTTTTTTTATGTTAGGAAGAAATAACCAAAAGCCAGGAGACCGCAAACCGTTCCTTCCAAGAGAAAACAAAAACAAAAACAAAAGAGCCAAATTCAAGATCCGTTCAAGATGCCTGGACACACTGCGTTTGAAGAACTGGAGATCATAGGAAGTAGGAAATATAGGCAAAGGGAGACAGTCCCAGAGTTGACTTGTCGCAGCCTATAAACTTCCTATTGTACATGGAAGTCTTCTCATAATATGTAAAACTCCACGGATCTGTGTTGATCAACTGCACATTAGGCCGGTGGAGGGATAACAGGTCCATGGGGGAAACAGATCCATGGGGGAAAATAGATTCATGGGGGAAACAGATCCATGGGGGAAAATAGATCCATGAGGGAAAATAGATCCATGGGGGAAATAGATCCATGGGGGAAATAGATCCATGGGGGAAAATAAGTCAAAGGGAAAATTTTGTCAAGGCAGTAACAGATCCCTGGGAGGAAACAGGTGGGTGGGGGTTGGCAACTAGGAAGTGTAATAGGAGACGGGTTTATCTCTGTCTGTCTACCTATTTATTGCCCGACACCTTAATCTCGTAATGGGTGGCCACAAACAAATCGCCTCCATGTTGCCCTGTACTCTTTCAATTGCCCGCCCTCCCTCCAATTCAAACCCCATCATCTCATACATCACTCAGCTCCACCTCTCTATCTCATCCTCGATCTCCCCTTCCTCCTCTCTCCCTCCACCTCACTCACATACACTCTTCTAGTCAGTCTCTCAATCCCCATCCTTATTACCAAACTATCTCTAGGCAATTCTCGTAACACTTTCAGTCACATCCACATCAGTACCACGAGGCTCCTTTACGTCCTCATTTGTCTGTCTGTCTCTCCATATAACTCCACACGCACCTCTAAAGTAGCTCATTTCCACTGCTCTCACTCTTGACTTGTGTCCTTCCATCAGGGTCCAGGCTTCACTTCCATACGTTAGAATGGGGACTACAAAACTGTCATGCAGCGACTTTTTAACTTTCATGCTCACCTTCCTATTCTTTATTACTGCTTTCAGTGAACCAGCAAATTTTCTACAATGTGATACCCTTTCAAGCACTTAATATGATAACAGAATACGTAATGTACTTGGCAGCTAACTTCCAATAAAGATCAGATACTATAAAAAAAATATTCTAAGTTAATGTTAAGATGAGAGGAAGGAAAAAGTGCAGAAATAAGAGATACATGAAGCACAGAATCAAGAGAGCATTTGGGATGGGAGGAGATTTATAGTTCTGTATCCATTCTTACATTGCACCAGCTATAAATATTTTGTGAGTAGAGTGTGGAATGTAGTAATATGAACATAACTTTAAATCTCCTTCTGTTCCAAATGTTTTCTTGTTTCTGCTTTTCACATCTCCTGTATTTGCATTTTTTTTTTCCATTTCTACATCTTAACAATACTTTTAGGCTGGATTTGTGCTTTCAAATAAAAAAGTCATTGATGGATTTGCGTACAGAATTATTTTGTCTGTCTCATGCAGTCTCCCTCTCTGTCCTTCAGTCTGTCTCCGTCTCTCTACCCATCGATTCACCCATCCATCTATTCGTTCATCCATCCATCCATCCATCCATACGTCCATCCATCGAACCATCCATCCATCCATCTCTATCTATCCACCTCACCGGCCCGTTCATGCGTTCCTTTGGTCGATAAAACCATGTATCGTGTTGACAATCTGACAGAACAGCAAGCCTACCTTAATGATATCAGTCCCTAGGCTTTCATTATCCTGTAATCTCTCCTATTTATCTTACCCATGACCTATATCACACTGTTTACCCTATGGACTTAAGGTAGGGTATGAAGAAGGCTTAGAGTATTGCCTGTCGCTTACGGAAGGATCATTTAGGCAGATAGTTAATTTTTTCTAAGTTCCATTCTTCCTCTAAAACATAACCTGCAATTGTTGATGTTATATTCAGATCCCTAATTGTGTTGCTGGGTGAAGCGGGGCAAGGGCAATTGTAGACATAAAACAAGGACAATTGTAGACATAAACAAGGGCAACTGTGGGCATAAATCAAGGGCAATTGTGGGCATAAAACAAGAGCAATTGTGGGCATAAATCAAGGGCAATTGTGGGCATAAAACAAGAGCAATTGTGGGCAAAAACCAAGGGCAATTGTGGGCATAAACCAAGGGCAATTGTGGGCATAAATCAAAGGCAATTGTGGGGATACATTAAGGGCAATTGTGGGCATACATCAAGGGCAATTGTGGGCATACATCAAGGGCAATTGTGGGTATAAATTAAGGGCAATTGTGGGCATAAATCAAAGGCAATTGTACACATAAATCAAACAGCTCTCTTCCCTATGAACAAAGGTACTGATAAATATAGAAGCCGTCACTGACAAGACTTTTTAACCCTCACCAATTAAGTCATTTTTAGCCATTAGGAAGACATTATTATTACAACAGATGGCTTTCACTTTTATCAGCCTAAATCCTGTACAGTTATAGACGCAATTACCGATTCGATTCACCACGATACATAGGGATTAGGGAGGTCCGTATATAACCTTCCTCCAGGTGAACTCTTGTGTGATGGAGGGACGGCTCAGTCAAAGTTGTCAATGTCTTCCCTGCATCATTTATTCAGTTTCTGCTTCCTATAACCCTTTTCATAACGATGTCTGCTTCGATAACTCGCTCCCACTGCCACATCTATGCCCACACCAGCAGACAGAGCCGTACCCGCAACATAAACGATACCCGAAGTGCTATTTACGGGGGCCATCCTGGATAACGAGAGTGAACAAACGACTTTCGTAACCTAGTGATGTGATGCTCTAAACCCAAGAAAAGTTTCGGGATATTTCGTTACGTATGTCATCATTGTTTGACTGAAAGGTGGAAGGATATTACTCTCTGCGACTGTGTAGATTTGTCTGGGAAAAGAATAAGACGAATTAATGCCGATCGACCACACGAGGGTCATTACGGTAAGTATATAGGCATTTAGGTAAATATTCAGGTATTTATGTAAGTATTCAGATATTTGAGTACACTCGTATAGGCATTTAAGTAATATAGAGGTATGTGCATAATTATCAAAGCATTTAGGTCAGTACATGGGAATTTAGGTAAAGTCTGTATTTTAGTATTTAGGTGAGTATATACAGATTTAGATAAGTATATACAGTGGGTATTTAGGTAAGTGTTTCGGCATTTGCGTTACTCTGTATTTAGGTGAAGGTTGCAAGTACACGCAGCCGAAAATAACGGTAAAAACACGTGATTGTAGAGGGCTGGTGCCTGTAATCTGCTGCCATCATCATTATATTTATCCTAACATTATTTCCCACTAATACCTGGAATGGGAGGCAGCCGGAAATAGGGACAGGAAGCACAAAAGTAGGTGTCCAGTACAGAGCCAATAAAAAGTACCAAGACTCCTACTGTGTTTAACCATTTCACTCCCTTAACGTGAAATTTACCCTTGCTAGCTCCAGACGATTTAAGTTTTGAAGAGACGATGGGTAGTGAAGGGATTAGAAACGCACTCAATCTCTAGCACCACGAGAAGGCTCCCAAGGCTAAATGAATTCGTCTAGAATTATCAGAAATAGAACAGTCGCTATATTTGTCCGTTCCTGTGGGTGCGGCAATAAAAACTACGTCTCCGAATTCAAGGGGTTAACATTCTGAGAGAGCTTTTGAAATCTGTGTCGAATGTCCAGTTTCAATAACCGTATTCACATAGAAAAATTACCCTGCATCGCCCTGGTTAGGCACATGCCATGCACCATTAACCCCATCACTACGAGGACGTATTAATTTAGTTTATGCCTGCTACCCCCAGACGGTATTATTCATCGTAGGAAAACGTCTCGGACTGAAACATTAATTCAGAACTAACAACAGACCTTCGACATCTACGCTCTATTTCATATGCAACGTCATCTGCACATACTTTATTATTATTTTCGAAACAGAAGAGTTTCACATAAACCTCTGGGATAGAGTCATTCCTTCGACTACAAGGAAGAAAAAAAAAAAAAAAAATGAGTAAAATAAATGAATAAAAATAGAAAAGATTGGGCTTATAAATTTTATCATTTGCTTCTTGGTACATACTTCGTCCATCTAATGCAGTTCTTTGTCGGTATTTGGCTTCCTCAGTACCATCTGTACATTCACACTCATTCACCATATCCATCCATCTTCTTCTGCCGCACGGAAGGGGGCGGCAAAACACAGTGTTTGTCCCTCACTATGTCACTCCCTCCTTTCCCCACTCACTGAGTTGCTGTACTTTCTTGAAGAAAGGGATCCGCACTTTCGAAAATGAAATCTTACACAATGGTAGACCTGTCTCAGGCAGGATGGGACCCCCGCAGGCAGTAATGCGTGTTCCACTCACAACCGCTAGACACTTTTTTATTTTTTTTTTAACAAGGAACAGGAATTTCTGCACAGTGGTACAGCTTCATTTGCACCAAGTTGCAAGCATGGTGGGGTCTCCACGGACCGACCCCTACAAGGAGGGGGCAACCCTCGGTGGTCTAGGCCAAAGTAGTTATGCACGCCAACCTTAACCTAATACCATAAAATTTTGCCTGTTGATAAATGTTCACCCCGGCCACGTTTAGGGAAGAGCTGAACCACCGAGGACCGTCCCTCACGGGGAAGGGAGTCCCAGCAAAGCCATTATGTATGGCCATAGAGTTTAACCCACGAACATGAAACTTTGCATATTGGTAGGCATTTACCCTGGCCATGTTTTAGGCAGGATGGGACCCCCCGATGACCACCTGTCTACATGTGGGGCGGCTCCCTGGGGGAACTTATTTTTTATTTATTTATTTTTATTTTTTTAAGAACATGAAATTTGCACAATGACAGATCTTTACTGGGCCAACTTTTAGGCAAAGTGAGACCCCTAAAGGCCACCTCTCGCAGGGACGGGAATGGGGGTGGTCAAAGCTTTTATGCGCGGCCGCAGTTTCCAACCCAGGAACAGAAATGTTGCATACTAGTAGACGTTTACTCCGGCCATGTTTTAGGCTGGGTGGGACCCCCAGTGGCCACCTCTCACACGGGGGGGCTGCCCGAGATGAGACAACGCTGTAGCTTCTACGTAGGCATGAGAAATTTTGCCCAGTAGCAGATCTTCCCCCGGATCAGAGTTTATAAAGGGTGGGACCCCCGGGGTTCGCCCCTGCGCCTCCCCCATAGATAATAATTTATTTCTCGTTACAATATTTCCAATGTGGGTGCGACTATCATAAGTATACATTGTTTTGTTGACCTTCCACACCTACTTTCAGGCTCACATACTGTATAACCTTTTCACCATCAGGGACAATATATCTTTGACCATACCGAAGGGTTCACCTAAATAATACCATTCCAGCTCCTATGACTCACTCTCAGCTGAATAAAATCGCCTGACTTTGTTGGAAGACTAGTTGTTCTGAGCATAGCAGTTAATGGTGATCGTATTAACACACTGGAATTCCTGTGTCTCACTCCAAGCTGAATAAAATCGTCTAGAGTTAGCTTAAATGGTCTAGAATTGTCTCGACCGTGGAAACGTTTATAAATTGTAAACATAATACTGTGGATGAGATGGGATGTGATTTGGACCGGGCCTCTGTCATGTTAGAGACTGTTAATCAAAGAATAGGATATGCTTACACACTTTTATCTCTGTATTACGCCATAAATCAGGGTGAACATTATTGCAGGTAGGAAGTCGTGCATTAAATCAGTCCGCTACACGACAGAATTCCACCATTATAAAGGAAGGGATTTGAATGTTTACAGGAATTAATGTGTGTTTTCTGACATCGTTCAATAGGAAAATTCTCGCAGTTAGGAAGCAGTGTGTTAAATCTTTAGAGCGTACGAGTAAATGATGATGTGTTATTTTGACTGAGTGCCATCGTTTCCAGAGACGGGATATGAATGTTTACGGGAATTTGTGTGTGTGTGTGTGTGTGTGTGTGTGTGTGTGTGTGTGTGTGTAATGATATAAGTGCCTACCTCTGAAAAGTAGTATATTAATTTTATCGACCATACAAGGAAGCCTCACCATTTGCAATCTGATAATAATAACGTTTAAGCAAAATTACGTATATGCATGTGCTGTCTCGTAGTTCACCGAAAAAAAAAAAAAGTAGTTTCATGTAATAAGTGGTACATTAAATTTTTGGCCGACCCGAGAGAGAGAGACCACTATTCTCGTCGTTAAGGAGGCTCCCTAGCACCTCCTCCCTACCGATTTATTTTGAGATATGGCTGGTTATTATCCATCTGTACGCTATGTATCAAAGTGAGGCAACAGGAGAAGGATTTACATAATATAGCGGAGGACAGTAAGGTGTAGTAAGCAAAATAAATCGCTAAGGAGAAGAATAAGGGCCAAGGAGTGTTTGCAAGAACCTATGTTTATGTTATACCGTAGTTCACTGAGAAAGGGACTGAAACTGAGCAGCGGTATATTATTTTTTCTTGATCACCTATATGAGTCAGTGATTCTCTCTCTCTCTCTCTCTCTCTCTCTAGTCAGACGCCTTAATCTAGGAGAGGGAACTCACGAAAAAATCGTTTCCATGTCGCGCTGTCCTCCACCACCAGGCTGGTCTTCCTCCATCCCACATCACTCTCATTCACATGCCTTTCCATCGCGTCCCTCCACCTAATCCTCGGTCTCCCTCTCCCCGTCTCTTCCCCCATCTCACTCATATACACTCTCTTAGTCAAGTTCTCACTTTCCATTCTCTACACGTGACCAAATCATCTTAGTGTACTTCTAATGCGTTCCAGCACATCCACATCAATACCAAACCTCTGCCGAAGTTCATCGTTTTCCTTTCTGTCTGTCTCCAGGGAAATTCCGGATCTTTGTGGTGTTGGTGTGGGTAAGTTAAATGCAACTAGGTATTCATAGGTTTACTGTGCTATGGATGCATGAGAAAACGATTGCAGGTAGGATAAAGTATACTGACTCTTTCTCATGTGCATAACTGATTTCCACTGTTCCAAGAGATAAAGTCAACATGTTTATGTGAAAAAAGTGATGTAAACTGCAAAGGGTAGAAAGCAGTATATATATATATATATATATATATATATATATATATATATATATATATATATATATATATATATATATATGGTAAAAATTATCTCTTAGGCAATCGGGCTTCACCAGTTTCATAATCGGAATACTAATGGTTACACGAGTCTAAGTATCTTTCTTGCCACAGTTCGATGAAAAAAAAAAAAAAATATATGACAATGTTGGACGCCGCATATTAAATCTTTCGACTTTCCAGCAAATCCCGAGGCGAACCAGAAATGTGTAATACGAATCCATAATACCGTAGTTCAGTGAGATACTTAATGCACGTTGGAAGTCGTGTAGAAAATGCTTCGACTCATCTTTTCCCGAGAATCACGCCGCAGTGGTTGACAGCCAGCCTCGTAAACACACAGACGATCGTTATTACATCACCGTGATTGATCCCCCCCTCCCCCCTCCCTTCCCCTGTCATTGCGCCTGGTGGTCTAGTGGTTTGAGAGCCCCAGTCGAGGAGGTGGCTGGATCTGTTTCGACCATGTAATGCCAGAAAGGGAAGTAGGCTGGTCATCTACCCTTAAATGTGCTGGATTAGGGTAGCCTAGCCTCGGCACCCTACACCTCGAAGGCGTAATATGGGACTGGCTGTTACCATTCTTTGTACTGAACCCAGCATTTTTAAGCCGGCCGAGTAAAGGATTTCAGGACTTCGTAACACCTCTTCCTTAGCGGTTTATATTGCATACTGCACTTCACTATCCTCTTGTATGTTTTTGATGCAAACTATGTGGCTATTAAAATCACATAAATCGCCTACAAGCGGGTGTGAAGGTGTAATGTGATAAATATGTCTCTAAGAAAAAGGTGTGTTTCCCCTGCCACGTAATAATAACTGTTTATGTAGCCCCTGGTTAATTTGGATGTGAACCCGGTGGTCTGCAGGCTCAAACTACGCCATCTACAGCCCACGATCCTCCTTTCGGGGCATAGTGAAGGAGATGAGCGACATTTTATCACCGGGGAGCTCCGCCGTCCGGTTATATGGGTGCCACCGCGTGAAGGTGTCCCTCTCCATTATCATGCATGCACCCCACAACAGACACAAACATAACCGCGACAACACATCCACGTTCACCTGCACTGCCCTTACTATGGACACCCCATCCTAGTTCGTATTCTGGTTATTGTTCCTCAAAGTAGAAAATAAACTAAACTAAATTAAACCAAACTTAACTAAATTATGTAAGTGCAGAAGGTACCGCTGAGAAGCTTTTAAACCACATAAATCGGGCCAAATGTCAGTGTCACAAGGCTGCAGAAAATACGGACTGTTTTTGTGTAATTACTGCTCCCTGGCACCTGTAATTCCACCCACGTCACGTCGTTGATGAGTAGGGATAGCAGGCCTGTTATGCGTGTTTCTGGATGTCACCGCGGCTGTCATGTGCTGTCATCGTAATACACAATTTTTTTTTACTTGCAAACCTGTAAAACGAAGTGAACTATATGTTTCTGGCTGTGTTTGTTTGTGTCTTATATGCATGTATATATGTGGATATGTATGCGTATGTATTTGTGTTTGTGTGTGTGTCCGTGTTTGCGGGGGGGACACAACCTGGCCGCACTATGGGGTGGTACTACTACTCTGCGGCCAGGTTGTGTTAGGAAGAATACTGCCACCGTTTTCCCTGCGTGTCGTAAAAGGCGACTAAAAGGGGCGGGGTGAGGGGACTAGGGACCCCCTCCTCTGTTTTTTAGTTCCTAAAAAGAGACAGGCCAGAGAAAGGGATGGGGGATGGAGTTATCCCCGTACCCTGAAGATTGGGTCTATGAATATGCGTGGATGTAGTACGATTGAAGCTAAAAGGGAGGAGATTGGGAGAATGTTTGTGAGAAGAAAGTTGGATGTGTTAGCTTTGAGTGAAACGAAGATGAAAGGGAAGGGAGAATCTGTGTTTGGAAGTGTGAATGGAAGATTGTCAGGTGTTGATAGAGGAAGGGCAAGAGAAGATGTGGCCTTGTTAGTGAGTCCGGAAGTACGGAAATGTGTGATTGAATGGAAGGAGGTGTCATCGAGACTGATGTGGGTGAAAGCGAAATCTGAACGTGAGTTGTGGGTGTTTGTGAGTGCATATGGGCCTGGTAGTGAAAGGGATGAACAAGAGAAGGAGTCTTTCTGGAATGATGTTGATGAGTGTCTGCAGAGTTTTGGAGCGAATGTGAATGTGGTAATGATGGGAGATCTGAATGCTAGAGTGGGAAATGTAGCAGTTGAAGGCGTAGTTGGTATGCATGGTGTGCCTGGAAGAAATGAAAATGGGGAACGAATGATAGCGATGTGTGTTGAGCGAGAGATGGTGATTGGGAATACGCTGTTTGAGAAGAAAGATATTTATAAGTATACATGGGTGAGACAGGAGGGTGGAAGGGTTGTTGATAGAGCTATGATGGACTATGTGGTTGTGTCTAGGAATGTAATAGGAAGATTGTTGGATGTGAGAGTTCTGAGAGGGGAGGGTGGAGGTATGTCTGACCACTACCTGGTGGAGGGAAAGTTAAGAGTAGGTAAGAGATGGGTGAGAGCTAGGAGGGTTAGGTGTGGCAGGGAGGTTTTGAAAGTGAGTGAGTTGGATAAAAGAGAGAAAAAGATAGAGTATCAGGAGAAACTGAAAGATGAGTGGAACGCAGTGAAAGATCGGGAAAATGGCAGCGTGGAGGAGGAATGGCAGTTGATTAAGAGTGCTGTGGTGGGGCATGCAGAAGAGGTGTGTGGTGTGAGACGTGTGGGTGGTGGTGTAAGAAAAGGAAGTGAATGGTGGTGCGAGGAAGTAAGTATGGCTGTGGCTGAGAAGAGACGTGCATATGAAGTGTGGCTGCAGAGGAAGGATGAGATGTCATATGAAAGGTATAAGGAAAAGAGGAATAGAGCGAGAAGGGCTGTGCGTGATGCTAAAGTGGCAGCAGATGAGAGGTGGGGTAGGCGGCTGACAATGAATTTTCAACAGAATAAGAAAATGTTTTGGAAGGAGGTGAAAAGGGTGCGAAAGGGAGAGTCTGGGAAGGAAGAACGAGTAAAAGCAGAGGATGGAAGGATGTTAACTGAGATGGATGCAGTAAGGAAGAGATGAGCAGAGTATTTTGAAAGATTGTTAAATGTAGAGGAGGAAAGGGTGGCTGAGATTGTGGCGGATGGAAGGGTGCAAGGAATAAATGTGTTGGGAGAGTTGAATAATTCTTTGATCACGAAGGAGGAAGTGGAGAACGCAGTAAAGGAGATGAAAACAGGGAAAGCGGCAGGTATGGATGGGTGTGCTGTGGAATGCCTGAAGATTGGTGGAGTGACTATTGTTGACTGGTTAGTAAGATTGTTGAATGTGTGCTTTGAGAAAGGTATGGTGCCAATTGACTGGGCAAGTGCTTGTGTGGTCCCGTGGTATAAAGGCAAGGGTGATAAGTATGAATATACTAGCTTTAGGGGTATACGTCTGTTGAGTGTTGTAGGTAAGGTGTATGGTAGAGTGTTAATTATGAGAGTTAGAGAGGGTACAGAGGGAGTGATTGGTGATGAGCAGTGTGGCTTTAGGAGCGGGAGGGGATGCGTTGATCAGGTGTTTGCTGTGAGACAAGTGTGTGAAAAGTATTTAGCGAAAGGCAAGGATGTGTTTTGGGCATTTATGGATTTAGAGAAGCGTATGATAGAATTGATAGGGAGGCTTTGTGGACTGTTTTAAGATTGTACGGACTTGATGGTAGGTTACTAAAAGGGGTGAAAAGTTTTTATGTAAATAGTAGAGCGTGTGTAAGAGTGGGAAATGCTGTGAGTGATTGGTTTCCCGTGAGAGTGGGGCCGCGACAGGGATGTGTGATGTCGCCTTGGTTGTTTAATATTTACATGGATGGTGTTGTAAGGGAGGTGAATGCAAGAGTTTTAGGTGGAGGTCTGAGTCTGGTGAATGTTGATGGTGGAGAGTGGAATCTGAAGCAGCTGCTGTTTGCAGATGATACAGCACTGGTGACTGATTCAGAGGAGAGATTGAGACAGTTGGTAGAGGAGTTTGGAAGGGTGTGTGAAAGGAGGAAATTGAAAGTAAATGAGAATAAGAGTAAAGTGATGAAGTGTACGAGGTTGATAGATGGTAGGGGGATGAATATAGTTTTGAATGGTGAGTTGCTTGAGGAGGTAGATTATTTTAAATATTTAGGGTCACATGTTGCTGTGGATGGAAGAATAGATGCAGAAGTGAAGTTTAGAATAAATGAAGTAGGAAAGGTGCTGGGAGGAATGAAAAAAGTGTTTAAAAGTCGTTCGCTTAGAATGGATGTAAAGAGAAGGCTGTATGAGGGTGTTGTGGTACCGACTGCGTTATATGGGGCTGAAACATGGAATATGGGTGTAGCAGAGAGGAAAAGTTTGAATGTAATGGAGATGAGGTGTCTGAGGAGTATGTGTGGAGTGACGCATATGGATCGGGTGCGAAATGATGAAGTGCGAAGGAGAACTGGAGTTGTTCGGGAGATGGCTGGTAGAGTTGAGCAGAGGGTGTTGCGATGGTTTGGGCATATGGAGAGAATGGATAATGAGCGATTGGTGAAAAAGATAACTAGATCTGATGTGAGAGGTGTAAGGCTGAGAGGAAGACCACGAATAGGATGGATGGACAGTGTGAAGAGAGCGCTGGATGCGAGAGGGATGTCTGTTGAGCAAGGAAGAGTGGCTGTGCGTGACAGAAATAAATGGAGAGAAATTGTGAATGAATAAGTGATGACGCAGCCCTGAGGGGATATTCTCCTGCATTGGGTCTGATCAACTAGTCAGGTCAGGTGCGGGTAAGGGGATGGGTCTGTTATGATGTGGCAGGGGTAAACCAGTTCTGCTGTCGGGCCCTGCTGCGGATGTCACTGATTGCATTGCGCAGTTGACCCTTGTGTGGTGTGGTGCGGTGAGGATCTGTCCGTTCTCCCCTTTGGGGCAAAGATGCAAATGAATGTGTTTGAATGGATGAGTAAATGGGGAGTGTGTCGTCCTGTCTCGGCTACCTCCCTTTCCTTGGGGGAAGCAGCCTAGGTATATAGATAGAGATAAATAGATGTATGTACGTACGTATGTATGTTGTATGTTGTATGTATGTAAGTATGTATTTATGTATGTATGTATGTATGTACTTATGTATGCTGTTTGTATGTGAAACGCGCTGACGATGGATCTGCGCTATTGATCGACAGCGCTGCGCCAGAGTTAGCTTCATAGCTAGCGCAAAAATCATTCATATTTTGCGCGGACGATGGATGCCCCATAGGTGGATAATACGTCTTTCAAACAATTAAATAAATTCTTTGTATGCTTTTTTACACTACACGTAAGTCACCGGTGAATGGGTAATGCTTTATTTGTCCACTGATAAAGGTACTTTTTTTTTTTTTTTTTTTTGTATTTACCTGTCAGTCAGGATTGGATGTGGAGAGAGAGAGAGAGAGAGAGAGAGAGAGAGAGAGAGAGAGAGAGAGAGAGAGAGAGAGAGAGAGGTGGGGGGAGGGGTGGAGAGAAGACTTAGAAGTGTTATAGAAAGGAAGGAGAGGTTGGTGTATTTTTCTGAATAAATTTGACTGTCGTTAGCTGCAATGAAATACTAGGAGACAGCATTAACACCATCTCCCAAAACTCTCTCTCTCTCTCTCTCTCTCTCTCTCTCGTTTGAATGAAATCGTCTGTTTTTGAGCGGGAATAATAATCTAGAGTTATCCTGACCATGAGAAGGTTGATTTACAGGACGTTCTGAGTACAGGAAACCCCACGATAGTTCGAAAATCTGAGTTACGACGCACCAAGGTGTACAAATAGCCTTCTGATTCCCTTCAACGGTTTAATGTATCCTTCTATTTCATATAATGTGGGACAGCATATAGTACTGAAGGAGTTAATGAAAGCTCTACGCAATCCCATCTGGTCCACGTCTTTCCTTAGCTGAGTAAAATAGTCTGGTTGGAGCAAGAACGAAAGCGAAATATGGCATGGGACTGAATGGGTTGATGTAAATGACCACTACCGCTGCAAGTACATCAAGAGAGTGGAGCCATTAGCAGTAAATTTAAAAATATATATAAATTTCCTCTCACACGGATAGTCCGAAAGTTGGGTATATCAAAATCCCTTCAAATTTCATTCACTTCAGACACTATTGTTTCGCAGTTCTTATTCGTCATGTCTGTTTATCTATTTGTTTACCTATAGCTAGAAGCCTTCAGCCTGGAGTGCATGGCCATGAACATTTTGCCTCCATGCCACCCTGTCCTCCGTCATCAGGCTGCCTTTCCTCTGACTCCCACCGCCTTAATGCATATACCTTTTCACCCAATCTCTCCACCTCATCCTCAGTCTCCCTCTCTCCCCTTCTCTCCATCTTACACCACTGTCATTTACTTCTCCACCCCGTCCCTGCACCTTATCCTCGGTCTCACTCCCCTTGCTCTTCATCTTGCATTCCTCTCATTCATATATCTCTCCGCCCCATCCCTCCACCTCATCTTTAGTCTCCTCCTTCCTCTCTACCTATACTTTTGAATAGTCTTGTACGTGCAAATGTGGCACTTGTAATGATGGCGTAAACGTGTGTGAAACCCCTGGCTGTTAGTTAATAGTGAAACGCTAGGCAATTATCTTGTGAAATTGCTCGTAGAATGCAGTGCAACGGTGACCTCCTTCCATACTGCTGAGATGACGCAATCACGATGCCTTTCATCATTACAGTCGAAGATGCAGACTCCCTTCCATTTCACTTGATGGCCAAATGTAACCAGATTAGAGGGTTGATCCGATTCGTTACCAAAGCTACTCATGCCGGCCTCATCGAAATTCAGTGCAACCACGACTTGCTATTCAAAGTGTGGGAGTGGTCCAGTTCCGTCAGGCGAAACAAACCGACTATAGGATCACAGAAAAAGGGAACTCACGGACATTATATTTCCTGTGAAACTGACTCTCTGTGACGCACGAGAAAACGGGCCAGGCCGAGCTGGGAGCACGTAGACTGAGAGACGTATTTTAGGTGGCATGGGAGGCTTGGCAACACCACCACCTTAACAATTTACCGACGTGTTAAACCTTAGCATCTTCGTGTATACTGTTTGTATCACTTAAATATCTATATAGTTTGCATCTGTAACACTGAAGTGAATATCGAGGCAAAATGTGCAGAACAAATTTGCTGAGGAAGATGTGTTACGACATCTCAATATCCACTTAAATTGCGGCTTTCTGTAACCCACGAGGAAATAGGTCAGACTATGTTTAAATCATGTAGGCGGAGTACTTTGAAACGACTCCATTCTCTCGGTGTGAAGTTTTATTAGAAATGCAGATAAATTAATAAACGCAAGGATGGTGAACTATATAGACTCATGACTTGACTTTAATCGAGTATTCTCTATTCTTCTGAAGTCTATCTATCTATCTATTGCCAGACGCCTCAATCCCGTCTGGGGTGGCCACAAACAAATCGCCTCCAAGTCGCCCTGTCCCCCGCCATTTCACTGCCCTGCTCCCAGCTCACACCCCCCTCTCTCATATACCTCTCCACCCCATCTCTCCATCTCATCCTCGGCCTCCCCCTCCCTCTTCCCCCCTCCACCTCACTCACATACACTCTCTTTGTCAGTCTTTCACCCTCCATCCTCTCCACATGGCCAAACCACCTCAGTGTGTTCCTCATAACGCTTCCTATCACATCCACATCCACACCACAACGCTCCTTTATATCCTCATTCATCAGCCTGTCTCTCCATGTGACTCCACAGGCTCCTCTTAAATAACTCATTTCCACTGCTCTCACTCTTGACTTGTGTCCTTCCAACAACGTCCAAGCTTCACTTCCGTACGTTAGAGTTGGTATCACAATACTGTCATGTAGTAACTTTTTCACTTCCATGCTCACTTCCCTGTTTCTTATCACTGCTTTCAAAGAACCAGCAACCTTTCTTCCCTGCTGTACCCTTTCAAGCACTTCACCCTCCAAACCTCCATCCTTACTCATCACACTACCCAAGTACTTAAACGTACTCACATTTTCCAATTCCTCACCATTCAACCTCGTTGTACATTCACTGACTTCACCTCTCTCAAAGACCATCACTTTACTCTTCCCTACATTCACCTTTAGATTCCGTTTCTTACACACTCTCTCAAACTCATCCACCAAGCTTTGCAGCTCCCCTTCGTCTTCACTCAACAACACAGTATCATCTGCAAACAACAGTACAGGGAGTTTCTAAACACTATCCTCTCTCACCAGGGCCACTCCAACATCCACTACCCTACCTTGTACCTCTTTTATTACCCCATCCATGTACAGATTGAACAACCATGGAGACATGACACATCCCTGCTTCAACCCAACTTTTAAAGAGAAAAATTCACTTAGTTCACCATCCACACGCACTGCAGCCTTCGCACCATCGTACATACTCTTCACAGCATTCAACAACTTCCCATCTACTCCATATATTCTTAACACTTTCCACAATCCTTGTCTATCCACCCTGTCATATGCTTTCTCCAAATCCATGAAAGCCGCATACAACTTCTTTCCCTTCCCTAGAAACTTTTCCAATAAAGATCTAAGAATGAATATCTGATTTACACAATCTTTTCCCTTCCTAAAGCCTCAATGTTCTTCTCCAACTAATTTCTCTGTTCTTTCTCCAACTCTGTCAATAAGTATCCTACCATACACTTTTCCTATTATACTAAGAAGACAAATGTCCCTCTGAAGTCGCCTCAGATAATTCATTGTAGCCTAAGTAACAACAGGCAGTTTCATTCTGGCTAACACTAAATGATTTTACTCCGCTGAGGTAGAATCTTGCCCAGTACAAGATGTTCTGCCCCGTTTTGTTTATGAATGAAATACCCGAAAAAACATTTAATGAGAGGCCTTCCTGGGACTATCCTCAGGTGACTCAGGCTCGGATACTGCAGCCAGGATGACACTGACACAGTAACTTAAATAACCAACACAAATGATGGCCTCACGCACGGACTGAAACAGAAATGTGGCAGTCGATGGCGTTTGTGTCCTTGTTGTTGTTGACCAAGTTGACTCGATGATGGCGGTAGCTAAAAAAGCAGTAGCTAAATGCCGGTGGGAAGACAACGGCGACTAAACTAAATCATAAGTGGTCATACAGCACAGCCACGCCGCACCCAGACATTAACTTTTGACCAGTGACCTGGAACTTTCAATGATCTGCACCATAATCGAAACACAGACAGTAGATGCTGGTTTTCATTCATTTTGGGTTAGGCGTTCATAAGTTACATGGTTATGACAGATAAAGATTTACAGTAGAAATACACAAAAGACACATGCAGGAAAGCCGACTCGATCACTGTATCTACGCTTTCGATTCTTTTTTATCAGTAGCAAAAACTGATAGGAGGCGTTAGGAGAAACACACTGAGGTGGTTTGGCCATACGGAGTGGATGGAGTAAGAGACTGACGAGGAGAGTGTATGTGAGTGAGGTAGAGGGGGGAGAGGGAGGGGGAGGCCAAGAATGAGATGAAGGGATAGAGTGGAGAGGTACATGAGAGAGGGAGGTGTGAGCTGGGAGCAGGGCAATGAAATGGCGGGGGACAGGGCGACATGAAGGCGATTTGTTAGTGGCCACCCCTTACGGGATTAAGGCGTCCGGCAATTGATAGATAAATGGATAAAAAAACTGATGACCTAGTGCAAGACCAGGAATAACAGTAGCCATATACGAGTAGCCAGACAACTGAGGCAAACATTATTCCCCAACAAAGAGACTCAAACCCGGAACTATGGCAATCGATGGGTCCTGCTGTAGTTGTTGCTGATGCGGTGAGTCCCGGTAGTGGTTGTAGAGGCGTGGAGTCCTAAGTCTTTAACGGCAGGAACAAAGTGCCACTGGGGCCACTTCCATGTGCATCCGTGTGTGTGTGTGTGTGTGTGTGTGTGTGTGTGTGTGTGTGTGTGTGTGTGTGTGTGTGTGTGTGTGTGTGTGTGTGTGTGTGTGTGTGTGTGTGTGTGTGTGTGTGTGTGTGCGACAGACGTCATCATGCAATTGCCATGAATCATGCAGGTGTGATGTGTCAAATGTGGGGAAGGTGAAGGGGAAGGGAGGAAGAGGGTGTAGGGTAGAGGATAAAGGAACAGAAGTGGGAGTGGAATGGAAGAGAGGGAAGGGTGTGGTGGAGAGGGAAGGGGAGCAGGAGAGGCAGGGTGTGTCAGTGTGGGTGAAGGGGATGATTATGTCAAGACCTGGTGGGATCTTCATGTTTCTAAAACCTGAACTGCCCGGCTGACATTTTACCTTCTGAAACACTTCCGCTTATGTCGCCAACTGTCACCTTTCCTTATACTGAGAGTTTGGTCTCATTCAGCCCGTCTTGAAGAACGATACCCGTTACCAAGCCTTTAACCATCGTCCATTTGCTTTAATCTCTTATATTATTAAAGGAACGGCAGTATTCTTGGTGGCATAAGAGGCTACGTACCACCTCTGCAGTTGCGACTTATTTTGAATATTACATCTTAGAATGTTACAAGTGCTCGTGGGCCCTTCGGGCCCTGTCACACTTGCTCCTGCGGAGGGCTCTCGCGCTATCGGCCGTCAAGGCGACATCGATATAAAGCCATCAAAAACTCTACGCTGAACGCAACCCTAATATCAGGCACTCACGCCGGGAGTTGCGTTTGTTGGTCAAACGTTGGTCGCTCATTAAATATAGTAAAAGTTTTTCAATCGTGATGGAACCAAGTTTTTTCACATCAGCGAATTTGTTGCGATTTTTGTGCCAATTTTTTGTGCGATTTGAATGTGTAGTTTCGGCTGCCCAAAATACACACACACACACACACACACACACACACACACACACACACACACACACACACACACACAGCTAGTATATTAGATTCATGTAGCTCCAATATCGACATCATTTACATCAATAACATACACGGATTCTGAGGAAAAGCATGAAGAATATATCCCTAAGAGAGAGGCGATTTTTTCAGAGCCAATGAGAATAGGAGTCTGAGTCTATCCTCAGCAGAAAGATGTTTGAAGGACTCTCTTCTCATTACTTTCTGGCCGCCAGTATGGGTTGCTTTAGAGACGCTCCTCTGGCGATCTTCTATACATCCCAGGTAATTTTTCTCTTGATGAAACCACTGCTATTGCACTAGTCATCTGAAAGCCCTTGATTCAGAGCTTTATTTTACTGACTACTCTCTTACTATCTACAGCAATCACTAGTGGTGTTCCTCAGGGTTCTGTCCTGCCCTCAACCCATCCTCTTTCTCATCAATGGCTTTCTGAACTGCATATCTAGCCCAGTCCACTCATACGTTGATGACTCCGCCCTTCACATCATCACCCGCTTGGCAGAGTCCATCACAGCAGTTACGGGATAAGGCTGTGGCACACATGGTTTCTGACGCCAGCTACTCCTGACAGAGACAAAGCTAACCAAATCCAGCTCCTTAGTCTTTTATCTCACCACAATCTTCCACATGACTATCTGTTTATTTCCAACACACAGGTCGTTCCAACATCACCTCTCGTCATCGTTTTTTCGCGTCCATTTACAGTGATCTGTCATTGAGAGAGAGAGAGAGAGAGAGAGAGAGAGAGAGAGAGAGAGAAATCACGCTTCTTCTCTTGTAAAATCAGCTTCTCAGAGATGGTGTGTGCTGAACCGACTCTGTGCATATTTTTTTCCCCTCCAGAGTTGCTGTCTTAGGGGCAATATTCGTCGCTTAGATACACCTCTCATGTGTTTGAGACGCAGCACATACAGCGTTTCTAAGCAGAGTGGATTAATTTGTTAATTTCTTGTTTGATTTTCTGCTTTATAGTCATCATTTTCCTTTTTCTGCCCAACTCTGCATTGTTAACCTGCCGCGATATTCTCACTTTTCACGTAATAACAGGTCATCTCTGGTACTGTCTTACATCATGTCTTTCTTTTGGCTATATTTACCGGTCCTGTAAATCCCACATATCCAGGCATCTCGAAATGAATGGATCTTGATTTGGCTCGCTCAGACGTATTCAAAAAGTCTTTCTTTATTTTCATTTAGGCTCTCAGTGTTTCGTTCTTCTTTAACGCATAAAAAAAAAAAAAAACGCAAAGGAGGAGAGTGGGGGAATGGAAATGGGAGTGGAAGTGGGAGTGGGAGTGGGAGTGGGAGTGGGAGTGGTAGGAGGTATTAGTTGTAGGGATGGGAGAGAGAAAGGGAGGGTGGCAGGATGGACAGCGGGAGAAGGGTAGAAGAAAGCAGGAGAAAGCGATGGAGGGGGGAGGGAGCGTGGGGAAGGGAGAGGAAGAGATTGAGAGGGAGGGAGCGAGGGAGAGGAAGACAGGGAGATTCAGTTGGAGAAGAAGAGAATACAGAAAGGGAGGGAGAACAGAGAGGGAGGGAGAATAGAGTGGGAGAGAGGAGGACAAGAGGGAGAGGGAAGTGGCGGAGCGAGGGAGAGGAGGACAGGGAGATCAGTTGGAGAAGGAAGAAGAGAATACAGAGAGAGAGAGAGGGGAGACAGAGGGACAAGGGGGAGAGGGGGATGTACGGGAGGGACAGAGGATATGAAGAGACAGTTAACGGGGGGGGGGGACTAATATATTATGCAGTATTCCTAGTTGTGTTCGTGGAATGTGTACTCGTGAAAGCAAACCTGCAGTTATATTTCGTGTAAATCTGTCATACGTACGATTCAGCTATTATACCTACCCTTCGCATTTTACTTTTATTTATTTATTTATTTATTTATTTACTTATTTATGGTCGTAGTTGAGATAATAGCTACACGTTTTTCTCAGTCTCATATTTTCTTACTGAATCATCTCTACAGCCATCATTCTTTAATCCAACTCAACCAACATAACGTAGCCTAGCCTAATCTAGCACAGCCTAACCTAAATGAACCGAACCTAACATATGCAGCGTAATCTAACTTAATTCGGCCTCACCAAACGTACTTTAACTAGTATAACCTTACCCTACCTAGCCAAACCCATCCAACATAATCTAACCTAACACAGTCTTATCAGACCTAACCAAACCTGACCAAACCGCAGTCTAATTCAGTTTCAACGTTATCTAACCTACCCATAACCTAACACAGCCTTTACCTAACTCTAACACTTTTCTAATGTAGCTTAACCTAATCTAGCCTAATCAAACCTAGAATCCACTGGAAAAGAAAGTGTACAAATTGATCACAGTTCGGAAATTTACATCCTAATCCATCAGCAGGTGTGATAGTATTCCTACTGATTGTCTTGATCCTTAAACTGATTGGTGGTGGTGGACGGGGGCGCCTTCATGTGGTGGCACCGATATGACTGGACGTTGGGGCTGCCCCGATAGTCAGATGAACCTGGGGCCACAAAATCGTCAATAAAACCTGCCACAACTTCTCTCGCTGAAGAAAATCGTCTGGCGCTATCCTAAGTCAAATTCCAAGGTGTGTCAAGAGCAAAAGGAAGAGTTACCATACTATGCCGTTTTTACGCTAACTTGGCCTAAAACTGCCATCTCTCCATCTTCATTGCCCAGTTTTAACAACAGATCAATGGTACAATAAGATGCTAATCATGAAGAAGTGCAATGGAAAGGATGTAGAGCCACAGTAGTCCTTTTCATCCGCCGACCTACGTAAACTAAGTTGCAAAAAAAATGAAAATCTAGGCCACGTTAAGGTGAAAAGGGTATAGATATTATTTCTGAAGCCACTGACCTCTGGAATTTCCCTCAGTATCCCCCAGTTTAAGTCTGAGGGGTGGTCAGGATTTATTGCTCACAGAATGCTACTCAAGGGCGGGCGAGGCTGGAAACTCTTGCCTTAAATGTCGGATTTCAGTAGCCTAGTCCCGGGTCCCTACGCCAATGATGGGGTAAAAATTGCAGTAGATGATAAATAGATTAACAAATAGATAATTATTTTCATTATTATTATTATTATTATTATTCGTATTATTATTATTATAATCATAATAATCATAATCATACTACTACTACTACTACTAATAATAATAATAATAATCTATCTATCTATCTATTGCCAGACGCCATAATCCCGTAAGGGGTGGCCATTTGACTCTGAGTTATTTGTTTTACAGGTAGGGGCACTAACCCTCCACCAACCCACTTGCTGACACGTAGGGAGCACATATGGTTTGGTTGTAAGGTTACCATCCAGCGTTGTAAATGGTTAATAATAATAATAATAATAATAATAATTATTATTATTATTATTATTATTATTATTATTATTATTATTATTATTATTATTATTATTATTACTATCATTATTGTTACTACTACTACTACTACTACTACTACTATTACTATTATTATTATTATTATTATTAATATTATTATATCCTAAAATGGCTAAGAACACGAGCCCCGGCGAAACATTAACCACTTCACTGCGATGATGTATTTCTAACCCCCTCAATGCGGTGACGTGTTTTTAGATGCGGGAGCGTCTCTAGAAGCGGCCCTGTCAGTCTGTCTCTCACCAACGATTTTTGGACGCGAGGTGCTTCACTCGTAGCCTTTACCAATTTTTGCTAACTCACACCACACCACACCACACCACACCACAATTCACTACACAGTACTACATCACACCACACCACAAACATCATACAGCAACACACCACACTTCACCACACCACACCACCACACCACACCACAATTCACTACACAGTACTACATCACACCACACCACACCACAAACATCATACAGCAACACACCACACTTCACCACACCACACTTTACCACACCACACCACACTTCGCCAGACCACACCACAATTCACTACACAGCACCACATCACAGCACACACATCAAACAGCACCACACCACACTTCACCACACAGCAACACACCACACAGAACCACACCACAAAGAACCACACCACACCACACTTCACCACACCACACCACACCTATCTATCTATCTATCTATCCATTTATAGCCAGATGCCTTAATCTCATAAGGGGCGGCCACAAATGAATCCCCTCCACGTCACCCTGTCCACCGCCATCAGACTGCCCTCTCTCTAACTCATACACTCACTCACATACTTTTCCACCCCATCCCACCAATTCATCCTCGGTCTCCTCCTCCGCACCCTCCACCTCACTCACACGCACTCTCCTAGTCGGTCTCTCATTTTCCATTCTCTCCGCAGAGCCAAACACATTCACAAAGGTGGTATAAAACCCTCTATTTCGAAAAAAAAAAAAAAAAAAAAAATGTGCATATTGACCTGAAAAAAATCGTTTCGAGCCAGCAATGATGAAAATGAAAAAAAAAAAAAAGAATGCGTACTCGGACTGAAGGGATTAGGCAATGAGAGAGAGAGAGAGAGAGAGAGAGAGAGAGAGAGAGAGAGAGAGAGTTAAACGAAGCCCACACACACCGACTGAGTCACTGAGAGAAATAATCCGCGGGTGACAAGAATGAAGTAGAATTTTCTGCCATAGTCCTTTCACCTTAACTCGGCTCAGGTTTTCGTCTTTCTGTTTCCATTTTCCCTTTGTAGCACGGAAAGAAAATAATACTAAGGCTCTACATCCTCTCCACAGCACTTCTTCGTGCCTAGCATCATACTGTATACGTTATTCCATTGTTACAGCTCAGCATTCAAGACGGGAGGAAGGCAATGTTAGGCCAAGTTAAAGGGAAAGGAGTATAGGGGTGAAGGAATTTATGAAGACTATTTCTGACCACATCGCTATATAACGCCGCTGTCTATCTATGTGTCTATCTATCTATGTCTATTCATCTATGTTATTATGTCTATCTATCCGTCAGTCTGTCTCTGTCAATCCATCCATCTACTTACCTACCTATTTATCTCTCTATCTACCTACCTACCTACCTACTTACCTATGTATCTATCTATCTATCTATCTATCTATCTATCTGTCTGTCTATGGGTCTATCTTTCTATCTCTTGCCTGACGCTGCATCCTATAAGGGGTGACCTCGACAAAGGGAAATTCACGCCTTTCTATCCCTACTCAGTAACGTTCCCTCTTAACTTTGTCTCTGCGGTTGGTGATGCTGGGTAACTTATCCAGAGGCACATCAGAAGACTATGTTCAACTGAGAAATATAGTGGCAGAGAAAGGCTTCGAAATTACGTGGAATAACCCTGTCTCTGCCACTGATAGGCTGGGGAATATAGTTTAAAAAATACTCACTGTCTCTCACCCAATATTCGACACTCGTGGAAAGTCAGTGTGAAATTTAATACAACTTATCTTTACTCTGACTTGGCCCAAAATTACCATCTTTCCCTCTTGAATGCTGAGTTGTACTAGTATATTAACACAAGAATACGATGCTGGTAAAAATGCTGTGGAAAGAATAAATAGCCACAGGATTGACTTCTTTGGCCATTGAACTACGTGAAATAAGCTGTAAAAGAACGAAAATGTAGGTCAAGGTAAAAGAACTCTAAGGTATATGAACAACTGAACATGCTGTATGACGCAGATCGCAATTTTATCAATAGGAAGAAAATTACCGTATCCAGTTAGAGGCGACTGTTAGGTGTGAGTCTGTTGACAAGTTGGCTGGCGCAGAGTATAACGCCAGATGGTTTCGCTGAGTATAACGCCAGATGGTTTCACTGAGTACAATGCCAGATGGTTTCGATGAGTATAATGCCAGATGGTTTCACTGAGTACAATGCCAGATGGTTTCGCTGAGTATAATGCCATATGGTTTCACTGAGTACAATGCCAGATGGTTTCGCTGAGTATATTGCCACATGGTTTCACTGAGTACAATGCCAGATGGTTTCGCTGAGTATAATGCCATATGGTTTCACTGAGTATAATGCCAGATGGTTTCGATGAGTCAAAAGAAACCCCAGCAGTGAAAGGGCCACCATCTCAGCCGCTTTCTCTCTGTCGCCTATCATCTTCCTTCACAACACAGCCTAAATGCTTGGACAACTGCACGTTTTACATTTCTGTATTATTCATTCTCAGTCTACGTTTCGACTCTGTGTATTTAATTTAAATTAAAACAACATCACTTTTCATTAACTTATACACATCGTCTTTCACATACTACCATGTTTTCTGCCAGACTCTAATTTCCATCCAAATCTACTATTTTTTTATTTTTATTTTTTATGCAAAGAAGAAGGAACTAAAAGTAAGAAGCCTGCAAACTGTTCCCTCCAAGAAAAAAAAAAAAAAACAAGATAACAGAAAGCCTAATTCAAAATCTGTTCATTTCGAGATGCCTGGACGCACTGGGTATGAATGACTGGAGATCATAGGCAGTAGGGAATACAGACAGAGGGAGACAGTCCCAGGGTTGACCTGTTGCATTAGAGAACTGGACAAAAAAGGGATGATTTTTTTTTCTTTTTATGTGTCCGACTCTGGGCATAGGCTTCACAGCCTGCTAACAAGGCCCAGTAGTCCTACTGCATACCATACGCCTCTACATGTCACCATTTCGGCGCTAACACCCACCGTCCATATTGAATACATGCTAGGGCTGTCTCATACAGGACTGGTGTATTGGTATTGTTGCTAGACGGGAGATACGTGCCCGTCGTAGTGGTGGAGGGATGCAAGTAGACAGTTCAGAGGAGCAATGACCATTGAAGTAGTGGTAGAAAAGAGATAAAGATGCAACAGTGCGGCGCAGAGACAGATGTTGAAGGAAGCAGTAAAAGGAGGAGACTTAATCAGGAGAAAAGCCTTTGACTCCACCCTATTGAGAAGAGTTGTATGTGAGGAGCTTCCCCACACATGAAAGTTGTACTCTAAACAGGGGCGAATAAAACCTGTGTATAAAGTCAACAACTGTGCTGGGGTAAAGAAAGCATGGAGTCGGCTTAGCACACCCAATCTCTTGGAAGCAAATTTTACAAGAAAGGCAATATGCTCTTTCCAAGATAAATCCCAAGGGAAGGAAACCCCAAGTATGTTTAAAGATGATACAGGATTGAGCTGAATATTGTTAAAAATTAGAGAGTACTCCTGTGGAAGATTTTGTCGGGGTGATAGACGTAAGAACTGAGTTTATGATGCACTGAAAGCATGATTATTTTCACCCTAATCAGAGATATGAGCCAAGTCTGACATTAGGTGTGCCATAGCCTCATCCCTTGTCTGTTGAAGTAACTGCTGAGATGGACGCTGCAGGAAGCGAATGGAAAGGTGGAGGGTGGAGTCATCAGTGTATGAGCGGATAGGGTTAGATGTACAGATTACAAAGTCACTGGTGAATAAAAGGAAGAGAGTTAGTGGCAGGACAGAGCCCTGAGGAACATTGCTATTGACAGCTCTTGGAGAAGAAAGATGGCCATCTACAAAAGCAGCTAAAGAACGACCAGAAAGGAAGCTAGCGATGAAGGCACAGATTGAAGGACAGAAACCGTAAGAGGGCAGTTTGAAAATTAAAGATTTATGCCAGACTCTATCGAAAGCCTTTGAGATGTCAAGTGCAATGGCAAAGCTTTCGCCAAAGTCCCGAATGGAGGATGACCAGGAGTCTGAAAGGAAGGTGAGAGATCGCCAGTGGAGCGTACCTGGCGGAACCCATACTGACGATCTGAAAGAAGGCTGTGACAGGAAAGATGCTTTAAATATTTTTTTGTTAAGAACAGACCCAGAAAGTTTTGCACTGCTTCATCTGCAAACTGACGTGCACACAGATCCCATTCTTTATTTCCTCTACTTCACACCCTTGTCAAAAGTCCTCGCTTTCACCTGTCTCATTACTCCATCCCTATACATACTACACAGCCGCGGTGATACAACACAAAGCTGTTTCAACCTAGTAATCAGTCCGGACCTCTGTCTCAATCCACCATTCACTTTCAGAAGTACTTATTCTCTAAATAGCTTGAAAAACCTACCCTCTACCCTATATACTTTTGGAACCGTCCATAATGGTGTTGGAGAGGATGTTTTCACGTGGTGGCACTGAGCCGATTATACAAACGGTTCCCAAATCCTTTCCTATCCCCCAAAAGAAGATGGACTGCAGAAGGACAACTTCAGCTTGCAGTCCACCGGGTTCAAGTTCAGATGAGCCTTGGATCACAACAACAACCTTCTACAATGCCTGTAGATTGGTCTATCACATGCCTTTAAATTCATGAATACGCGAAGCAACCTTCTTTTCACACCAGAGAATTTCTCTGCCATCCATTTTTCTTTTTTTTGCATAATATCATGCACTCAACTTTGTGCTCGAATATTTAATGTCTGAACAGAAGTTAGAGATGAAGGTGTGTCAGCAAGTACAGACAGTATTACGTGCAGCCCTAGGTTCATTTGAAACATGAATCCAGTAGCCTGGAGGCTGAAGGTGTCCTCTCCCTGCAGTTCGCCATCGTCGTTTCGATGGACAATAACAGGAAGGTGGAACCACATGATTATATTGGTGCCACCACATGAAGGTGTCCCTCGCCAACACCGAGCGAGTTAAAAAGGAGCCTGAGCAAAGAACGCCTGAGGAGTGGTGAGGACTTTGAGTAGTACCCTGACCCTCACCTCGACCATGCTAATATCAGATTATTTTATTTTACGTAGGAGGGACCTCTCGTATTCCAAGGGCTCATGAAGACTGTCTCTAACCCTCTAGTTTGAAAGGTCTATCCTAGGCTGAATAAAACCGTCAGGAAATAAGGTAAGAGGGGAAGAACAAGATGAAAAAGATATCGCCGTAATGATGCGGTTAAGTGAAATAATATGTCATCTGACTGAAAAGACTAATGAAGACCCTAATGCTAATGAATGAAAAGGTTAATAAAAGCCCAAAGGTTAATGACTGTAGGTTAATGAAAGCCCTAACCACATACCTAGCCGTCGAGCCTGTGCAGTGAGAGCGTGAGCAGTGATGAGGGCTGTGAGCAGTGCTTTTGCCCCCACCCCCACCAGAACCCCCACCACCACCCCTCCCGTCACCATCACTGCTGTTGCTGTCTGCTGCCTCTGCCTCCTCTCTCCCTGCCAGCCTCAAGCCCACTGCCTCACCACCAAACAGAGCAGTACAGGCAAAACTCACGCGTGCTCACTCATCCTCCCATCTCACCCTGACCTAATAGCACACACACACGCACGCATACACAAACACATACATGCACACACAGAGGGCACAACACCACTTTGGCTTTCTCTCTCGACCGTTTTCCTTTTCCTTCCCCTCCTCGCACCTGTGTGTGTGTGTGTGTGTGTGTGTGTGTGTGTGTGTGTGTGTGTGTGTGTGTGTGTGTGTGTGTGTGTGTGTGTGTGTGTGTGTGTGTGTGTGTGTGTGTGTGTGTGTGTGTGTGTGTGTGTGTGTGTGCGCAAAGATCAGGCATGAAATTACTGTCTTTATGATGGATTCCATAAGGGTTTTTATCCGCTGATTTTAAGATGCATCAGACAAAGTAAATCGCTGAAGAAGAGGTACCACGAAATTTCCAAATCCACACAGAATGCGATCCCCACGTCTTGAGAAACTAGACGTTACGTAGTCAGTGTCGACCAAGCTGTTGAACGGGGAGGGTGTGTGTGCTTGTATGCTGCGTTTTCCAGTGTATTTAAACAACTTCACAGCATCATGGGTGTCAAGCGGGGAGGGTGTGGCTACCCTGTGCATTTCTCCGCTTCATCTCTTCGTCTTTGGTACGTTACAATATATTTTATCCTACTCAGTACGATACTCACTGTCTTCATCTTGCGTCCTTGAATGCGAGGCCTGGGGAGGGGGTTAGACTGACTGAAGAGCTGAGAGGAATGAGCGGACTGGAGTGTATTGGTGCTGTGATAAGGAGGGATAGACTGAGATGGTTTGGGCATGTGGAAGGGGGGGAAGAAAACTGGGTGTGGAGGGCGAGAGGTGTGAATGAAAAGTCAAAAGGAAGGATGGGACTGGAGTGTACTGGTGTTGTGATGAGGCAGGGTAGATCGAGATGGTCTGGGCATGTGGACGGGATGGGTGTGGAGGGTGAGAGGTTTGAATGAAGAGTTAAGAGAAAGGATGGGACTGGAGTGCATGGGTGTTGTGATAAGAAAGGGTAGATTGAGACGGTTTGGGCATGTGAAGGGGATGGAGGACGACAACTGGGTGTGGAGGGCGAGACGTGTGAATGAAGAGTTGAGAGGAAGGGTGGCACTGGAGCGTATGGGTGTTGTGATGAAAATGGGTACCGACCAGGTGTGGAAATTATAGTGCCATGGTCCACTGTGCAGCTTACTGATGCAAAAATGGCCACAGGAATTTATCGAAGGGAGGTGGCATTACACTTCAAATGTAAGAAATATATCTTGTTGCTAATTCTCTAAGATTATTGATAAACACTACACTTGTTTACATTCCTGCGACATACAGAATATTCGCATCGCATAGAAAAACTTCCGTGGTTCAAAAAATAGGTTTTCCAAAACAGATAGAGAGAGAGAGAGAGAGAGAGAGAGAGAGAGAGAGAGGAGGGACATGGATAGAAAGATAGATAAATACAGATAGACATAGATACATAATTACTTTTTTTTATACTGTAATGTGCTTATATTCTTTATGATGGCGATTATTATTTTCATATGTGCTTTTTCCATTGACCTCAATTTTATCTTATTATCATCAAACATACATTAGGTTAAGGAGGCCAAAAGAAAAACGAAAAAGAAAAAAGGTATGTTCTGCATTGCATCAACCTCTGACGCTGTTTTATACTCTTGGCTAAATGGACCCCATATAATTTGTAGAGCTAGGCAGAAAAATCATAACCTCTATGTATGTTTGCCTTGTGATATATATATGTATACAAAGAAGCAGCACTGAGACAAAGAAAGCAAGAGCTACGGTGGAGGCGACGAGTGCTGGTGTTTCAATATGGCGGCCGTAAGTCACACGCTCGCTGTGGAAAAAGCCCCTCCATGTTATACAGCTCAGTGGTCGGCAGCGAGTCAAGCTCTTTCGGACTGGTTGACGGCCTTTTTTTTTTTTTTTTTTTTAGTAAACCATTTATTTGGGTGATAAATGTGCTGGATTATCCTATGATATAGTTAATTTACTAAACCAAGTCATAATTTGGAGATATACGCCTTCAAAGTTGCACAAAAAACAGGTTGATGGAAGCACTAGCCTCGAGTGGCCCTGACGTCACAGGGCCCGGACACACTTGCCCCCGAACACGTGATCGTCAAGAGCAAACGCTGCTCAGGGGTCGTCCAAAGTTCAGACTCGAATAATGAAGCAGCTCTAACCCGGTGCTTCGTTTAGTCTTGTCGATCACATGTTCGGGGGGAAGTGTGTCCTGGCCCATATACCAGCCAAGCCCGGAGACAAAACAAGATTGATCCCCAGCTAAGTTGTGTGATTGTGCTTCTGCTGAGCTTTGCTTTTTGAACAAACAACCACCATCGGTGCTTTGTTCCACTGTGCAAGAACACAAGTTGAATCACACAAGAAAAAAGAATTCATCACTATTCCAAGAGACATGAAAACCAGGAAGCTGTGGTGACGGGCAGTGCGTCGGGAGTACTCCATCACAACGGGCAACTCCTACTGTTACCAAATTCCAACTTTACCCGTATATTGCATAGCGCAGTGAGGTAGGGTCAAGAGAGGCCAGAAAAACACGACACAGTGAGATTCCAAGCAAACTTTACCACAGTGAATGAGCCACACTCCCATTCACTCACCAAACATCCCTCGGAATCCTGGCCCCACTGGAAAGGCCTACACTTTAAAGATAATGTAAAAGATTCTCAACGGCCATCATTGGGAAAAATACATAAAAGTAGGAAATAATTTGGCACCTTTTCGTACCATACAGTTCACCACATTTACTGCATTTAAACCCGTTTCTCTTTTACGCTGAGACAGACAGACAGACTGACAGACAGACGGACAGACAGATACACAGACACATCCAGACAACCAGACACACCCAGACAGACGGACTCAGACAGATACACAGACACATCCAGACAACCAGACACACCCAGACAGACGGACTCAGACAGACACACAGACACAAAGACAGACAGACATACAGGCACACAGACAAAAAGAGAGACAGACACATGCACAGAGAAACACAGACAGACACAGATGGACAGAGACACACACAGACAGAGACAGACAAACAGACATTCATTGACAGACAGAGACAGACAGATGGAACTAGGTAAATGCGCGCGCGCACGCACACACACACACACACACACACACACACACACACACACACACACACACACACACACACACACACACACACACACACACACACACACACACACACTGGCAAGCGCGCGCGCGTCCCGAATAGGAAGTGTCAAAACGTCCTACTCTCTCTCTCTCTCTCTCTCTCTCTCTCATGGATGAAACAAATCTCACAGTCGGAACCAATCTCCGGGCTGAGGAGGAGGAGGAGGAGGACAAGGGTGGAAGAGGAGGAGGAGGTGGAGGAGGAGAAGATGCGGTGTGGTGGATGAGGTGTGTGGTGGATGTGGTGTGTGGTGGTTGAGGTGTGTGATGAATGAGGCGTGTGATGAATGAGGTATGTGATGGATGAAGTGTATGATGGATGAAGTGTGTGATGGATGAAGTGTGTGATGAATGAGGCGTGTGATGGATGAGGTGTGTGATGGATGAGGTGTATGGTGAATGAGGTGTGTGGTGGATGAGGTGTGTGGTGGGCGAGGCGTGTGGTGGGCGAGGCGTGTGGTGGGTGAGGTGTGTGGTGGGTGAGGTGTGTGGTGGGTGAGGTGTGTGGTGGGTGAGGTGAGGTGTGTGGTGGGTGAGGTGTGTGGTGGGCGAGGTGTGTAGCGGATGAGGTGTGTGGTGGATGAGGTGGTGGTGGATGAGGTGTGTGGTGGATGTGGCGTGTGGTGCATATGGCGTGTGGTGGATGAGGTATATGGTCGATGCGGTGTGGTGGATGAGGTGTGTGGTGGGTGAGATCTGTTGGATGAATTGTGTGGTGGGTGAGGTTTGTTGGATGAGTTGTGTGGTGGGTGAACTGTGTGGTGGATGAGGTGTGTGGTTGGCGAGGCGTGGCGGACGGAGTGTGGTGGATGAGGTATGAAGTGTGAGGTGAGGCTGGGTGAGAGGAAGGTGTGTCATGGAGTGAAGGGAAGATCCAGAGGGACGTTAAGCTGTGGTGCAAGACTGTGTGGTGAGAGGCAAGCGATAGGCACCAAATTGCTTTTATTATGAAGCAGAATGAGGTGGAGGTTCATAAAAGTGAGACACAAGCGCGAAGTGCAAGTACGAATTGACTGAAACTAAAGGAAGCGAGGTGGGGATGACTGCAGGAAAGATGGTGGCGATGCTGTGGCCGCGACATGGCAGGCAGTGGAGGAGGCAAAATCGAGTGGAACAAATGAATCTCTACTCATCGTCCTCGCTCCTCACCATCCACCCTTTTCTACCCCTACTGCACCACAAGCACACATTCAGATTTCTTCAGATACTCACCAGACCGTCCCCGTTTCAGATAAATCGCAAAAAACACACCATTATCACAAGACAAAGAATACGTTGATGCTGATGCTGTACTGGGGTGAGAATGGGAGCAACCGTGGGAAGAGCTACAGGTACCACGTGAACTCCAGTAGCCAATCAGAAACGGAGGTGTGGAGTGCATTCTCTGACATAAATCCGAGCTAGATTCAATTTCTATATCCGTCACCTTATACCTTCGTTAGCTAACGGAGAACATTCTTAGCTTGAGCTCTAGTTAAGATACTCGTGTTATTGATATCGAATATGTATTGTGGATGGTAGGGCTGACTTTAGACAGGCTGTTGTTCTTGCCCTATAGCTTTATGCGACGTTAAACATTAAGAGACAGCGATGTGTGTTAATCTACAGGTAATAATAGCGATGGTAAAATTAAATGAGGTATTTAGTAACAAAAACAAGAAAATATTGGAGAGTTCAGGTTCAGAATATGGTAATATGGTAACAGACTTACAACATGAATCACTTGACTGTCGCAGCCCCTGACTATGAAGCTGCATTGATGTCATTCGAACAGCATTCTAACACTATCATCCATTTCCAACAATCAGATCATTTACAGAAAACGAAAAACTTATGATAAGCTGCGATGTTGTCAGATATAGGGCAAGGGGCTATTTCTGTCAGTCTAGCAAACTCCCTAACAGCTCTTCCTTACCAGCGTACATCTGTATTCCGCAGGTTGGTATTCCTCCACTTATTAATTAAGCAAAAGAAGTCGACTTCCTAGGAAGTAAAGAGGCTTATGAGAGAGGTGGTAGTTGGGGGAAGAGCAGCGAAATGGCAGGGGACAGGGCGACACAGAGGCGATGGTTGTGGTCACCCTTTATGAGATTAAGGCGTCTGGCTATGGAGAGACAGAAGTCGACTTCACGAATAATTAGCACGTGAGAATGCTTAAATATAATACGTATGACAAACCACAAAGGCTGAGATGCTACAAAACCCTGAATGTTTCCATTACATATCCCTGGAATAAGGGAGAGGGCTACTACATTACGCAAGAGGAACAGTTGTCTTTAAATCAGGAAGGTCAACAGCCAGAGCTTAGCCCGTAATGGATTTCCCAGTGTGTGTATATATATATATATATATATATATATATATATATATATATATATATATATATATATATATATATATATATATATATATATATATATATATCTTTACGTTTCTGCACGGAATCGTGCTAAGTCTGTTCTTCGCACTACTAAAACTAAGTTCATCCATACTAAATGCTCTCAACTCTCCAACTCGAATTCTTCCCGCTCCTTCTGGCACCTTGCCAAAAATCTTTCTAACAACTTTACCTCATCATCCTTCCCTCCTCTTTTCTACTCTGATGGTTCTGTAGCTATTTCTTCTACTGATAAAGCAGATCTCTTCGCACAGACTTTCTCCTCCAATTCCACCTTAGACGATTCCGGTGCTGTTCCTCCATCACTTCCCCCTCTGACTTCCTCATGGCTGACATTAAAATTTCTTCAGTTGATGTATTTTCTGCCATTACTGGCCTCAGTACTAACAAGGCATATGGGCCTGATGGGGTCCCTCCTGTTGTTCTCAAAAACTGTGCTTCTGTGCTTACACCCTGCCTAGGCAAACTATTTCGCCTTTGTCTGTCAACTTGTACCTTTCCTTCTTGCTGGAAGTTTGCTCTCATTCAGCCAGTCCCAAAGAAGGGTGACCACTCCCAACCCTCCAACTATCGTCCAATTGCTTTAACGTCCTGTATTTCAAAAGTTTTCGAGTCAATTCTTAATAAAAAAATTTTAAGGCATCTTTCCTATCACAACCTTCTTTCCGATCGTCAGTATGGGTTCCGTCAGGGACGCTCCACTGGCGATCTTCTCACCTACCTTTCAGACTCCTGGTCATCCTCCTTTCGGGACTTTGGCGAAAGCTTTGCCATTGCACTTGACATCTCAAAGGCTTTCGATCGAGTCTGGCATAAATCTTTAATTTCCAAACTGCCCTCCTACGGTTTCTATCCTTCTATCTGTACCTTCATCGCTAGCTTCCTTTCTGGTCGTTCTATAGCTGCTGTCATAGACGGCCATCGTTCTTCTCCTAGATCTATCAACAGTGGTGTTCCTCAGGGCTCTGTCCTATCACCAACTCTCTTCCTTTTATTCATCAATGATCTTCTAAGCTGTACATCTAACCCTATCCACTCATACGCTGATGACTCCACCCTTCACCTTTCCATTCGGTTCCCGCAACGCCCATCTCAACAGTTACTTCAAGAAACAAGGGATGAGGCTATGGCACACCTGATGTCTGACTTGGCTCATATCTCTGACTGGGGTAAAAATAATATGGTTGTCTTTAATGCTTCTAAGACTCAGTTCTTACACCTATCAACCCGACAAAATCTTCCACAGGTATACCCACTAATGTTTAATAATATTCAGATTAATCCTGCATCATCCTTGAACATGCTTGGGGTTTCATTTACTCGGGACTTATCTTGGAAAGATCATATTACATCTCTTGTAAAATCTGCTTCCAAGAGATTGGGTGTGCTAAGCCGACTCCGCTCTTTCTTTACCCCTGCACAATTGTTGACTCTATACAGGGGTTTTATCCGCCCCTGTGTGGAGTACAACTCTCATGTGTGGGGAGGCTCCCCACATACAGCTCTTCTCAAAAGGGTGGAGTCAAAGGCTTTTCGTCTCATTAACTCTCCTCCTCTTACTGACTCCCTTCAACCTCTGTCTCTTCGCCGCACTGTTGCATCTTTATCTCTTTTCTATCGCTACTTTAATGGTCACTGCTCCTCTGAACTGTCTGCTTGCATTCCTCCACCTCTACGACGGGCGCGTAGCACCCGTCTGGCAGCAAACTCTCATCCCTTTTCTGTCCAACTCTCTAATGCAAGAGTTAACCGTTACTCCCAGTCTTTCATTCATGCAACAGGTCAGCTCTGGAACTGTCTCCCTCTGTCTGTATTTCCTCCTGCCTATGATCTCCAGTCTTTCAAACGCAGTGTGTCCAGGCATCTCAAAATGATCGGATCTTGAATTTGGCTCTCTATTGTATTTTGTTTTCCTCTTGGAGGGAACTGTTACTGCGGGCTCATGGCCTTTGGTTCCTTCTTCCTCGCATAAAAAAAAAAAAAAAAAATATATATATATATTGCCATTCTTTTGGAGGAAGAAGAAAAAAGCTTTTATGCTAATGCATTTAATATATCAAAGTGACTTAAGGATTTTGCTCAACAGATAGAGGTTTTATCTATCTATCTATCTATCTATATCGAGATAAGATAGATTAACAGAAAGATAGATAGATATACCAGGAATGACACTACGCATATTTCTTATGGAATTATATTTATGAGGTCAGTTTACCGTACATATACTTACGACGTAAGGTAGAACGCTTTTTTTTCCTACTTTAGCCGCATACTGTACAGTATACTGAAAGATGATTTAAGTCATACAAAACTTAACAGAACTATAATGATAAAGTTTATAGTACAATGAATACTGTAAGCAGTACAGTAATATAGCTCTATATCCTGTGGTATTTTACTGTTTTAGGCCCACCTACACACACACACACACACACACACACACACACACACACACACACACACACACACACACACACACACACACACACACACACACACACACACACACACACACACACACACACACACACACATTATATATATACTGTAAATACTGGGGGAACAGAAACAATATATATAGATGAAACTGCCGAGTGTTTTCCAACTCGTGTTTAGTAAGACCCCGAGAAACATTTTTGCCACAGAACAGAAACCTTAATATCTTAGGACACCTTATCGACGTACGACTCTGTTTATCTGTCTGTCCAGCTCTCTATCTTGCTGCCGCCACCCGATTTTATACACCTTAAGGGAGGCTTCCAGTGTCAAACGATGAATGGAGAGGCGTGTGTCAGGTGTGTGTGGTGTGCATGTCGAGCTTGTCTGGGGTGTGTCTGAGGGATGTGTGAAAGGACAAATGGCACCTTTTGGAATGTGTTGGGATGGTCGATATGGCTGGGGTGAGTGCGGCTATCATAGATGTTCTCTGTCTCGTTATAAATATATCAAGAGCGTATAAGCAAAAAGGTGTTACTTGCAAAATAAATCGCTGAGGAGAAGGCTCTACCAAGGCCCCCCATGCCACTTAAAATTCGGACTTAAATCTGCATCTTGTTGAATTCTTTGTTGCACCCTCAGGCCTCATTCCAGACATACCCCTTCAGCCCGATGACGTGTTTTTCACTCTGTTCTTACTCTCCTCAGACGACTTGATACAGCTTTGGGGAGGCTTCTCGAACTAAAGGGGTTACAGACAGCCTTCATTAACCCCTTCAGTGCTTTTGAGAGAGAGAGAGAGAGAGAGAGAGAGAGAGAGAGAGAGAGAGAGAGAGAGAGAGAGAGAGAGAGCGTCTGCTTTCAGTAAGATTTAACTGCAAAAAGACGTAATCGGAGTGAAAGGGTTAAGGCGATGGTGACTGATCGCTTGTCCCTAAGTGGTATTATGTGAACATTAATTCCCCCCCCCTTGGATATCAACCTTGTGGACGGTAGCCAGATCGTGCGTCAAAACCCACTAAACCACCAGGCGTCCATTTGCTGAATATATGGGTAGAACTATTTTGGGTGAGTGGATGGTGGACGCCCCCAGTTAGAATACTTCTTTACCATAACTTGGCCCAGCTTTTCATCCTTTTTCAGCTTATCCCACATAGCTCAGTGGTAGCAAAGGACGATGTTGTGGCTCTACATCTTTTCCATAGTACGTCTTTGTGACTAGCACCATTTTTTTGTCAGTCTATTAATGTGACTCAGTATTCAAGATATGAGATGGCAATAGTAAGCCAAGGTAGAGTAAAAATGGCCTAGTAACGCAAAGTGGAAAATAATGCAGTGTGTTAAGATGGGGGTCGTGGAATGGCTAGGACGGCCGTGACTAAGGCTATATTAAAGTGGTAGGTGCGTGAAGATGGTTTATTTATTATTTATTATTATCTATTATTATCCTCTTTACCGCGAGGACATGCTTTACACTTTAATCAGGCTGCCACCAGAATATTATCTAGGGAAGGACTTTTAACAGGGAAGGGTTTCATGAAGGCTATATCTCATCCACACTGAAACTCCTTCCCTAAGATAAAAAAATATATAATCACCTGGTAAGAGCAAGAACAAAGTAAGCAACACGTAGTCAAGATTTATTTATTTATTTTTTTTTTTCACGCACAACAACATCAAGAAGATAAACAAATATAACTCGAGTCGTGCTATATTCGTCATCGATTTGTTTTCAGTGGCGGTGGTCGGCGTGTGGAAGCGTGGATGACAGGCTGGACGTTTCGGCAGCTGAGGAGAAAGGGCGTGTTGATGGGTCGCACTAAGAGCTGCAGCATCAAAGAATTAGCAGAAATCCAGAAACAGTCAGAAAAAACTGTCAAAGTTGTCTCGGCAGCTGGTGGGAAAGAGAGCGCCGTACTCTGGAGGTGCAGAATGCGGAAGTCAAAAAAGAACCAAGAAATAGAAAGAAAAATGCCATGATACATGAAGATAAAGAACACGTTAATAAATGTGTTCTTGAGATGCCAAATCCAGAGGTGCTAAAATGTAGCTACGTAAACAATACCCTCAGAAATAATTAAGCGAAAATTTCAAACTCGTCATGACAGTTGAGGAAACGAACTCTAATACAATGTGCTGAAGGGTCAGATTCAAGCTGGAGCAGTGGTTTCAACCCCAGGCCCATCTGAAACGTGAACCCAGTGGACGGCAGGCTGAAACTGTCCCCTTTCTGCAGTGGACCATCGTCATTTCGGGGATAGCGAGGGAGTTTGGGCACGCTAGTTTAACCAGGAAGTGAAGTTGCTCAGTCATATCGGTGCCAGCACGTGAAGGCGCCTCTTTCCAGCCGAAAGCAAGAACTGCCGAATCAAAAGGAAAATAAAACCACATAAAACTGCCAGGGAAAAATATGTCAAAACTGTCCCTGCAGCTGATGAAGAACAGTATATTTATCTGGGAGCTATTTTCTAAAGGTGCCCAGTCAAAAGGCGCCAAAATCTCAATGTGTAAAAAGAATTCCAAAACTTACAAGGAAAAATAAAAAAAAGTCTCGGCAGCTGAGGAGAGAGAAAATGAAAAGTCAAAGCTATCCTCATGACACGAAAAAGAAATCGAAAGAAAAATTAACATTGTCTAAATCGTCTCAGCAGACAAGGAGAAAGGGTTATAATTTATAAATCTAAGAGCTGTATTGCACAGCAGTGTTGCAGAATCAAAAGGTAAAGAAATCCCAAGAAATTGTTGCAAGAAAGTGTCAGATTCGCCTCAACACCTGAAGAGATGATTCTATGAAGAGGACGCCGACGAACTGAACAGAACCTAAACGGAAACAGAAACTCAAAAATCAAATGGGGGGAAAAATGTCAAAACAGTGTTGGTTAATGGGGAGAGAGTAGGCCGTGGGCGAGGCCTTTCAAGTGGAGCCCTCGTGAGACCAAGGTAAAAATATAAAACTTAACAATTTTTATCAATGTTGTGGGAACATCTAACGTATTACTCAGCTGGTGCTTCTGTTGCCCTCCTTTAAACAGAGGGAGTAAATATGAATAAATTTATTCCAGTTATAAAAATCGACAGTAAAAGCTTCTGTATTCATAAGCATGAACAAGGTAGATGGGACCACATCGAGGATAGAGCCAGATGATCAGGAAAGGAAAGAGAGAGAGAGAGAGAGAGAGAGAGAGAGAGAGAGAGCAGCATCCACCTTAAATCGTCTAGGTGGAGATGAAAAACAGGATATCTATGGCTATGTCGAGTGTGAGCCCCTAAGAGTGTGTGGGAGATGAGGGTGCCAGAAAGCAACATTCACCCATCTTAACGGTGCTGGAGGGGGACGCCTTCACGAGATGGCATCGATATAACCAGGCGGTGGAGTTACCCGGTCATACAAAAGTCCCTCAACTCCTTGTCTCCTTCCCTATCCCCAAAGGAGAATAGTGGACGGGAGGAGAGGGGAAACTTCAACCTGCAGTCAACTGAATGTGCATTCACATGAACCCGGGGCTAAAACTACAAGTACTGTTACTACTACCCATCTTAACACCTTCTAGGAGTACGTTATTTTTCAATTTTGCTTCTCCATACGATTGTATTTATTTCAGGAGTAACTTGTCGAAGCAGACAGGGTTACACAGAGCTTCAGTTTATCACTCTACTTCTACAGTAGAAGAACAATTTGAATATAAGCCCTCGGCCGTGATGGAAAAGACCGGGAGGCGGGGTGGGGTGGGGGGGGTAGCCGCATTGGTGTGCTTTGCGGAGGTGCTCATTTTCGAAACTCAAGCCTTTTTGAACCTGTGGCGGATTATTCACTCATTAACCTGAGATTCAAGACAAGGCGAACTTGATTAGTATGAACACTACGTCATCGGAGTGTAGGGATTAGCAACGTCATGAGAGAGAACCAAAGAGAACAGCATCACTCACCTTAAATCATCGTGGTACATGCGTGTATGGTCCTTTCCAGCAACAGAGTCACTAGTGCCAAGGAAAGACCCACCCCGAAGATAAAAAAGTGTCCGCTGAAGTTCTTGAGCTTGAGGGCCTTTGGTGCCGAGGTCTGGGCCGTGGTGGATGCGGTACACTCATTAGGACGCGGCCAGTACTGCTGCCGCCATGCTGTTAAAAGGCCAGACTGGGACATACGCAGGATTCTGTTGACGTGGAGCAAGGAGTCACGAGTGCATCCAGGAATATTTAAGAGGTGTTACCCGCATCACTTTCCAACGTACTGTGTGTCCAACACCCCCTTTCTTTCTATCAGTTAATTAACGTTTAATACTTTAGCACATTTTAAAATTACAGACGCGTGCACCAAGAAGCTGTGAACACAGCAATGAAAACTGCGAAAACGAGAAGCTGTGAACACAACCACAAAAACTGCGAGGACGAGAAGCTGTGAATACAGACATAAAAACTATATTTTGTCAACCAAGGATGGGTTGTATAACTCGTAACATAATTAGGTGGAAGAATTTTGTACGGAGGTGTCCATGACAAGAGTTTGACAGCCCTGTGTTTTCCCGGTGAAGTGACTACCGTCAAACTGACTCCAGCTGACAGGTGGTATGAAGTGTGTAAGTGTGGGTGCTAATGTCTGTACGGTGCAATCAAGATTCCGGGGGCTTGTAGGGTGAGTGAATGAGAGTGTAGCCTGTTTAACTGGGCAACTTTATGGCGTTCCTCCTGCTATCGGGATATTTTCTTGCCCCTTGGATCCTACTTCACCTCGCCCTGAGATGAGAAAAGGGGTCTGGATGATGATGATGATGATGATGATGTCTTTTTACGCTTTAAATATGAGAAAATCTGGCGGTAATATGAACAAAACGGCTAAAATCCCTCTCGTCCTTGTTTCGCCGGATAATTAACAGGCAGGACTGGGGCATACGTAACATTGGACATAAATTTATATTAGATATTTTGCGAATCCTTTCAGGATGAGAGAATGCGATACTTTTTTTTAACGAGTGTGCAGTAAAGTATGATGATACACTGGCCATTGTAGACTATAACAGAGAACCGCCCGTTACTTTAAAAAAAAAGTGCAATGATAAGATTAATACAAAATAAAACGAAGAACAAGAAAAAAACACTTGAGAGAGTGCAACACCCGCGTCCACCAACTGGTCTAAGAGCCGAATATTTAACGTCGTCCTGTGATCGTGACCTTTAACTGCTTGTTCTTAAAATCGTGAGTGATTTTGTTATCAGTCACACACCCGGGTTGAACTTCGACCTTCCTCTATCACGCAGACCGTTGAATGATAGTTCCCCGAATTGAATAACTTCATTCTTGTCGTACACTCACTCACTCCTCCAAGTTTGGTCTAAATTAGATAAAAGTTGTTTCTTTCGTTAGGTCAGCATTTGGCGTAGACCTGTGACCTTGATCTTTGACCTATTATTCTAAAAAAAATAACTGCTCATTGTCACTCAGCTGTTTCACTAAGTCTGGTTAAAATTGGATAAAATCTGATTTTTTTTTTTTTTTTGCCAAAACACACACACACACACACACACACACACACACACACACACACACACACACACACACAACGCTTAAAATATTACACACGACGCTTAAAATATTAAATCCACTCTCACTTTGCGAACGAGGGTGTAATAAGGAGCAAGATCTAACGCAGTGTGGGAAGATACAGCCTATAGAGAGTAAGCACTTAGTTTTATTATTATTATTATTATTATTATTATGTTACCCCAGATTTTCCCTGTTATCCCTGGTCTTACTTTTTCTTGTGTGTGTGTTAATCGCATTCGTCAATCATGAGTTTAGATACCCAATATGTTTCATTAGGTCGCTTTGTATGTTCTGTAACGCTCCCACTTCTCACCCACTCCTCCCTCATATTGTTATTTGCCAGTTATCACCCACTAAAGACACACTGATTTGTTATATGGTAGAGTTTGCTAAATCTCGGGAAGAGGGTACACACACGTAGCTAATTTCGCTCTTAAAAATGTTTTAAGATAGAATGCAACTGTATTTGCACTCATAAAGTTGCTACAGCGTGGGTGAACATATACATTAGTAGAAAGTACTTAAGAAATACGTTAAACTGCAGCAGAGTCAGTAGAACTGTCGAAGACGTGGGCAAACTATGCTCCTTTTACTCCAAACTGGCTTAATATTGTCATCTGTTGAATTCGCATTTGTAACAGAAGATTAACATTAGAATATGATGTTGTTCACAAAGCAGTGCTATGAAAAGGAGTGTAATACTGTATTTTTCTATCGCTGAACTACAAGAAATGAGATGCAAAGGAACGAAAATCTGGGCTAAGTTTGAATAAAACCAGTATAATGTATTTTGCCTATATGAGAATCGTCAGGGTAGACAATCTGATTTTGCAGTTTCCTTAATCTCGCAGACTCCGACAAACAATCATCGAATTTACAGCTCTAGGTACAAGCAAACTGAGACATTCAATACCCAAAAGTCCACGTCTCATGACCGACTTGGGGAAACAAATTATAGTTGAAAATAACTAAATTAAATATCTATAGGTCTAGCAGGGAAAAAAAAAAATGATGTACTTACTGGTTGTTGAAGAGCTGAAGGTACGGTGCGCCATCTTGCAACACCCAGCCAAACCCAGCGCTGAAGAAATGTTGCTTGACCTGCGCCATGCGACACTTCTTTGTTGCCAGGTAGTCACGCTCCATGGCGAAATCCAGGAACGATTTTTCCTGTAATTCATCATTATCATCATCAACGACATCATTATCATCACCATCATCATCATCATCAAACTAATCTTAACAAGTGCAGCAATGCCACTAAGAACCATCATCATCATCATCACCATCATCATCATCATCATCATATCATCATCATCATCATCATCATCATCATCATCACCATCATCATCATCTAGCTAGCCTTGGTAAACGCAGTAGTGCTACGAAGGACCGCTGCCAAACCCCTATCATCAGCGTCCACGAGCAGTTCAAAGCGGTTCTGGTGCAGCTGACCTATCTTACTGTATGGCAGGTGGTGGAGTGGGTCAGGCAGATGGAGGCGATGAGTGAGGCAGGAGGGGTAAGGCAGGTGTGTGAGGTGATGCAGGGAGAGTAAGGCAGATAATGCAGAGACAAGGCATGTGTGTGGGGTAAGACAGGGTAAGGCAAGTAAAGGAGAGGTTAGGCAGGGTGAGTACGGTAGGTAACGGAGAGGTAAGGCAGACAGCACTAACCTTAATAAAAGCAGTGGATCCACGAAGAACAGCAGCCAGACCTTCATCATCAGTGTCCACCAGCAGGCCAGGTCGGTCCTTGTGCAACTGACCAATCTTGCTGTATGTGCTGGGTGGCGGGGCATTCTGTAAGGGCGAGGGCGACTCATTATTATCATTACTGTTGGTGTTCTCATTACGTATATTATTATTATTATCATTATAACCTGTGCAGCTGGGTTTTGTAGGCTGGCCACTCCATATGCACCAAAAGTAGGATGGTGAACTGAAGGAGGGAAGCTTTAGTTTGTACTATAGCTCACGTTCAGATGAGCCAGGGGTCAAAACAGTGTGTAAGTAAAAGGTGGTTGAAAAACACACACACACACACACACACACACACACACACACACACACACACACACACACACACACACACACACACACACACACACACACACACACACACACACACACACACACACACACACACACACACACACACACACACACACACACACACACACACACACACACACACACACACACACACACACACACACACACACACACACACACACACACACACACACACACACACACACACACACACACACACACACACACACACACACACACACACACACACACACACACACACACACACACACACACACACACACACACACACACACACACACACACACACACACACACACACACACACACACACACACACACACACACACACACACACACACACTCCTCTATTCTTCACACCTCAAATACTCACAGCAAAAAGCGTCTCATGGGCCGAGTTATCAATATATGTCCAAAGCAACTCCTTTTGATTGGCCAGTTCCTCGAGTGAGTTGATGAGGTCGGTCATACGCGGCACGGTGAGGAAGGAGATTAGTGTGCCTGTGTACGTGTAGACCAGGATGATGCTGAACATCCACCATGTCCCGTTCAAGACACGTACAGGCTCAGTGTGACGCATACGCATTCCTGAAAGAAAGGTTAATGACGCCTGAATTAACACTATTAAACTCTTATACTCATTCTCAGCTCGGAAATTTAGTTTGATGCTAGCTGGAATATACGAGAGAAAACGCGATTATGACAGTATCAATACATGAGTGCAATCACTTTCATTGAAAAAGTGGAAAAAATGACAGAAATACAGTCGCACCCTATAGTTCCTACTTCACTGCCTCGAAACCGAGTCTAAACCTAATGAGATATTGAAAGAGATGGTCGGAATATTGCTGCCAATAGGTTTTCTGGTACACTCCAAGCTGTGAAAGCCTAGTAAGATCTTGGAGTACCGATTCATTCGAGGAAACAGTGAGGAAGGCAATTAGTGTGCCAAAGTATATGTTCTGAACCGCTTACTTGCATCCTCCTGCATCATGGCGGGCGCGCAGCACCAATTTGGCAGTACACATTGAACCCTCTTTGGACCAGTTCTCCAATGCAACAGTTAATGTACACTCTCAGTCCATCATGTATGCAACAGGTCAACTCTGCATCAGTCTGAATATACTTTTTTTACAACTCTGCTGGCTTTTAGTCTGTGGTTCATTTTTCTTTGGTTAAAAAAAAAAAAAAAAAACGAAATAACGCTGATTATCTACATGCCTGATGTTAATGCACACTCTAGAAAAATATGTGTGATAACAATGCGCATACCATCAGTCTGGGGGCTCTACAACCTCGTGACAAAGGATGGCGGTTCAGTTTTTGTGCTTAATTTGGCGTTTTGGGAGTCTTTTCAGTATGTTGGCGAGTTTTCAGAAAAGTCTTAAAAAATAGCACCTATCATCCTTCCATAAGCTTTTTAATGATACACTGGGTATAGGTCCACTGTAGCATTAATAATTTTCGAGTTAACCTAAATTTTATGCTCACTTTGGCCTTTTTTTTTTTTTTTTCAGTGATATGGTGGCGAATTTGAGAAACGTCACTTAAATCACATTCAATACTATATCAAAAACTTTCCAGCGATGCGCAAGGATCCCCTGTAGCTGTAATAGTCTCAGAAATAACACAGTTTATGTGCTAGGCCGTGCTCAATTTGTTGCTTTTCGCTACTTTTTCAGCAATATGGTGGGCAACTCTGAGGAAAGTCAAATAATTATTACCTAATACTTTTCATAAGCTTTGAAACGACTCATGTAGGTCCGCTGTAACTTTCACAGCCTCTAAAATAACCCAGTTTTGGTGATGTGCGTGATATTGGCGTCCTTACCCAGCTACTTGATGAATAAAAGTCAGATCTAAAACTTACTCTGTAACTTAGTGGAAAGCTGAATGAAATTGTCCATAGGACGCAAAAATGGAATTATAGAGCGCGCCGTACTGGAAGGGTTAAGAGTATCAGTTATCTTTAATTACTTTCTCTACAGTTTCTTACTCAAACTGCTAAAATAAATTAAATAAAAATAATGAACAAACAATAATGACGGCTATTACCTCTTTTGTGGCTGAGTGACTCCCATGACTCATTCTTAACATAAAAAATCATCTGACGTTAACTAGAATAAAACACTGAAGAAAGAAACATTATGAGATTAGAATGACAATAATCCAAATAAGTTCCATGACTTACTCTGGGGCTGAGTGGCAAGCGTGAAGGTACAGTCCCACAAGTACCTGAGGAAAGGGTGTGTCCCTCCCGAGTGCCTGGCGTGAGGGTACAGCACTGGCATGTCACCCACATTTCCCACAATCCACATAACCACACTCACGATTGGGACGCTGGCCAGAATCAGAACCCACACCTGCAGACAGAGATGCAAGTCAGACCTGCAGACAGAGGTGCAAGACAGACCTGCGGACAAAGGTATAAGACAGACCTACAGACAGGGGTGCAGAACAGACCTACAGACAGAAGTGCAAGACAGACCTGTGGACAGAGGTGCAAGTAAGACCTGCAAAAAGAGATACTACACAGTTAACAAGTTAGGTAGGGTAGAGTATGGCACGGTTCGGTGGGATGAAGGGAAGGAATAATGGGTTAGTTGCGGTGAAGTGGGGTAAAAGTTACAGGTGAGGTAGGGTGGAATATGTTTGAGGCTGGGCGAGGCTGAGTGGGGTAATGGAGTGGTTTGGTGGCATGCAGTGGGGTAAAACTGACTTGTGAAGGAGGTAAGTATGACGAGATTTGTTGGAGTGGAGTGGGGTAATGGCAGGGTTGGGTGCGCCGGGAAGGGGTAAAACTAACAGGTGAGGGAGAATAGAAAACCGGGGGTTGGGTGTGGGCGGCGTGGGGTCATAGCAGGGTTGGGTAGGGTGGAGTGGGGAATAGGTGAGGTGTGGTGGGATGGAGTGGTGTAAGGTGGGGTGTGGTGGGATGGAGTGGGGTATAGGTGGGGTGTGGTGGGGTGGAATGAGGTACAGGTGGGGTATGGTGGGGTGGAGTGGTGTAGTTAACAGATCAGGTAAGGTAGAGTATATCACGGCTGGGTGGCGTGGAGTGTGGAAAAATTGGCAGGTCAGGTACAGCAGAGTATAGTAGGGTTGAATGGGGTGGAGTGGGGTAATGATGGGGTTGGGTGAGGTGGAGTGGGGTAATGATGGGGTTGGGTGAGGTGGAGTGGGGTAATGATGGGGTTGGGTAATGTGGAGTGGGGTAATGATGGGGTTGGGTAATGTGGAGTGGGTTAATGATGGGGTTGGGTAAGGTGGAGTGGGGTAATGATGGGGTTGGGTAAGGTGGAGTGGGGTAATAATGGGGTTGGGTAAGGTGGAGTGGGGTAATGATGGGGTTGGGTAAGGTGGAGTGGGTTAATGATGGGGTTGGGTAAGGTGGAGTGGGGTAATGATGGGGTTGGGTAAGGTGGAGTGGGGTAATGATCGGACTGGTTGAGGTAGGGTGGGGTAACGATGAGGCTGGTTGAGGTGAGGTGGAGTAATGATGTGGTCGGGTGAGATGGGGTAGGGTAATGATGGGGTTGGGTGAGGTGGAGTGGGGTAATGATGGGGTTGGGTGAGGTGGAGTGGGGTAATGATGGGGTTGGGTGAGGTGGAGTGGGGTAATGATGGGGCTGGATGGGGGGTAGAGGGGGGTAATGATGGGGCTGGATGGGGGTAATGATGGGGCTGAATGGGGTGGAGGGGGGTAATGATGGGGATGGATGGGGGTAATGATGGGGCTGAATGGGGTGGAGGGGGGTAATGATGGGGATGGATGGGGTGGAGTGGGATAAAATTGACAGATGAAGTAGGGTAGAGTATGGTGAGGTTGGGTGGGATGGAGTGGGGTTAATAGTGTGGTAGGGTGGGGTGAGGCGTGGCTGTAGAGGTGTTATAGGGTAGAGTATGGAGAGGATGGTGAGGTGGAGGGGGATAAAATTAACAGGAAGGGCAGGGTAGGGTACGGTGGGGTTGGGTTGGGTGGGGTTGGTTAAAGCTGACAAGAGAGATAGGGTACAGTATAGTGGGGTTGGACGGGGTGAATTGGCGTAATGGTGGGTCTGGGTTGAGTGGTGTGGAGTAATGTTGGGGTTGGGTGGGGTATAATGGTGAAAACTGAAAGGTCATGAGGTAAATTACGGAGGGGTAGGGTGGGAAAGGTTGGTTAGCAATGGGGTTGGGTGGGGTTCGGTGGGTTAATATTGACAGAGGAGGAAGGGTAGTGCATAGGGGGTTGGGTGTGGGTGGAGTGAAGTGGACTGCGGTAAAACTTGAGAGGTGATATAAGGTAGTGAATGGCGGGGTTCAGTGAGGTGGAATGGGTTAATGGCGGGGTTCAGTGAGGTGGAATGGGTTAATGGCGGGGTTCAGTGAGGTGGAATGGGTTAATGGCGGGGTTCAGTGAGGTGGAATGGGTTAATGGCGGGGTTCAGTGAGGTGGAATGGGTTAATGGCGGGGTTCAGTGAGGTGGAATGGGTTAATGGCGGGGTTCAGTGAGGTGGAATGGGTTAATGGCGGGGTTCAGTGAGGTGGAATGGGTTAATGGCGGGGTTCAGTGAGGTGGAATGGGTTAATGGCGGGGTTCAGTGAGGTGGAATGGGTTAATGGCGGGGTTCAGTGAGGTGGAATGGGTTAATGGCGGGGTTCAGTGAGGTGGAATGGGTTAATGGCGGGGTTCAGTGAGGTGGAATGGGTTAATGGCGGGGTTCAGTGAGGTGGAATGGGTTAATGGCGGGGTTCAGTGAGGTGGAATGGGTTAATGGCGGGGTTCAGTGAGGTGGAATGGGTTAATGGCGGGGTTCAGTGAGGTGGAATGGGTTAATGGCGGGGTTCAGTGAGGTGGAATGGGTTAATGGCGGGGTTCAGTGAGGTGGAATGGGTTAATGGCGGGGTTCAGTGTGGCGGAATGGGTTAATGGCGGGGTTCAGTGAGGTGGAATGGGTTAATGGCGGGGTTCAGTGAGGTGGAATGGGTTAATGGCGGGGTTCAGTGAGGTGGAATGGGTTAATGGCGGGGTTCAGTGAGGTGGAATGGGTTAATGGCGGGGTTCAGTGAGGTGGAATGGGTTAATGGCGGGGTTCAGTGTGGCGGAATGGGTTAATGGCGGGGTTCAGTGAGGTGGAATGGGTTAATGGCGGGGTTCAGTGAGGTGGAATGGGTTAATGGCGGGGTTCAGTGTGGCGGAATGGGTTAATGGCGGGGTTCAGTGTGGCGGAATGGGTTAATGGCGGGGTTCAGTGAGGTGGAATGGGTTAATGGCGGGGTTCAGTGTGGCGGAATGGGTTAATGGCGGGGTTCAGTGTGGCGGAATGGGTTAATGGCGGGGTTCAGTGTGGCGGAATGGGTTAATGGCGGGGTTCAGTGAGGTGGAATGGGTTAATGGCGGGGTTCAGTGTGGCGGAATGGGTTAATGGCGGGGTTCAGTGAGGTGGAATGGGTTAATGGCGGGGTTCAGTGTGGCGGAATGGGTTAATGGCGGGGTTCAGTGTGGCGGAATGGGTTAATGGCGGGGTTCAGTGAGGTGGAATGGGTTAATGGCGGGGTTCAGTGAGGTGGAATGGGTTAATGGCGGGGTTCAGTGTGGCGGAATGGGTTAATGGCGGGGTTCAGTGAGGTGGAATGGGTTAATGGCGGGGTTCAGTGTGGTGGAATGGGTTAATGGCGGGGTTCAGTGTGGCGGAATGGGTTAATGATGGGGCTGAATGCGGTGAAATGGAATAAAAATTACATGTGAGGCAGGGTAGGGTATGGTGGAGGGTTAGGTGGGGTGGAATAGGGTAATGGTGGGGTTAGGTGGGTTGGGGTAAAATTGACGATTGAGTCAGAACTGGAATGAGTGAGGAGGAGTGGGTGATGACAACGTAGGGTGAGGCTGAGTGGGGTAAAAATGACAGGTTAGGTAAGGCAGAGTACAGCGTGGTTGAATCGCGTCGACTGGGGTAATGAGACGTTGGGGTGGGGTTGAGGGTGGTCACTGCGCTCTTTTCAATGCAAGGAAGATGGGAACAAAAGCTAAAAGCCTGCAATAATTGTTCTCTCCAAGAAAAAAAAAGTATAAGACTGCCAAATTCAAAGTGTTCATTTCGAGATGACCAGACACACTGCGTTTAAAAGACCAGAGGTCATAAGCTGAAGGAAATACAGAAAAAGCAAGGAGGTTCCAGAGCTGACCTGTTGCATACATGAAGGACTGGGAGTATCGGTTAAGTCTTGCATTAGAGAAGTGGCCAAGAGAGGAGTAAGAAAGGGCTGCTGCAACTGTTTAGAAATATTACTCTGTCCCAGCTGAGAGAAGAGACAATAAAATGTAATAATTATAATCTTCCCTATGCCCAAGCACGAAAAACAATTAGTAACCTATGCACGAAGTGGAATGTGGTTAAAAAAAGAGTGGTGTAAAATTTTTAAGTGAGGTAGGGTAGTGTCCCGGGGCTGAGTGGGGTAGAGTGGGATAATGATGGGGGTGGGTAGGACTGACTGAGTTCAACTGACACGTTAGCTAAGACAGAGTATGGCGTGGGAAGGTTGGGTAGAGTATGGTGGGGTTTGGCGGGGTGGAGGGAAATAATGGCAGCCTGTGCGGACTGCTGTAAAACTGAGAGGAGAGGAATGAAAGACTATGTCGGCACTGGGTGAGTGGTAATGAGGCAACTGCGGGGTTGGGTGTGGTGGAGTGGGGTAAAATTGACAGTTGAGGAACAGCTGAGTATGATTTAGTGGGGTAATGTGGGATAATACTGACAGGTCTGGAAGGGCTGACCATTGTGGGGTTGGGTGGGGTAGACAGGGGCAAAAATGAAAGGTAAAGTAAGGTACAGTATGGCGGGGGGTGGGTGGGGTGACGTGGAGTAAAACTGGCATTACAGGTAGGGTAGATCATGGTGGGTTAAGTGGAATGGTGAGAGGTAAAACTGAATTGAGGTATAGTTTGTGGTAGGGTTGCATGGTGTGAAGTGGGGTGATTCTGACAGGTAACGGTAAGTATGGCGGGGCTGAGTAGGACTGAGAGGGGTAATAGTGGGGTTTTGTAGGGCGGTGTAAGGTGAGGTAGGATAGAGTAAGGCAGGGTTGGGTGGAGTAGAGCGGGGGGTAATGGCTGGGTCGGTTGCGATGGAGTGGGGTAAAAGTGAAAGGTGAGGGATGGTAGAGCATGTGAGGTGGGGTGGGGTAACGGCGGTGGTGGTGAGGTGGGATGGGGTGGGGTAATGGTGATTGGTGGGGTATTGTACAAGTCAAACCTGTAGACAGAGGTATAAGTCAAATAGAAATAAAGAACAGCAAAGGTGGTGGGTCAAGTGATGTTACAATGTTGACTGATAGATTAGGAAACCCAGGTCTCCCTATCAACAGGTTACCAACCAACTCAGGCGTATCGCAATGTTCGACTTGTATATAGTTTCATAACCCCCACCTTCCCTTTTTTTTTTTTTTTTTTTTAATAATATGCGCATCTTTGACATATCGTTACAGATTCCATATGCAATATGCAAGAAAAACTTAGCGTGTCTAAATAAACTGGCACGGAAGAAGTGTTAGGAAACCTCTAGAAAGCACAAACGGAACTCACCTGCCAAGAGAAGGGCTCGAGGAAGGCGAGGAAGTTGTTTTGTTCACTGGGTGGTGGGATGAGGATGGTGGTGGGGTCATAGTAGATGGCGTGAGTGAAGTCAATGACTCTCTCTCTGATGTATGTGATGGTGATGCTTGCGATGGCGAAGTCAACTCTCTGCCAAGTGATAAGTTAAGGGTTGCTAAATCAAATTCTACAAAATCTAACAGCAAAAGAAATGTGCATGGGTGGTAAAACCTGTCAGGGGGAATCAGGATTCCCGAACCTGAATGATATGTGAATGTTTTTATTTCAGTGAGGATGCTGTTGATAGTTCTCCCAATTTCGTACTTTCTCTTTTCTTGTTCATGGATCCTACCGCATCCTGTCCTTAGGTGACCGAAGTTATGATGACGTTAATCATAATTATGATAATGATTGCTTTTGAAAGCCACAAGAATATTGCTAGGCACAAAAATCTTTAGAATATCGCTGAGAAATATGCTAGAAACCCTAGAATACTGATATAACTATTATACTTGAGTACAAAAAAGGAAAAAAATCTAGCTGAATCGAACCTCCTACCTCGATTCTTACTGTATGCGGTGTACCAAGTTGATTGCTACAAGACGTGCTCCACATTATTTTATCTGAGGCAAACTTTCTCCATTAGTGTCTTACAGACATGTCCAATAACCATTATCAGTTAAGCATACACCATCACAGTAGCCTTGGGACATTATAGAATCTTCAAAAATCTCTCTCTCTAAAAAAAAAAAATGCAATTATATTATCACTGGACGTAAAAAAAACAAATGTTGCTAATTCAAAATGAGTAGCCCTAGATTTTGGAAGGAGGTAGGCCAAGCCGTCACCAACAAAAGCTCACAAACAGGATACTGACAGTAAGGGACACAGGGCCTACAGCTGAGGACTCAAGCCCAGGTATAATGTGGAGGGGGGGGGAGGGGGATCCCTGAGATGAAGAGTGCTGGGGCCTCGCATGCACCTTCATAGTCACTGTTTAAAGAATTTGGTCGTCTGTCTCACCTCGCTATTAACCCTAAATGTGTTGACTCATAGACAATGACAGGCTACCTGAGAAAAATCATGTGGCGTTAGCAAGAATAGACAAGTTAAGATGAGATGTCTCACCTTAGTCTGCACCATTCCCACCATGCCATTGAAGGTGCCGTTCTTCATGGGAGCGCCCCAGTTGCCATCATAGGGCGGCACCAAGCGATACCTGCAGACACAGTCACGTGGAGGACCTAAGTGTGCTGTATCAGTTGTGCAAAAGTATGAAATACCGGCGAAACCCATACAAAAGTGCCAATTGGACTAATGCGTCTCGAATAGTTTGACTTCTGTTATGTGTTTCCATAACCTTATGAAAGGGCCTTTGATTCAAGGATGCGGCAGGGAACATTCTGATGAAATAAAAAATACTTTTTTTTTTTTTCTTTCTTTTTTTAAACAAGACACGCTAGCGTGTATATCGGAACACCATTACTGAATGAGACAGCCCTATCGAGTATCCGATACATAGACGTGGGCATTAGTCTTAAAAGTGGTGACATGTGAGGGTATCTGGCACACAGGAGGAAAGCTGGGCTGTAGGGAACGAAATGTCGAGTCTATGCTCAGAGTCGGACACACAAAAAAAAATGTTCACACAATGCACATATTTCATGGCAAATTTTCTTTCCCTTCAAGGAATTCGTATCGAACAATCTGAGGCACATAATAGCGAGACCAACTTCCGTTACATTTCGATAGCTGTAAACAGTCTTCAGTAAGAGCAAAGAGATGTGCTTTGGGTATGATTAAAAGCTTCTTGATCGAATGCCACGGAGTTGCCTTTTCCCTTTCAGGCCCACAGAAGGGGGGGGGGGGCGGGGATACCTTCGTTACAAGTATGTGACATGACAACTTTTACCTGGTCATGGTACAGTGGAAAGCTGTCTGGCTTTTATCTAGAGAGTCCCGGTTTCGATTCCCGGCATTATTGACAATATGTTAGTTAAGAGCAAAGAGATTTAAGTAAGTCACAAAACTACAATAGTCTGTTGGGTACTGTGTCTAGATTCAGTTCAAGCTACCTGTTCTGAGTTGAAAAGTTAGTGTGTCAAAGGCAGCGATATAGGTATTAGTAACAACGATAACGTGAAGCAACGGATACGATAACAACACCACTACAAATCTGTCATGATACCGGTACAAAGCACAGTCTGGAACTCACGTGAAGTTGAACCTCCTGGCAATCTCGTCCAGCATCTCGATACAGTACCCCCTCGCTGCCACGATCTCCTCCCCGGCCATCTGCAGAATGATGAAGGGCGGACGCTGTGGGGGCAGGAGGAAAGCCAATCACGTGAGGGTTTTGACTCAGTCCACCTCACACCCACTTCACCTTACGGCCATCCAGTCCGCCTCTTTCCCGTACCCCTAAAACCCCCAAACACACACACACACACATACACACACACACACACACACACACACACACACACACACACACACACAAGGTGCTATACAGTGGGTGAAACTGGAAATAGTGGTGGGTAAAATGATGTTAACGCTAGAATTAAGTGTTATTTGTCCATCTTATTTAATTTCCTCTACGTTTGTGTGTGTGTGTGTGTGTGTGTAATTCGCCGGGTCGGTCAGGATCACTTGATGGTCGTGATCGTCAGCATTTTACCCTCCCGGAAGGGAGCTGAGAGCTCATATAGTTCGATCTAAGGGCAAGGCTGTGACCTTCACACACCCACACACTCGTCCCCTTGCTCAACGGGGACAGTAACCACCCACTTCGTCAGTGAAACTTTTCGCAACCTGAGCGAGGCGCGAACTCCCGTCTACCAGATGGCAAGCGAGAACGTTACCACTGCACCAGCGAGCGGTGTGTGTGTGTGTGTGTGTGTGTGTGTGTGTAATTCACCGGGTCGGTCAGGATCACTTGATGGTCGTGATCGTCAACTTTTACCCTCCCGGAAGGGAGCTGAGAGCTCATATAGTCCGATCTAAGGGCAAGGCTGTGACCTTCACACACGCACACATCCGTCCCCTTGCTCAAGGGGGACAGTAACCACCCACTTCGTCAGTGAAACTTTTCGCAACCTGAGCGAGGCGCGAACTCCCGTCCACCAGTTGGCAAGCGAGAACGTTACCACTGCACCAGCGAGCGGTGTGTGTGTGTGTGTGTGTGTGTGTGTGTGTGTGTATTCTTCATCTTCGTCCTAAAGTACGAAACAGTAAACAAATAACAATCGTTACGTTGATAGTAGCCACCACCATCTTGCGGCCATTGAGGTAATTACGTGCCCTAGCCAGCTGCACGGCCCAGGTCTCTCCTCCTGCACGCCCCACACTGCCCTCACCACCATCTACACACCTCAGGAACTCGGCACGGTAGCTGGGAGGAGGAGGAGGAGGATAAGGATGATGATGATGATGATGATGATGAAGAGAGGAGGAGGAGGAGGAGGAGGCGAAAAAGAAGGGGAGGATGAGGATGAGGATGAAGAGAAGATATAATAATAATAAATAATAAAAATAATAATAATAATAATAATAATAATAATAATAATAATAATAATAATAATAATAACGAAAAGAGAACCTTTATTTTTTTATTTTTTATTTTTTTTTTTACACAGGAAAAATAATACCAATCATAATCATCATAATAATAATAATGCCTATCAACAACACGAGTCACTGAGGCAGACAATCAATATCTTACCAGGTTCAAGTCTCCCCCTAGAATAAACACTCAACATTACAATTTACATCCAGGTGAACGGGGACGAAGGGGAAACAAACTTTGTCTAAGAGTCTGATCGGTCTCGGGTTTTTCCACATGCGAGCTGGATGCGCTAACCAATACACCACCGGCTCCCTCTATTCTGTAGGAGGATAGGCGGAATGGGGGTGGAGGTAGGGGTTAAAAGGTAGGATAGATGGTCATTAAGCTCATCCATCTATCAATCAATCTATCTATCTATCTATCTATCTACCTATCTATCTATCGCCAGACGCCGTACTCTCAGAAGGAGTGGCTACAACAAATCACCACCATATCACCTAGTCCTCCGTGATCACGCTGCCCTCTCCCCAGCTCACACCAGCCATACCAATATACTGTACCTCTCCATTCCATCCCTCCGCCTCGTCTTAGGTTTTTCCCTTACCATGAGCCCTCCATCTCACTTACTCTCCTAGTCAATCTCTCACTAAACAAGGAAGTAAATTATCAGTTCTGACACTTTCTTGCTGTGATATTCATACCCAGATGAATAAAATCGTCTGGATTACTGAAATACACCACTAGAGTTTTTCCGATCACGAGAGCTAAAGGTGACATTGCTCGCTCTTCTGCTCACTCTTCGCCAACACGGAGGAATAAAATACTGAAGTTGTCTCCACTGAGACATTTAATGGCACCAGTATTAAATTCTCAGGCCCACTCTCATCTGAATAAATCTGTCTGACGTTAGCTGGAACATAATGCTAGAGTTGTCGTCATCATGGGACTTTTAGGGAAAAAAAAATCAATATTAATATCGTAATCTAAGACACTGCTAGATTTACTGACAATGGCTATAAGTAAGGGAGAAAGAACGCTATCCACATACTCCCTGGGTGTCGTAAAATTTGGGCGAGAACTCCCTCTAAATACACAATCCCATCGCTTACTCGTGTTGCCTCGACGATAAAGGCAAGAATTCTCATTTACAAACACAGACACTTGAAAGCACTGTTCCACATACACTTCTCATCCTACGTACTATACCATAACCTCCTTAGCTATACCCGCGGCTGGCATCAAGGATCACACACGAGTACATCAAGAGACTCAACACACTCAGAGAAATTACAGGGACAGACTTTGGACAATAAAAAGAAACACTCTCCCTACTCAATGAGCAATATATCAGATCAGTAATGTCCCATGCCCCCCCAACATGGGCTCCCACCCTATCTAACACTACAACACCTTGCAGACCACACAAAACAATGCCCTATGCATAATCACTGGCTGCACCAAAACTTCTCCCATTGCTCACTTATACTTTGAAACAAAAGCCCTACCTGTCAGAGAATATCATGATACGAGTGAGAGGCACACAATTCCATGCAGCAGCCTGTGCCAACATACAACACCCTTGTCATTACAAGACCAAGACACATATCAATGCACATATAATAATTACTAAACAAACATTATCAAATCCTCTACAACAACATCGCACCTTCAGACATTCCAACATGTGCAGGACAAGACAACACCTCAATCAGAACACTATGCTACAATCCCCTCTCCCGACTTCCCACTCTTCAGAGGTATCCTTAAATAGAGCTGATTGAGTTTACCTCGATATTTTTGGAGACATGACACATACCTCCCTAGTTACCAGCTTATATTTGGGTTGGGTGGAATCACCGATGACTCGTGCCCCGCTTGTAGCATAGACCACACAACAAACCATACAATATGAAGCACAGCACAGCACAGCACATGCCACACTGAGATGCAGACACAACATCAAAGGTATAGGGAAACTATGGCACGATCCTGTAGGGGCAATTGCTTACCTGCGGTCAAGGGATCTGCTGGGCCAGACTTGACCGGAGATGAGCAACAACAATAACCTGTGGCTTAACATGCTTTTCTTCGGACGTACGAAAAAGTTGCCCTTTTAGGCACCGTAATTCAAGGCTTGAATGGATATTTAGTAGAGCTACCTGCTCAAGCCAGGTGTGTGCAAGCCAGCCGTTATAATGCATACAAACATACTACACATTTACTCTCTGTGACACAAATCCATGATAATATTAGAGTTTAACTTTTTTCACCAAACTAATGTATTCAATTTACGGAACATTAGCGGTAAACTGTTTAAATTAGGCTGCAGGCATTGTATATCTAATCCACCTAGTTCGAAAAGAATGTCACTACCTGAATAAAACAAAAGAAACAAAGAGTAAGTCATCATACTCAAGAGGTTATCACTGTACTTTATCTTAGCTGGGAGTAGCGGTGTGGTGGAGCTGTGTGTGGTGGTGGTGTGGTGTAGCTGCTGCCTCACCCACGACACCATCACGTCAACCAAACACTGGAACCTTTGCCATGCCTAAGGAGCAAAAACGTGCGTGATAGTTGAGGAAAGTCGCATGGGGATGGCCACAGAGAAAGTGAAGATTTGTTTAAGAGGTTACTCCAAAAATTTGGTAAACTGTCTGAAAGTAAGCACATTTAAGCTGGAATATCTGATTTTTTACGGAAAGTGAAGTTAAAAGCGAAGTGCTACTCAGTATACCTTTACAGACATCTTGTCTTCGGAATAAAAAAGCCTTTAATCAAACTTCATCTTGACTTTCTGAGCTTGTTCAGTCGAATGTCAAGATGAAGCTAAGTCAACCAAGAAAATACATCTTAACCTCTGAAGTGTGGAGACGTCTTACCTAAACTGAAAAATATCGTCTGGCAATACCCGGAATACAAAAAAAAAAAAATACAAAAAAAAAAAAAAAAAAAAAGACGTACCTGGACTGAAGGGATTATTATGACATTTTTAAAGACAGATGCCGTGACTGTGTGTGTGGGAAAGGTTGTGATAATGGCAGTACAACGACTAGCTTAGCAGAGACCTCTAGTAGTGAAGGCTTGATGAAGGCTTTATCTAACCCCTTCATTTTGATATCTCTCCTAAACTAGGCCGTTCGAAACCATTATTACACTCGACCATAACTCACATCCTTCCACACCTGCCTCTACTCCCTCACTCTAACTCCGTCACCTATAAACAGGATACTGTATTGTTTGCACTTAACCATGGGCGGGGCCACGGGTGTTGTTCAGATCACTTAGGCAACACCATTTGGATTGCATACAGGATTAGTATACATTATATACCCTACGTAAATGACCTTTTTCTGCCTGGCTAACATTTTTACTTCTCACAGCTCATCTTTGGTAGACAGATTATCGGTTCCATGTCCATGTTAACAGCTTCTCGTTGAAAATATAAGCGTTACTTGGCTAAGAGGAAGAGGTTATCGAATGTCCATTACTGTAGCAAGTAACATACGCAATACCTCAAAAATATTCCTGAATTAGCCCCTGTGGACTATAATTACAGGTGATGAAATTAGAATGAGGGAGTATGGGCAGGTGTGAAAGGTGTGAATCGTGACCAGGTATAATTCCCATATACATTGGAGTACAACTACACTCATCGAGTAGCAACGGCAACTAAAGACATGATCGTACTGTCCCTTAGCTGTGTTTGGAGGTTAATGAAGGCTATAGCTTACCCCCACAGTTTGAATAATCTCTCCACTCCTACAGATGCGCATAATGAACTGGTTAATAATCTCGCCTACAGTAAATACATAAGTCCAATGACAGAAAGAGCATAAGGCGTGCTGGTACCTTGGCTGTGTATGCGGGAAGGGCTGTGGTGGTGGATGCAGGACGATCACAGTTCTCTAAGTCGACTGTCAGTGTTGGAAGTGCAGAGGCTCGACCTTGTGCCAACACCTCTGACCCAACCTGGCATCCACCGATGCCAACCACACCACCAGCACCCACTGGAGCAATTAATATATCGGTTCTGCAAAGTTGCCCTCATTTCTTGATAGCAACCCAGTAGTCATCATCATTTTATCACCATTATCATCAGTGTCATTCACACCCTGATTCCCTTCTATAGAGGATGGGGTCGGTAGTATTCAGGAACATCATCATCATTATTACCATTATCCTAACCTTAACTCCCCTTTAAGAAGCATGGTAAGGTATGATGCAGAAGCAAAGACAGAGAGGGCATTAAGGTGGGAGATTTTTTAACAACATAACTAAAACAAGGTAGAGGACACCTTTGATGTCCGTACCTACCCCTGCAGTATTCCGTACCCACCCTTGCAGTATCCTAAGGGAAATGAAATAATTATTTACTGACTACGCTTTTAATGAACACCCTTCTGATTCTCAGGCCGTCCCGTTCCAGTACCACTAACCACCCAGTGCTTTGTCCCGCCCCTCTGTGTTACATTTACGGCTATGCCAGCACGACACAGGTACACGGTCAACTAGAACTCTTCCAGTGTGTGTTTTCGGTGTATTTATGTAAGTATGCATGTATGTATACCCCCACCTCTCAACACACACCCAATAAGGCCTGGACCCCCATCCTTCAAAATGGTAAAGCTAATGAGTGAGTGATACAGTGAGGGACGCACACCATTTGCACGTCTCTCTGGGTGCGGCATCAAGAAAACGTGTTACTGGGGGTCTGTTCTAACCTGACAAAGATCCCTAACCCCTTTCAACTCAGCTGGTGACCAACTGCAGTCAGACTGGAGAGACAATTTAACCAGTAACCAAGGAGACTTATTTTTGTCCTCATAAGTATGGTTAATCGAATTTAAAGCAACCACATCTTAGTACTCAAGTTGTAGGAGTGGTCCAATTTCGTCAGGCAAAAACAAACAACTTATAACGTCACAAAGTGGTGCTACTAACACATACGCAGGTTTGTAAAGCCATCAAGATGATGGTACTGGAAAGTGAGGTTGAGGGTGGAGGCGGCAGAGGAGATGGCGATCTGGGCATGGAGGTCTGACAGGCCAGTGGCACTGGACGAGAAACTTACTTGATCATCGTGTACCACAACTGTGGGCAGAGAAGGTTAGAACTACAGTAGAGTGTGATGGTAAGAGTTAGTTTGTGCATAGTTGCAATGTGTATACATTAGAGATGCCATCTATTTCGAGAGAAAAAGATGTGTACAATAGGGTTAGACTGTGTATGAGTTTGAGTATTGGTTGGAATGGAGAGTGTGAGTCAGCGTATGAGTTACCGGTACAAAGAGTTAGAATGTAAGTTAATATTGTGAGTTACAGTAGATGCGACGGAGGCAAGGGCTTGCCTGGGCGTAGAGAACTGACAGGCGAAAGGCGCTGAAGGTGAAGCTTACTTGGTTATTGTTCACCCCAACTGGGGAAAAGATGTGCAGTAAAGTCTGAGGGTAAAAATCTTCTACCTGAGACTCTCCCTATGTAAGAATTAGACTGTGATTAGCATAATCATGATAATCATTCGATGTAGTGCTACAGAGATTGTATACGAAATGAGAAGGCAAATCGTTGCCTGTACCCAAAAGACTATTTACTACGTTGGGTAGTAACCATATAACCTAGAAATCTTTCTGTAATTTCATGTGTATTCAAATTTTAAAAATCACAAAAAAAGACGAATTATAGAGAAACTTCTATTCTGTACCTAACTGGACCCTACTACCAAAGTTAACAGACCAAGGCGCTGAAGGTGCTGTATGTTGGCTGGGGCGGTATGGAGAGCAGAGAGCAACACAGCATTCACTAACACCCACACCATCACACCAGACACCGCCACCATCACTGGCCAGGACAACGGAACTATTGATGCTTGTCTGGGAGGCGTACTTATTGCACAGTCACATTTATCCATCACTCCCTCACACCTTGCTGACTCGCGCACACCCGCACTCACACCTTGCTATTGTATGTGCGCGCGCACGTGTGTGTGTGTGTGTGTGTGTGTGTGTGTGTGTGTGTGTGTGTGTGTGTGTGTGTGTGTGTGTGTGTGTGTGTGTGTGTGTGTGTAGGCATACCATCTAAAAGCATATTCCCACCAATCAGAAACAAAGCAAAAGACAGCACAAAAAAAGATTCATCAAACAGCATGCCAACGAAGAGGCCCACACAACATACTAGAAATATTTTTGTACAAGTTTCCTCCAGTGTGATGGACAGGTAAGATGAGACAAGTAAGATGAAGCAATATCTATGCAAACGAGATATTAAAATGTCGTTCAGGCGGCTGCGTTAAGTGGTGTGTTATGCAGGAGGGTGGCGGTGAGTGGTGGCGCTGGTGGGATGGCGAGGCGTGAGATGTAACCTGCCTTCTCTGCTAAAGGTTTCATACGGCATTCCCGCAGCCTCGCACACAAGTACTTATGAAATGGGTCACTGCTTGCTTCAGAACATGGGTACTATCTATCTATCTTTCTATCTACCTATCTATCTGTCTTTCAGTCTGTCAGTTTGTCTATGTACGGGTATCTATCTACTGTACCTGTCTATCTGCACCTTAGTCCAAACATTTAAGGGAACTGACCAGTCGTTCACTCTGAGCGGTATTAAGTGTGCAATAAACCCCAAACATCCCTCAAATGTGCACAGTTGTATGGGCCAAATTTAGCTGAAGCACTTTTACCCCATAGACCACCAGACGAACACGTGGACACACTTGCCGATGATAATGTGATCGACAAGACGAGAACGTGGTCAGTCCAGGATTCAGACCCTTACTGTTATTGCTAAGTAACTCTGGTCTGTCTGGCCGAGCAGCCCATCAACTGCAGGCTAGCAACCCCTCTTGCTGGTGCTAGTGGAAGAGTACTAACTCAGTTTCGTTTTATCATGTCAATCGTATGTTCTAAGCAAGAGTGCCGAGCTTTTAGAGAGGGATGTGGTGATGGAGAGGTAGTTATAGTATATTTCTGGTTGCGTTTAATATATCTAACCCCGCCACTGGCACACGAAACACTGAATTTGTTTCCAGCACTACGAAACAGTCAAAGTAAATATGCAATTTTTTCAGTTGAAATAAAAGCAAAGTGGCTAGTGATACCCTTAAATGTACTGGAAATACGCTAGCCTAGCCTGGGACCCCTACACCAGGAACAGGGTAAAGATGGATTGGTTGTTAATTTATCTCAACGAATGTGCAAAGAAACAGATTCCATTATCGGTAACACTTTCAGCATTACGACAACTTTATACATACATGTTAAAGCAAGAACAGGTGCTATTTGTGTGTATGTGTGTTTCGTTTTCGTCGTTTTCGTTTTTAAAGGCTCCAACATGCTTGCATGTGTCGGCCTTGGTCACCTAATGGCGGCTCTCCATGCTGCACGATCCATTGCAGCCTCCCTGTTCAGTCCCTTAACCCTAAGGTCACACTTAATGACCTCGTCCCATGTCTTTCTCGGTCTACCCCTCATAACCCCACCCCCAATATTAACACTTCTCACCTTCCTCACCCAACTATCATCCCCCATCCTCTCCACATGTCCAAACCACCTCAATCTACCTCTCCTCATTACAACACCAATACACTCCAGTCCCATCCTAAAAAAAAAATAACTCAGACTATTTTTATCCGACTTTAACCAAACTTGGTGAAAGTGTTCAGGGTCAGCCAAGGGGTTGGTCTTCTGTTTTTGACAACAATAGGTCAAAAGTCAGGGTCACAGAGTTTGACCAAAGTATGACCCAGCAAGGTCAACTTAAGTAGCTTTCATCCAATTTAGGCAAACTTGGTGGAAGGGTTGAGAGTCAAGCAAGAATGAAAGGATTATTTTTATAAAATCAGCCAAAGGTCAAGGTCACAAGGAAAGAACAAAGTTTTGGTGAGCAAAATAACTAAATGGTTTTGATCTGATTTACACCACACTTGAGAGAGTTTGAGGATTAGCTAGGAGGTTGATTACTGTTTCTGATAATAATATATCAAAGGTCAGTGTCACATGGCAAGGTCAACTTAAAGATTTTTCATCTGATTCAGATCAAACGTTGTGGAACGGTTCAAGGTAAGTTAAGGATTAAAGAATATTTTCAGAATAACCAGCCAAAGGTCCAGGTCACATGGAAAGGTCAAAGTTTGAGCCATGTCTGTGTGTGAACAAAATAACTCAAACAGTTTTTGTCTGATTTAGACCAAACTTGATGGATAAGTAGAGGAACAACCAAGGGGATGACTTTTTTTTTTTTTTTTTTTTTTTGAACAATGGGTTGAAGCTGAAAGTCACAGGGAAAGGACAAAGTCATAGGACAAGATCAACTCAAACAATTTTGGTCCAGTCTGGATCAAACTTGATGGAAGGGTTACGGATGTGGCAGAACTGATGTACAGATATAATTCAATTTCGAGAACAGGGGTCGAAGGTCAAGGTCACAGGACAAAACCAAATATTAAGCCCTTAGAGCAGATGCCGCACTCTCTGAGTGCTCCTTCTAGCTCATGTATTCTTGCCACTACCAGACACTTTTGTTAATCTTGATCCCATTCATCTGTTGACATTTTTCATTCTATTCAAGCAACCACCAGATGATATTACTGTATAGTTTGTATATTATTACGTGACAAAAATTGAGCCACTCCCAAACTTTGAATATGGAATTGCACAAGTTTCAGTTATGAGTTAAGGATAACTCTCCTTGGTCACTGGTCAGATCAACCTCTAATCTGACTAAAATTGGACATTAGCTTAACTGGAAGGGGTTTGGGTTCTCCGTCACTCATTCACTCAGGACAAATGCCATGGGGTGCATGTTCTCTCACTCTCAGACTCCTTTTGCAGGGATCCATCCATTAAAGCCTCCAGGCAGCAACTCTTTCCCCCAGCCCCTTTCAAGTATCTCCCAGTGGGAATAATTAACTTGCTCCAACCATGAGTTTTGTGGTCTTCACCATGGTCACCATTCTGTTCACCCTGTGAGCAGGATCAGCCTCAGAGTAATACACCACATGCCCATATAACTGAAGTTGGCATTCCTGTATTGTGTGGGTAACAGGCCATGCTTCAGTCTCGTGGAATAATCACGCATTATGCACCTGGTCATACAAGTGATACCCCATGGTTCTATGAAGGCATTTATAACCATAGGAATCAATTTCATTCCAAGGAACAGTAGTGTTTAATGTCCATGTCTCACATCCATAAAGAAGTCAGGAAGCAACAGCACCTTGAAGATGTGAATTTTTGTCTTTCTACACAAATATCAACACCACCAAATATCTGTACTTAAATTTAGAGAATGCATAACACAACAGGCCAGACCAATGCAATGAGAGACCTCATAATCCGACCCATTGTTGTCATCAAGAGAGTGTATCTTTCCAAGACTACAATTCCTCGCCAATGCCTGAATACTGTCCTGCTTCATCCAACAATTCACCAAATGCCTAGACCTTGGTCTTGTTGTGGAAGACCTTTAGTCCCAGTGGTTTCACCTTATTGTGAATTGTCTCAATAGCACTCAGGCATGACTCCAGCAACTTAGCTAGGATAACTACATAATCGGCAAAGTCAAGGTCAGTAACCTCAAAATGCCAATTGATACCACACAGTGACTCCTAAATGAGTTATTTAAGAGGAGCCTGTGGAGTCACATGGAGAGACAGGCTGACAAATGAGGATATAAAGGAGTGTTGTGGTGTGGATGTGGATGTGATAGGAAGCGCTAGGAGGAATACACTGAGGTGGTTTGGCCATGTGGAGAGGATGGAGGGTGAAAGACTGACGAAGAGAGTGTATGTGAGTGAGGTGGAGGGGGAAAGAGGGAGGGGGAGGCCGAGGATGAGATGGAGGGATGGGGTGGAGAGGTGTATGAGAGAAGGGAGTGTGAGTTGGGAGCGGGGCAGTGAAATGGCGGGGAACAGAGCAACGTGGAGGCGATTTGTTTGTGGCCAACCCGAATGGGATTGAGGCGTCTGGCAATAGATAGATAGATAGGTCAATAGACACCGACTCACAGCCCGACCCAGCACTCAGTCCATACACATGTTAAAACATGAGGAGACAAAGCCACATCCCTGACTCACTCTAGATTCTATATCACCCAGACTATACCTGAATCCCACGGGATCAGATCTTTATAAAGTAAATGCACCGTAGTCAGCTCAAGGGAGATATGGTGTGACGAGGCTGATGAAGTCAAAATCTATCCTCTCTAGCTCTGACAATCTATCTATCTATCTATCTATCTATTGCCAGACGCCATAATCCAGTAAGGGGTGGCCATTCGACTCTGAGTTATTTGTTTTACAGGAAGGGGCATTAACCCTCCACCAACCCACTTGTTGACACGTAGGGAGCACGTATGGTTTGGTTATAAGGTTACCACCCAGCGTTGTAAATGGTTTCTTGGCTTACAGGAAACCATTTGGCTTGTCACTCAATGTAAAGCCACCTGTAACAGAAAGAAAAGCAATAAGAAGTGACAGGAAAGATGGGAGAAATAGGAAGAGAGGAGGGCAGGTACAGAAAAAGAATGATAAAGGCTAAGGAAGAAGTAGGCAGCACTACATCAAGTGAGTGGATGATGGTCGCCACCACCTACCACTTTGTCTGGAGGTGGCAATTACAGAGTGTACATGTTGGTCCCTGTACAGTGCTCTCCATTCTTGTGTTTTGCAGCAATGACTCACTCTGGTTTTGTGGAGTGAAGATATTTTGCCTGCCTCATAACATTACTAATCAACCATGTAATTAATGTATGTAACAAGAATACAGTGTAAATTATAAGTACAAAAAGTTATGGAAAACAGAAAATTATGCCAGACTACCTAAGCTGTTCTCGCAACACATGAGTATTGGGTTGCACAATAAAACTGTATGAACCACTTTACTTGTAAAATACATCATCAGAGTGGTGTTCAGTGTAGAAGTTCTCTCTTGGTGAAGGCCTTTTTTTTTTTTTTTTCTTTCTAAAACCAATGATTGACACCTTCAACAAAAGGATGGGTGCTGGAGAGGAACAGCTTCACGTAGTGGCATGGATATAACCTGGCGGTGGACCTGCCTAGTTATACAAACATCCCTCAACTCCCTACCTATCCCCCTAAAAGTTACTGGTGGGCTCCAGGAGAAGGGCAACCACCAGGTTCACCTCCAGATGGCCCTCAGGTTGCAACTACAACTGTTACACTTTCAACCTGATTGTCTTTTCATTGTTCTAGCTATTGTCAGTCTGTATCATTCAGCTTATATGACTTGCCCTGTAATGATGGGATTTGTGAATGCCATATCTAACCCCTCCAGCTTAAAACTGAATAAACTTAACTGGTGGCAGAAAAAAAAAAAGAAAGCTGCCCTAGAAGTAGCAGTAGTACCGGCAGTGGTTGTCACAGCCCCAGCCTCATCTGAACATGAACCCAGCAGACTGCAGACCAATATTGCCTTTCTTCTGCAGTCCACCATCCACCTGTTGGGGGATAAGGGAGAGATGGAGGGATAAATATAACTGGGTTGTTCTACCACCCTGTCATTTCAGAGTCACCTTCTCCAGCAGTTGACCTTGAATGAAGAGGGTGTTCATGGTAAAAATGTGTATCATCATAACTCATTCAGCAGCACAGGTGGTTACAAGGGTAAGTCAGTTTGTTTTCACTTGACAGGAATGGGGCACTCTCGCACTCTGAATACATTACTACACCGTGGTTGTATGAAATTCAGTAAGTCTCCTTGGATTCTATAATTTGTGTTTTTACCCGACAAAGATCCCCAGCTTAGTTTATGGCCAAATGTTGTAAGAATGGACAGTTGGGTTGACTACCAACCAAGGAGACTCATTTCTATCTCATAACTATGGCTCAACAAAATTTATGCAGCCACAAGTCAGCATCCACACTGCACAAGTGGTCCAATTCTGTCAGATATAAACAAACTGAATATGATCAAATCAACTTTCCAACATGACTTCACTTGGCCTGCATCCAGACTGAAATGGGTTAAGGATCTTTGTCATGTTTAAAAACAAAAGATGCAATCTGGCAGAAGCATCTTCAACCACCGTCTGATAAGTCTGGGTTCAATTTCTATGAGATAAAAATGAAATATATGTGGCAAGTGATTTTGATGTGCATATACTGTGTGTGTATATACTGTATATATATATATATATATATATATATATGATAGGTGCAGCCAGGATCCCAGAAGCCTGAATAATGTGTGAATGACTGTACAGCCTATCTCATTAGGCATGCTGTTAGTAGTTCTCCTACAATTGTTCCTTCAATTTCCTTGTATCCAGAGCCTGCTTCATTCCATATTTAGACAGAACAAATGCCATGTTGGTGATGATGAATTTGATGATGATGATGATGATGATGATGATGATGACAATACAGTACTTTAATCTTTTTTCTCTTAGCTTTGTGTGCCAATTTTATGAAGCACTGATTATATCTTCAAGCAGCTAACATCTGTGTCATGATCATTCCATGAATGGTCTGTGGTGTGTTTCCAACAGAAAGTAAACCAAACTTCAAACTGACAAGAGAAGACCAATGGAGTTACAACACCATTACCACCAGGAATTCTAATCACACGATGTAGTAGTACTAGCAGGTGCAATGCTAGGTTCATCTAAATGTCAACCCATTGAATTGAAGGATGGGGTTGCCCTTTTACTGCAATTCACCATCCTCCTCTTGGGGGACAGAGAAAGAACTGAGGGATGTTTGTATAACTGTGCAGAGAAACCTCCAAGTTGAATCAGTGCTACTGCATTAAGTTTTCCCTCTCCAACACCATTCAGACTGTGTAATAATTGGAGACAATTGCTTCCAATTATGCTACTGGAGATCCCCTGAAAAGACATTATTATGTATAATCTTTTAGAAACACATGATTTATCTTACGCAGACTACTTCATTCTGCTTAATACTAACATGAGTTTATTATGCTCAGTGAAATTTCTGATATGTAAGAGATTAAACTTCCCCTCAAGCTGAAAGTAGTGCACTACATGTAAAATGATTTTGGCTCCTCTCATGCTTTCACTTTATTTGGAAAAATGAATTGTAGACTTTCTCAGCCCTTGGTTACTACTTCCATAAAACAAAAAGTAGAGTAAACATCTGTATCTGCCTATTATTCAATTTTTTAATACCCCAACTGGAATGCAGAGGCCTGGAGCAAGGCTACTTGGTCCACACTTTTTAAAGGAAGAGTAACCGGCCACTTTTTCCTGAGTGGCCGTATGTGAGCAACCAATCCCAATCACACCTCAGATGTGAACCCTTCTGAGCCACTGCAAGTTGTTATGTGGTTACCATCCAATGTAATAAAAGGTCTCCTTTTATTTCCAATGCAAAGAGAAACAACCAAGGGCTAAAAGCCTATAAAGTTGTTCTTTCCAAGAATGAAATAAACAAAACACAACCAAATTCAAGATTTGTCCATTTCAAGATGCCGAGACACATTGCATTTAAAAGACTGGGGGTCAAAGACAGAACTGTAGACTGAGGGAGATGGTTCCAGAGATGGCCTGTTGTATATAGAATGGATGGCAAGTATTGGTTAACTCTACCATAAGAGAACTAGAATATACAAGAAAATCTGGACTGCCATTCAGAAGGCAGCCCTATTTCATGAATGGATGGAGGGTGCTCACATGTACCACAAAGTAAAATACCAAGAGTTTATCATATCATGCTTTATTAGTGTTGGACTACAGCACATACCAAGATTCACTTGACATTCTTCATACTGACCTAAATAATACATTACATGTAAGGAACCCACACTCACACTATGGCACTGATGTGCTTTTTTTTTCTTTCTTTTTTTAATCAAAGAAGTGAGAAGTTTACTGGTGCCATTCTTCTGTAATGCAAGTTTACAGCCAGGTTTTAGAACTTACAAATGCAGACAGAAAACTAATAACCTGGGGGGCAAATTATTCCAGGCTTTTGAATGTTCAACTGTTGTTTGATAATTTAACCCTTCGACTCATTTATATAGGTTTCATTTTATTCTTGCCACCAACATTCACCATCGCCATCACCATCATCATCATCGTCATCATCTCCATCATCCAGACCTCTTTTCCCAACTATGAATGGGTGGTGGGCTACCAAAAGGCTATCAGTGTTTTACTTTGCTTAGGTGAACCACTATCATACTACAGTAGTATTAGGCTGCTGTGCACTTGCTCCTGCATAGGGCTCTCGGGCTTTGCCCTTAAATCTCAGTTGTTTGCAGCTACATGGGTTTCGTTTCAGTCATCTCGCAATTGCAGCATAATGGCTGAATGAGTGGGGACTCTGTTTACATAGCGCTGGTGCCAATGGTGCCAAAGTATATTCTTCTTTTTAAATTTCATGAGCTGTACTTGTGTGTTGAAGATGACCAATTTCCAGCAATGCAAGTTTTCTCCCTGTCCGCCAGAAGTTGCCTCAAGTACATGTGACTAGCTCAAAAACTAAGCATCTGTTTGCAGAAGTTTTTGCATCATCTTTCACAGAACTGTATATCAATGCCAATGATACACATTTTGTTGGGGAAAACATGATTATGTACAATACTGGACTGTTCAAATGAGGGCCATATTTCAACTGCACCTCCTGCTGCTCAAAACCAATGAATAGCTGCTTCAACACCAGACAACCCCCGCCTGATGTGTCCTGCATAATATAGTGCCAATGGGGACAATTATTAGGGACCAAAACACCTCTTTAGAAAAGTTTGGTCAATGTGAAATGGACCTATCAATGATTCAACTGCAATCATTCTGTCAAGTTTCATTGCAATCCTTTTTCCAGTTTCGGCTGCACTACACACATAGACAGTCACAAAACTAGGATTATAGTTTATCAGATAGTAATAGGCAGAGCTGGACACCTCTGTAACCTGCAGTTTCCACAATAGCGTACCGCATGATTTCAGTTGCAGAATTGCAATTCCACAAACTCATCCAAAACTTGTGGTATTGTGTTGCAGAAGTACTTCTGCAATCGCATTCCTGTTGGCAATCGCCCATGTGGCAGTCGGTGTTGGTTAGTACAGGCTACAGCATGACTCATGAATATCAAGTTTGAACAGGATTCCCAGCCAGCGGCGGCAGTGGGCGAGGTGTCGTTGTGTCAGTTAGCAGTAGGGATGGGCGATACCAGGAGAAATGATTTGATATGATACGATATACTATAAGCCAGCTTGGCAGTAAATTTCAAGGCACGCATAACTAATCATGCACAGTTGTTCCACAATTTGACAAATGATGATCTTAAGGGCTAATGTAATGGTGATCACTGAAAATACTTCTTTTATGGTTTTACTGAGTTATCTGCAAGCACATTTCTTTGAATTATCTATTTAAATTCTATGGACTGCATTCTGCTGCTGGTTAGACTTATTTTCCCGAGTGGTACAAAGGCTATTTCTTTTCCTTGTAATATTATTTTTGTAATAAAGGATATGATTATATTACAGTATTTTAATATTGGTATTGTGAAATTTTCATGGTATGCCCTAACTCTGATACAAAATAAAAAGTGATAGATATACACCTGAATATATGTCAGTACCTTACAAAATTACAGTTCTGAGGATGATAACTGTAATGGGTAAATTTTCAGCAAAAACACCAAGGTATCGATGACAATTTTAAAATACATCATAAATGTCATAGACAGATTATAAATGGATTACAGTACAATAATTCACTAAATTACCAAGTGATTTACCTCCTGTTTGTGCACTTTGTATTGAAAATTGTGAAACTGGATTGTGGTTGCAGTACTGAGGTAGTGGAACTGCACATTCCAAGTTTATTGTGGAATTGCGGTAGCGGAAGGTAAGGGTCAGAGGTTGCGGAATTACGATTGTGAAGATGAATTATAGACTGCGGTGCCCAGCTCTGGCAGCAGGAACTGCAACCCCAGGCTCATCTGAATGTGAGCCTGGTTGACTGCAGGCTGAAGTTGCCCTCTTCTGCAGCTCATTATCATCTTTTAGGAGGACAGGGAGGAAGATGAGGGATATATGTATAACTTGGCTGTGATGCAGCTCAATTATATTTGGGCCATCACAAAGTGTCCCTCTCCAGTATTACTATCATACTGAAAAGGTTAATTGGGGCTATATCCAATTCCTTTAGCTCAAAAGGTTTCTCCTAAACTAAGCTGTCTACTGTAGTGGTAACAAGAATAATAGGAAATATGTCCTTGGAGTAGAGGGTTAATGTCTGGTATTACCTTATGCCAACTGTAAAAGCACAAAACTGCCCCCACAGTTCTTATAAAGTCAGTGCTTAAGAAACAACACCACTGAACTCCCTCTACTGCACCATCACATTGCATGGGGCTTTAGAGGGTTCATAACATACTAAATTTATCTTACACACTGCAGTGGCTAACATTCATCATATAAAAGGCATATACAGTGAACCATTTCATATAACATTTGTGTGGGTGGGATTTCAAAGGTTTCAAAACATATAACCCATTAAGTCCAAGGGTGTAATTTTTTTATAATCTTGCTGACTCCAAACAAATTTGTTCTGGTTTGGGGAGACTCTCTGAAATTTAGAAGTTAGATGTATCCTTCATTATTCTCATGAACAAGAAGCTTTTCTCTAGTTGAATAAAAATGGCCTGGGGACAGCATGATAAAGAATAAAAATCAAATCACTGAACCAGAGAGGCAAAACCCATCATATAGTACCACAAAGCCACAAGACAAACTAACCCTACCTGATTCACCACAATCAATAACTTCTATCTATCTATCTATTGCCAGACGCCATAATCCCGTAAGGGGTGGCCACTTGACTTTGAGTTACCTGTTTTACGGGGAGGGGCACTAACCCTCCACCAACCCACTTGTTGACACGTAGGGAGCACGTATGGGTTGGTTATATGGTAACCACCCAGTGTTGTAAATGGTTTCTTGGCTTACAGGAAACCATTTGGCTTGTCACTCAATGTAAAGCCACCTGTGAAGGAGAGAAAAGCAATAAGAAGTGACAGGAAAGATGGGAGAAATAGGAAGAGAGGAGGACAGACACAGAAAAAGAATGATAAAGGCTAAGGAAGAGGTAGGTAGCACAACATCATTTCATCATATAAAAGGCATATACCTGTATACCATTTCCAGAAGCATTTGTGTAACATTTAGGGATCAGAGGGTTATATTAAAATGCTACAATCTGGTTACTTCCATCACATAAAAGACATATACAGTACACCGCTTCATGTGACATTTGTGTGGTACTAAGAGATCTGCGGGTTAAAATGACACACTATGTGCAAAGGTCAAAACTACAATCTACTCCAAATATAAATTACTCCTGGCCATGACCCAAGTCTTTCCACACCTGCGGATGCTCCTTCATTCTAACTTTATTGCCTGTAAATATATTCCATTCCAGATTAAAATTAAAGTCATAGGTGATGGAGTTAGAGTGAGAGGGCATGGGCAAATGTGGAATGACGCAAGTTGATATTCCCTCATTCTGACCCTGACACGTGCAAGTAGTAGTCTACTACATGCAAGACTCACTCTGACACTATCATGTGCATATATTTGTCTATTACAAGTCAGAGTTACAGTTAGAAGTGATGGAGTTAGAATGAGGGTTACAGTTACAAATGATGGAGCTAGAATGAGGTGGGTATGGACAAGTGTGGAAGGGTGAGTCTTGGTGGTGTGTAATTAAAATTTGTAATGTGCTATAACTGGTGTGGCCATGGCTTACTGGCTGTGTTTCATCGTACAGATTAAGCGAATAGCACCATCACTCTGGCATCACCAAGGTCTCAGGAATTCTGGACCCTGTATGCTTGTTGGTTGGGGAGGATCCCTAGCACCTCTCCTTTACCAGCAAATTTCTGTATCTGGTATGCTGATACAATGCAGAGTAATCTCTCAATTATCTGTTGTCACAATATCCAGCACCTTCTGCTCAGATCTATCAAAACAATATCCAGCGAAGTTAGGCATTATCCAGCTCTGAAACGGGATGCAATCGGCCGTACTATGCAGCTTTTGGCAGTAATGTGTATCATCTGGCACTGACATGGGACCCAATTAGCACGCGGATTGATCCCGCAACAAAAAACACATGCCAGCCAATCACAATGTGTTGTGGGTGCAACCCACCCAACGTGCCAAGCCAACCGTTGTCCTCTCATTCTCTCCACTGGATGTCGTATAGCGAAGACGTATCTGTGCCTTGTGCATTTGTGACCCACATAGTGGCTACCCCCCTGTGCCTCCTTTTTTGCTGTAATGATCCATACTCTAGTGCTCTGACTACTGTACCTTAGTTCTGTGTGATGGCTGGGTTTGTGGCTTATATGGCAGTGCCAACACTAGGTAAGCATGATTATGATTATATAGTAACCCCTCTAAGACCCTGACGACGAAGACCCGGTCACCCTGATTCCCAGACAATTTGGGCTTGGGTCCATTAGTCCAAGTCTTAGATTTCCCAAAGGGCGCGTCCACACGTGTGCTCAAACATATATTGGCAACACAGCTTTACTATCGCAACCTTCTTTCTAATCATCAGTATGGGTTCCATCAGGGATGCTCCATTGGCGATCTTCTCACCTGCCTTTCAGACTCCTGGTCATCCTCCTTTTGGGACTTTAACAAAAGCTTTGCCATTGCACTTGACATCTCAATGGCTTTCGATTGAGTCTGGCATAAATCTTTAATTTCCAAACTGCCCTCTTACGGTTTCTATCCTTCTATCTGTGTCCCTGTCTATAGCTTCCTTTCTGGTCGTTTTATAGCCGCTGTTGTAGACAGCCATCATTCTTCTCCTAGATCTATCAACAGTGGTGTTCCTCAGGGCTCTGTCCTATCACCAACTCTCTTCCTGTTATTCATCAATGACCTTCTAAGCTGTACATCTAACCCTATCCACTCATACGCTGATGACTCCACCCTTCACCATTCCATTTGGTTCCCGCAATGCCCATCTCAGCAGTTACTTCATCAAACAAGGGATGAGGCTGTGGCACACCTAATGTCTGACTTGGTTCATATCTCTGACTGGGATAAAAATAATCTTGTAGTTTCTAATGCATCAAAGACTCAGTTCTTACACCCATCAACCCGTCAAAATCTTCCACAGGTGTACCCACTAATGTTTAATAATATTCAGCTTAATCCTGCATCATCCTTGAACATGCTTGGGGTTTCATTTACTCGAGACTTATCTTGGAAAGATCATATTACATCTCTTGTAAAATCTGTTTCCAAGAGATTAGGTGTGCTAAGCCGACTCCGTTCCTTCTTTACCCCTGCACAGCTGTTGACTTTATACACAGGTTTTATCCGTCCCTGTGTGGAGTACAACTCCCAAGTGTGGGGAGGTTCCCCACATACAGCTCTTCTCAATAGGGTGGAGTCAAAGGCTTTTCGTCTCATTAACTCTCCTTCTCTTACTGACTCCCTTCAACCTCTGTCTCTTCGCCGCACTGTTGCCTCTTTATCTCTTTTCTATCACTACTTCAGTGGTCACTGCTCCTCTGAACTCTCTGCTGGCATTCCTCCACCTCTACGACGGTCGCGTAGCACCCATCTAGCGGCAAACTCTCATCCCTTTTCTGTCCAACTCTCTAATGCAAGAGTTAACCGTTACTCCCAGTCCTTCATTTATGCAACAGGTCAACTCTGGAACTGTCTCCAGTCTTTCAAACACAGTGTGTCCAGGCATCTCAAAATGATCGGATCTTGAATTTGGCTCTCTCTTGTATTTTGTTTTTCTCTTGGAAGGAACAGTTATTGCGGGCTCGTGGCCTGTGGTTCCTTCTTCCTCGCACAAAAAAAAGAAAAAAAAAGAAAGAAAGAAAAAAAAAAAGATGTATGCAAACATGTTTCACAGCAGTTTTGAAAGCTGGCAGCAGAGGCAACGGGATAAGTGTGTCCATTCGAGGCAGCTGAGACTTCATCATGATGTTGCCAACATGATCTCAATGCTGCTGCTCCCAACATGTTTGCTGCACGTCCGTTATTGTGCTGCTCAGATGTTGCCAACACTTGTTTGTGCACACGTGTGGACGCGCCCTAAGATATCCAGACCAAAGGCCATCTGGATGAATGTTCGAAAGAATCTAGGACACACACACACACACACACACACACACACACACACACACAAAAGCTGGTATGTGTTTATCCCTACTCTTTAAATTTGCCTGTGTTTTGGCGTGTAATTCCAGCAACGTCCAATAGAGCGCCCCTGCATCCTCCCCACTTCCCATGTAAGAACAGAATGTGCAGTGTTAAAAACTTATAATTCACAGTGCAAAGGATTAAGTGCAACACAACACTGGATTACTGTACGTGCTTCAAGAGCACCTTCACCACTGTCAGAGCCATAGATGAGGCGGGTAAACTTGTACACTGCTAAATATTTTCCTTATTCACTTCTAGTTTCTCATTCTCTGGTTCCTTTTATTTTAAGGTTTCTGTCCCGTATTTGTGTGAATAGGGTCTTAAATAGGTGCTGTGCATGTCTGGTAGGGAATTATTTCAGTGGCTTTCAAAGTTACGTTCAGTTGGGGTGTATAAGTACCTGTCCAGGGGCATTTTGCCCAAGTAACGGACAAGACAAAGTCCTGGACGTTACTTGGGCTCTATTACATCGGATATTGGAAGGGTTACTGTATTATGTACTTTATACTATGGTGGTAAGTGGGTAGGCTCACCATCCACTCACTCGATGTAGTGCTGTTCTCAGGTGTCTGCCCTTTCCTCTCCTTCCATCTTTCCTTCCTTCCTCTTCTGTCTTTCTTTACTTCATCTTTCCTCATCCTTCTGTCTACGGGTGACTTAACGTCCCCTCTTTTGTCTGTCTTTCCTTCATTCTTTCCTGTTCCTTCTGCCTGTGGGTGACACTACACTGAGTGACAAGCGGAATGGCTTCTTGTACACTAGGAAACCATTTACTATGCTGGGTGGTAATCATATAACCTTTTTATGGCGCCTGGTGATTTAGTGGTTAATTGCGGCACTCCCATCGGATTAAGGCGGTGAAGGTTTATATCAAAGGGGTGGTTGGAGTTATTGCTCACATAATGCCACTCAGGGATGGGTGAGGCTGGTCACTCTCATCTTAAATGTCAGGACCAACTTGCCTAGCCCTGGGTTCCTATGCTTCTCATGGGTCAACGTAGGATTGGATGATGATGATGATGATGATTACTGTACTATAAGTGGAGAGAAGGAGGATAATTGGGAGAGGAAGGTGAGAAGTGTTAATATTGGGGGTGGAGTTATGAGGGGTAGACCTAGAAAGACATGGGACGAGGTCATTAAGTGTGACCTCAGGGTTAAGGGACTGAACAGGGAGGCTGCAATGGATCATGCAGCGTGGAAAGCCGCCATTAGGTGACCAAGGCCGATGCATGCAAGCATGTTGGAGTCTTTAAAAATGAAACGAATGAAAAAAAATGAAACAATAAGTACTGTACCAAAAATGTATTGTATTTTATGCTTGATTTTAATCTTTTACTCACAGTTAATATTGTAGGAATGATATTAAGATTGAGGGTCGAAACGGACAGCTTAGGGAGGAGACACATTATCCAGCTAAATGCTGAAAGGATAGCCGACTAGGGGTACCAACGCAATATCTGGCGAGGGGGTTGGCTGCATTACACCAGATAATAATTACACCAGATAATAGAGATTACTGTATATCATCCTTTTATATTATTTAGGAAACCTATGTCAGTATTAAAAAGACATAGATAAAACCAACAGAATGATAAAGTGAAATACAGTATGCAAAACAAATAATTGAAGATGAGGTGTTATAAATTCTCCCAGATAGACAAAAGTATGATCCTGGTATTTTTAGGTTGCATTCTTGTGGAACTGGGATGCTTTCAGAGCACCTCTTCCTTACAGATATACAGTATTTAGAATACTACCCCTTACTATGCCCTCGTATGCTATTTATGTATTTTTAACGTCAACATGGTACCAGCAAGGAATGCCTTCATGTGTTGGTACTAATACAACTGGACAGTGGAGATATTATAAAAACATCCTTCAGTTCCATGCATATCCCCTGAAAGAAGGACAGTGGACTGCAGGTGAAGGATAACTTCAGCTTGCAGTTCACCTGGTTTAAATCCAAATAATTCTAACGTCATAGCAATATAGCATCAAAAATTACAACATAAATAACATACAAGAATACTGTATTATCAACTTTCCAGATACAGAAATAACCTGTTAAGGAAAAGGTCCTAGTAAGTTTCCTTAGCCAACAAGAATATGGACCTTTGTCTGTGCCATGCTTTCAGCTCCAGCTTGAAATCCTTGCTAATGCAGAATCTTGGTCCACAAGAAGTAATGCACTGAGGATACATTCCTAAAGTTTCACACATTTGGTTATGAAGCAGCATGAAACTTTACATAAATATCTAAACTACATGAGGAACATGTGAATGGATTCATACACACATTACTGTCCACAAAACCAACAGAAAATTATTTTTTTTCTAAATCAGACTAGAAGGTCTGTAAGGATATAATATACGGCCATACTGTACTTCTAGCCGGCAAAAAAGATATCATAATGCCTAGTCCTCAGTAATTATTTTGCACATCAGACATTAATAATCCTCTTGCATGCTACTGATGCAAACTAGCGTTAATATTAAATACAGTACATGTACGTAAAATTCAAGAAAAAAAGTACAGTGGAAGAAGGAGAATAAAGACACGGGGTGGGATTCCCAAACATAGAAGTGCAAAACAGTATTTCTCTATACAAACTGTCACAGCCAATGCTGGATTCAAAATCATTCTCAAACATACTTACAACTGATTCTTGATCATAACCCAAGATTTTGATTTGCAGGAAGGTCAAGGGAATGAGAAGTCTGAGCCTTCCTATCAATTGTTTTATTTATATATATATATATATATATATAAAACTTGGTTACGAGAGAAAAGTTACTGTAGATTATATTTGTTTCTGCAGAAAAGACAAGGGAAGGAGCACAGAGAATCTAGGATTTGCAGGAAGAACAAGGGGATGAGAAGTCAGGGTCTTTCCATATCTATTGTCCTTCATACAAAAAAAAGGCAAATCTTGGTTATGAGAGAAAAGTAATTGTGTAATTGTGACTATATTTGTCTCTGCAGCAAGGAGCAGGTAGAATCCTCCCATCTCCTGTTCTGCATGCAAAAACATGACTGTGTTATGACAGAGAATTAGTCATAAATGTGTCTGACAATCCCATTCCTGAGAAAGCATCTCAAATGCCAACCAAAATACAGCCAATAATCTCCCATATGGTGGAAAGATTGCACATCAATAATAACACATCATCAACATCTTACATTTGTTTCCTAAGGACACAACAAGGTAGGAAGATCAAGAATACGATTGTTTGATCTTAGACAGGAAATTATTCAGAGATGTCACAGTTTTAATCTACTGTATCTTGTGCCATACTAGCTACAAAACTGCTTATAACCAAAGTTAACTATCCTCAGTCCATCATATTTGACTGTATCTGAAGTAAAGTAATTGTTGTTAAACTTCATTCAACCTGCTGAAAGGATTACACACTGTACATGACATTAATATCTAAGTTCTGCAAATGAAAAACATCCAAGGAAATAATACTGCCAGTAATTCACATGGCAGGAATAAAGTTTCATCTCAGTGTGAAAATAAATAAATACAGTATTTACTGGTTACTCTAGGTAGAGTGCCAATGAGCTAAGTATTCCAAACAGAGCTGCTGACTGGCTCCCATCACATGTATTCAACCCACTTAGAAAAACATCATTGAGAGATTATCTGGCTATGGTCTAAAACAAAGGAGAACCAACCCAACAAAGATGGGCATGAATTACTGTAACTTGATCCATGTGCCAGTAATGTAAAAAGACTAACTATGATATAAAATGTAGGAAAATATGTTGTCCTTATTTCATTGATTCCTATGTTAACTGCAAAGTACTCTTATTAGATAAGATGTATACAATAGTGTAAACCAATAAATCACACTGATGATAATTATTACTAGTGTCAAATTGTTAGTTTGTACAGTGTAGTGAAGACAATTACAAGTAACCTATTTAATAAAGGCCATGTTTGTGGCGGCACTTGCACAATCTGTATTAAGTCACTTTGGCTAAATACTTTTACACTAGGTTAAAATTAGGAAGATTAGTATGAGAGACTGGTGTTCGTAACCCCCTCAATCCGCTAAGGTCTTTTTCCAGTTTATTTTTACTACACTGACTATTTCAATCAGCTTTGGGGAGACTTTTCAAACAGGAGGAGTTAGACATAGCCTTCATTTTCTCCTTCACTGCAGATATTCTGTCCTACAAAAAAAAATCTCTGGAAATACAGAGAAAAACAGAAATGTCTGCCCTCAAGGTGAACAGGTTACACAGAGACGACTGTCTTTGATCATGTCCTCTTAACTTTTACATGCCAAGGCTGAGAAGTTCCCTGGTACACACTTACAGTGAGGTAAACTGGACCGAAGAGACACAGGATAGAACTTGCATTTTCAATTTTCTCTAGCATTTTGCATTACACAACCAATCTGCGAAGCCAAGTGGCATAGCTACAAGGAGGGGCCTGGGTCCCCACAGCCAAACCCTTGGCCCACTGCCCACTGGCTCCTCCATTTGAAATTTTGGATTATTTGATTTGTGGACAATGTGTAGCATTAGGTTCTCCCAAATTTGGGCTTGGTCCCACCTCCGACCCCCATCTGTCGAGACCTGGCCACACCATTGGTGCAGCCTGAAATGTCAAAGAAAATAAAATTTTCATGTTCAATCCTGGGTCTCCCTCCTACCCAACTTACTTATCCACTTGTCACAACATGTCAGCCACATACAGTGAGAATTAGAACCTGTGGGTGGACTGATCCCTTCAATATGGTGATGCATGCTGCAGTTTATTTTTGCGACCTACAGACCATTTTGTGCCATTTAGGAAGGACCTTTAGTAGTAAAGGTGTAAATGAAGGCTATATCTAACTCATCATTATTATTATATTCAGTTTTTTATCCATTTTTCCAAGTAGAATAGGTCAGACAGGTTCATCAGACAGCACCCATCAGCCTAGTTCTATTTGAAAAATCTGAATACAGTTGTCTGAAGGTAGTAATAGCAGCTGCAACCTCATGCTCATCTGAATGTGAACCAGGTGGACTGCACGCTGAAAATACCCCTCTCCTGCAACCCACCATCCTCCTTTTGGGGGGATAAGGAGAGAGCTGAGGGAAGTTTGTATAACCAGCCAGCTCCACCACCCAGTTCTATTGGTGCCATCACATGAAGGCATCCCTCTCCAGCACCTATTTGAAGGCAACAAGAATAAAACGAAAAATACTTCATCACAGTGAAGTGGTTAACTATACGCAATTCTCATGGGGCAATTTACACACAATCTGACATCTTATTGTAATAACTGTGGAGATGCTTGTCAATGGCAAAGGCTACTTTAAGGCAGCATTATTTAATGGTTTTTGTCTATTGTGATGGTTTATAAATATTCCTAACAGCAAAAAATGAGACAAAATGCATCATCTCTTTCCATAATAAAGTGGTTTTTGTCTACTGTAACAACTTACAGAGACTCCTAACAGCAAAAATTAAGATAATGCATCATCTCTAGTCTAATAAGCTGGTACAGGTGTGGACAAAAGCTTGCCAACTATAAAACTTCAATTATTCACTTTCTTTTGCTGGCTAATACTTTCAAACTGAGTGAGGCCTAGTACGTTTGACTGCGCACAGAAGATTCTCTTCAGTAAGATGCTTCAAGGAGGAAAAAGTTGGAAAAGTAGATGAAGGGCGAATGAAAGGCAAACTTTTGTCCCGCAGTGTACATACCATACTAACAGTTACCAGAAAAGTGACTGCTTACAATGTACGGTTCACACTTGCATAAATGATATCAATACTTTGCAGAAAAAAAAAAAATCAGAAAGCTTACACACATTACAACACTAATGCAGACAAAGTTATTAATCACTGTACTGATACTTCCTCATAACAAAAGTACCAGTAAACTTTAGTAACAAGTACAAAGGTTAATTCGGATCTGATTTCCATGGCTTTTGCTTCTTCCTTGTGCTCTTACAACAATAACTTTTCCAAGATATGCATTATGGGGTAGTGATAAACATACATACAACTGCAGTTCATCTCAGTCATTCAGATCTGACTACTGTACTGTATATACATAACAGAGCTATTTTAATTCATCTTACACCTGAAACTCTATACTGATCATCCGTAATTTGTGCTTCCAATGGAAAGCTTCAATCTTAGTTGCTCCCACGTTTGATGCTTAAAAAAACAAAAAAATATCACTACAAAAAGACCTCTACACACCTATGATGTCATATAAACTAATAAATGCAATGAACATAAAATGCAATCAAGAATATTTAAAGGAACCTTTCTAGAGTACAAAAAAAAAAAATAGTAGTAAAATGACTGGGAATCTAGGAGCTGCTATGTGATCACAAACAGCACAATAATTGAGACAGGAGACTAGGAAGAGAAACTGCTCAAGATTACGACACAAGAAAAGCTGCCACCAAGTGACGGGACTTACACAGGCTAGCATGGTCAATGGTCTCTAACAACAAAACATAAATATAAACATCCTGACAGTAGGGAATAGACCTACTAAACAATTCCAATTCAAAAGCAGTAGCTAGAGCTGACAGTTATCAGAAAAACAAGCACAATAATGACAATTATGATCCATCACAGTATTTCGTAGTGTTCAGAACTATAATGTGCACAACAGAAGGCATTAGAGTTAATTTTTCACTTAACAGTTAATGTGGTTCTAAAAATTACCATGTCAAGTGAAAATTGTTTTAAGAGAGGGTAATGTTCCTGTAAGACAAATTACAGTATCCTCTCAAATATTAACCCTTCCTTAGTCAGGTGGAGTGTTTTGGCACCCCCAATTTTTTTAAAGCTCATTTTTCCTAGCCGGTAATTTGAATATTTCTCTCCATTCCTGTACTCTCCTGATTCAGTGAGGGGAGGGAGCATGTGAATTGGTTTAGTCCTGCCTCTGCTACAGTGTAGTGAGAGAGAGGGGCACTCTTTCCTCCCTCTGGGGTGTCCAGTCACCCCATCAAACTAACCTTTTAGATCATATTGTGATATAGATTGTTTTTTATCTTATTTTTGCATATTGTTTATCATTATACTGATTTTAAAAATCACAAAATGTATTATCCTGTGCGTGTTTACCTGACAAATGAGATATGAGTCATTTGCTATTTTTTTATTGATATAATTTATTATACTTTATTATTATAAATTAATAAACACCACCAACAGGGCATTCAATCTTTTCATTACTGATTGCAGATATGCTGAAGCAGCAGGATGAATATATTTTACATGTTAGTAACACTATATGTATTTTTGTATTGGGGTGTTGTAACACCCCACAGGACTAACGAAGGGTTAAGAATACCATAATGAAGGCAGCAAACATGTAGTAAAATGCACGTGATAATGTGATTGGGTGTATCTTTTGTAGGTGGGGGCATTCACCATCCACGTAGTGCTGCTCTCAGATGTCCGTCCATTCCTCTCTTCTTTCCTTCCTTTTCTGTCTTTCCTTCATTCTTTCCCCTTCCTTCTGCCTACAGGTGACTACATTCCCCTTCTGTTTGTCCTTCTTTCATTCTTTCCCTTTCCTTCTGCATACAGGTGACTCTACACTGAGTTTCCTGTACACCAGGAAACCATTTACTACACTGGGTGGTAACCATATAACCAAATTATGGTGCCTGGTGGTTTAGTGGGTAATTAAAGTGCTCCAATTGTACTGAGCCAGTGCAGGTTTATACCCAAGGGATGGTTGAGGTTTACTGCTCACGTAATGCCACTCAGAGATGAATGAGGCTGGTCACTCTCATCTTAAATGCCAGGACCAACTTGCCTAGCCCCAGGCTCCTATATTCCTCATGGGGCAACACTGGATTAGATGATGAATGAATGTTACAATCCTTAAATGGTTTCAAGATAGTTGATATATAGTCCTGTATTGACAATATGCGAATGTGTGTTATATCAACCCTGACTCTTCAATGCGAATCTTGTCCACTAAACAATGAACACTGACGTTATGAGAAAACTGTTCCCATGGTGATCAACAGCTCTATAGTAAATAATATATTAAGTGAATGCATTTGAAATGAGTAATTATTTTATCTTTCCACAATCTGACACAGATGGTCAATGTGGGTGAATCTGTTGTAGAGTCCTCTTACGATACTTATAAACAATGTTGCATCGTACAGGCATTTCCTAGTTTTCTATACTGTACTTTGAAGATACTTCATAAACATCAAAAGACTGCTATGTTGCAATTCAAATTGAAATCAAAGTGAGAATGAGGAAAACTATCAAATCAATCTGTTTATCTACAGACAGAAATGCCTTAAGCCCACAGGAGGTAACGAACTACCTACCATACGTGTACATTGCCATGCCCTCTGCCATAAAGCAATCCAAAACGGTGTGTGAAGTCAACTAAGGTTATGAGGTGCACTAAGGCTAAAGATTATCAGTAAACATGTTTCTCTGCATACTGAAAATTTTGACTCTTACTGAAGTTTTAATGGACATAATTTTCTTGTGAGCCAGCCCAGGTCCATCTACATGTAAACCTAGTGAACTGCAAGAGACTGGCCACATCAACTGGGCACTGGTTGATATCTTTAGCTGAGGCTATGTTGAAAGATTGTCTGTGATGTGATAGTGATGTACATAAGGAATGTGAATGTGTTGAGGTGTGGAGGCTGCATTACAGTGATGGCATAGTGGATTGTTTGTCAAGAACTATGGTAATCTAGTGTCATCAAGTACTGAACCTGTTCTAAGACTTCAGCTATGTAGTTCCTAACAATCATTGTTTGTTTACACTTGGTCAGCTGCTTGGCAGTCCGTAAAGGTGTGCATACTACACAGCTTCAATAATTTCACTTTCAGTTTTACATTTATGTTTAGTCACCTAAGACATTCTTACTGTGTAGTATGATACATGTCATGTTACCATTAATATTTTAATACCTCATCTGATATTTTATGTAAGTATGTATGTATGTATCTATGTATGAAGTATGTATGTATGTGCTGCTGCAGCCAGCTCACACATACTTGCCATTGGCAGATCATTCAAGTCATGCTCTATAGGTCCAAGAGCCAACACTTTGTCACTGGAGAAGTGATCTGCCCCTTCTCAATGCTATGTATATAGGTGGACTGTAAGTGCGAGAGGTTTTTGGACCACAGAGTGAAAAGAGCACGTGGAAAATTACTTTGCTGGAGTGGCTGTGTTTGTGAATGGAAGAGTTTGTAGGTTGTCAAGGAAATCTCAGCAGGGTATAATCATATAGGACCTGGGACATACAGTGCCCCTGCACTCATTTAAATGTCTGTCCAAGGGTGGAATCAAACACAGGTTTGGATGATTGGAAGATGCACACATTACTGGCCTGAATACCATATGTTCTGATGCTACAGTATAAAATATAGTGAGTCAAGGGTACAGGATACATAAATACAAGAAGTCCTCATCATATGTCAATGGTGTTTTCCAAAATATCACAACTTATTATATAAACCTGGTACAGTGGTTCCTCTAGGAATTCATTTGGTTGCATGGTAGACAGAAAGGTAAAGATAAGTGTGACCACCTTAAGGAGTGACACAATAAATTTGAGGGTACAACAATTCCTTGTGACATCACATACAGCTTCTGCTGAGTATGACATCATTGCACTTGGGTCTGGTCAGCTCCAGCCACCCGCCAACTGTTCACAGTGAGGATGGCTGTGCGTTATTCCATCATTCTCTCCATTTTTCCCTCTTTTTCTTGTTTCTGGGAATGATCATGTTTTATCACAGATGAACCTGAACTACCTACACCCCTAAGGAACCCCATAAGCAACCTTGACCCCACTCAAATGATCACCAGCATAGTTGCCACAGTAGTGAAGAAGGGACTCTTTACTGGTGCTCAGACGCATGTGATTGTGTCTACCATTAAGATAAGTGTTGATAAAGGGTGGTGCACATTTGGAGGGTGAGTGCATCCACTATATGAGCCATCTTCACTGTTTAATTCATATTCATTTTTCTATTCAGCATAGTACAGCTGCTTGAATATGTGTGTGTTATCAAGGTGTGTAAGGTACTTTCTGGCAGAGGTCAAGGGATATAGGAGTAAAAAGGGTGACTTGCTGAGTGGCTAGAAGGAATTTAGGGCTTTGAAATTATTTTCCAAGGCAGTTATGGAAAGGCTATTTTGTAGTACAACACCTTGGTAGGAATGTGGTGGCACTGACAGAGCTGGGCAGCTCCCCTGCCTGGTTATGCAAATGTGCCTCAACTCCCTTCCAGTCTCCTGAAACAGGGATAGTGGACTGCAGGAGGAGGGAGACTTCAGCCTGCACTCTGCTAGGTTCACATTTCAGATGAACCTGAGATTACAACTAATACTACCAGAGAAATAATTGTAGTAATGCAGGGAAAATGGCAAACCAAATTTACAGTTTGCAAGGAAACTTTAATTGACAATTTTAATTAACCATGAACTACACTGCAAAGTGAAACACCAAAAGTGACATAACATGAGGACCATCTGTACATTTAATAAAATACATGCAAACCTTTTGGTGGGTGTAATGGACAGAAAACTTCTATAGACACTATGAGGCACAGAATTTTCTTTCCTTTCTTTTTAAGGCATATCTACTGAAATCATTACATGACACAATGAGGAGGGCACAGTGCCAGCGTCATGTGCCAACTAGCATTTGCTTAATTATGATAAGTGCAAATAATATCTTGGAGTGATAAAGTTTAGGAAAAGTATAATCTTGACACATCTCTGTATGAGATGAAGCATTATATGGCAAAGATGATGAGACTATTCATAGTCGCCTTTGCAGCCACCACTTCCTTGCCTTCCACCAGCAATTAAAATCTTCCTTAACTATTTGTTATGTGCAGAACAATTTAAAAGTTCCTGAACTGTCAGTCTGGAGCACTAAAAAGCCATAGTTTAGACTCTGGCCACAAGGAGGAGATAAACAGCTTCGTCGTGAAGCAGTATGTCTAGTGACATGGTGGTACAAGCAAACTTTATTTTTTTGCTACATAATTATCACTGTTATTATTATTATTTTTATCACTGTTATTATTATTATTATTATTATTATTATTATTATTACCATTATTATTATATATATATTTTTGCATAAGCATTAATGTTAGTGGTTCTCTGCGATATTTATGACAACAGAGAAGGCGGACATGAAAGAGCTATGCATGTGGATGAGGTTTTAATCAAAATTCAGAAAAAAGTCTCATATGAGGACTGCTGAAAAAAAAAAAAAAAAAAAAAAAAAAAAAAAAACTAATTTCAACGACATGAACATGGAGCAGTATGATGTATGGTGCGTAACACATCCTACAGACACCTATATTAGATCCACACCAATCAACACTATTTCAGCTGCAGTACTAAACTGGGACCTCTGAGCCACACTGTCTGTTACACAATCAAAAACCTCAGTTCCTTTGCATATCTCAAACATTCTTCACAAATTTACTTATACTACCCACAAATTCATTTGCTGTGCAGTTTAAATACTATCATGCCATGTAAGAGTCAAAAACAAATGAACTTTCCATTTATTCTTCAAAAAACATACTCAAGGCAACCTCTAGTCACTTCTACTAGTGTGAAAATAGAAGATACTTTTTACAGTTACTTTTTACACTATATTATAGTGTTCAACAGCTTATACTGAAAGGACTGTACATGTACCACAGACAATGCCAATAGCTGAGTACTACAGGTAGTTCAGGTTTCATTACAGTCCAAAACCATCCACTAGGAGATAAAAATGTTAATATAACACAAGGCTGGTTTTCCTAAGTTAAAGTTTCATATTAAAAGCTTAAAATCCATCTACTGAGAGATAATAATGATAACCCAAAACACCTAGTTTTCTAAACTAGTTAAACTTGAAAATCATCATGAGATTCCAAGACCATACCTAAAACAATGAGATTCTACAACTCTATGATCCAGAGTACATCTATATACCACAAACAATGTTTGGTAAATTAAAACATCTTATCAACTTGAACAGTATGTGCAGAATAAATAAAAATAAAAATAAAGGATTATTTAAAGCATCTGCTTTTGCAACAGCTATAAAATATAATGCAATATTAACAAGTAAATGGAGAAGCTACACATTTCATGTGTGTTAATAATGGCAATACTATTGCATCTTCTACAATATCATGTTCCCTTCTATCACTGAGAATGTACTGCACCAAATGTGCATCATGAGAATTAAAGGAATGACTTCATTATAAAAAAATATGATTAGATATTATAATGATCTGTAGACTACTGGAGTCAAATAGCACCCTTCATCTAACAACCATTTAAGAGATTCACAGCATTTGTCTGACCGGCTCAACATTCAGTTTTCCCACTCAGCTAGTTCTAGTACCATAATATCCTTTCATGCCATGGTGATATTACACAACTATTACTGGCCAGTCTTGACTTACTGGTTATTCATGTAATGCAACACCATCAACAATAACTTTCAAATATAAGATATGGTATTGCAGCACCACATAATACACAGAACAAGCAGTTCTCATTGCGATAAAACTTTAATATACATAAGCAGGACATGGAAAAAAAAAAAAAGTACTGTTCTTACACTGAAAACACCTTGAACAGCACTATCCATATAGAGCACTCAGACAGCAAATATATACCTCCACCAAGACAGCACCACCCCCTTCTTGTTCTTGACCTCTGGCTTTAAAGTTCAAATTTAATCCCTTCTTTCTATGATGGCCTTCACTATCTTTTCCAAATCTGATGAAATTCCATCCAGCAGTTCTTCCATAATGGTGCTAACGGCCATATAAAAAACAAACCAAGCTAAAAACATAACCTCCTTGGCAGAGGTAATAATGATTAAACTGATACCTACTATCCAGTGAGGCTTGAAATGTAACAGTTACTAAAATTATACAAAGTAAAATTAATTTGCCCTTGGCTCCATGGTCCTAATCCTATCCTCGGAGACAACTAACAATGCTTACATGTGAAAAAGGACACTTAAACATCAACCTTAAATTCATATAATCCAAACAGCTAGTACCATATCAATATACCTAAAACAATCAGTCCTCATTATATGCCTGGGATGTGTCCAATAAAATGAAAATTTCTTCCATACAACTGATAATAGACACCGGCAAATCAATTGCATAAGTAGCAATGGATCATTAACCCCCTCAATCTGAAGATGTCCTTTATATACTGTAGTATTCTTGTTACCATCAATGATTTAATTCGTATTAGGAGACCTTTAGATCAAGAGGAATTAAGTCTAGCTCTTGATAACCCTTTCACTAAAAGAGGTTTCCATAAGGTGAGTAAAAGTGTGGAACTGCAAGAATTAAAAACAATATGTCACTGGATTGACAGAATTAAAAAGAAAGTATTTCTGTTATGCAATGTGAATGTAACAGCAAGAAAAAATTTAAAGGCGACTCATAATGAGGACTTACTGTAACATGGGGAATTCTTGCAAAGCTCCTTTGAAAGTGGAGTGTAACATTATACTACTGTGAGTGATATTCCAGTATAACTCTCTTGCTACCATGACATCTTTTTTACATTTACTAAAGGCATTTTTTTTTCTTCTCTCTCTCCCTATTTCTTCTAGTTGTTGTTCCTATTTTCTTATCAATGCTTGCTGCAACATTATTATGATAATATTTTTAGACTGATTAGCCTGACACTTTCAACAGTGTGCATGTACAGTATCTAGGTCTAGTATCTTGAGACATTTTTTTCAGATTTTTGTTTTTGATCTTAAGAATTATTTTATACACCCCCAAAGTGTAAACGGACAGGTGCAGAACCACTTAAAGACAGGCATGGAACCATTACTGTCAAAACACCATTCCAATAAAGGCACATGTACTATTTGTTTTCAAAATGCAGTTATAATTTAGGGCAAGTTCAGTTCGAGTGTGCTCAGTCTGTTATAAATTTACAAGAGAAAACAGATTATGTATTTTGCTTAGACAGTGATGCTATACCAGAAGAAATGTTTGGGAAATACATTTGTGGACAAATGTTGCATCTACTGTATTGCTCAATGTTTGCCTGCAATTACCTGGCAATTTTATTAAGATTTGGTGGGACTTTTAAAAACTGGAATAATTAAATACAGTTTAGCTTTCCTTTACGCTTTCACAACAAGGGATTCTCATCCACGCACTATAAAATAATATGGAATTTGTGGGAGTATAATACAAAAGGTGTCATGGTACAGAAGAGGCCAATGAAGGAAGAAAAAGAAAGAATTTTTTAAAAAAGTGCTTCAAAATGCCACTAAAGACAAATTACGGGTGCTACACAGTATTTAAGGGCATGATTACTAACTCTAATGCTAACTAAGAATGAACATCCATTTTCCAAATACACTGAGATATATCTTACAAGCTTTTGATAAAACTGACAAATTTATCTAACTCATATTTCAGAGCTTTGTGATTGTGTGTGTATATAATCCTATATTTAATGTTACTGATATGTACCTTGCAATGCTTTATTAGAAAAACTTTTGGTACTGTGCTTTACAGTCAGCAAACAATCATAATATACCACATAACATCAGATTTATAAAATCATCATCATCATCATCATCCGGACCTCCTTTCCCATCCAAGGGCAGGGTGAGGAGTAGCAATGTCCAGACAGCACAAACCTGCCCAATCCAAATAGGCCACACTTCCATTCACTCATCATTCAAGCCACCAGAATCCTGGCTCTACCGGATACGTCAAAAAACATTCACCACATTCTGCAGCTTCACACAAACCATTTACTCCTCATCACACAGAGGTACAACAAAGAACAGCTCACAATAGCAATACTAAATTTAAAAATTTAAAAAATGTCTTCATTAACCCGCCCCGTGCCAGTGCCATTTTAAAACGGCATTATGCAACTGCGCACTCAGTGCCAGTGCCGTTTTAAAACATCATTTTTTTTTCCCAAAAATCATGGACAGCACAATTTTCAAACTAGGCACGCAACTCTTCCACCACCTTGCCTCAGGCGCTCATGCCTATACACCCACGCGCTGAGTTATCGCCAACGCTCTGCCTCACTCTGCTTGTACCACTCATACTGTACAGTCATGTCTTGCCGCAGTCTCTCTGATGAGGAGATTCAGGAGCTCCTGAAGGTGCCCTACACTGGCAAAAGCGACGTTGACGACGACGTGCAAGATAAGGATTATGTGCAACCGAAAGATGAAAGTACTAGTGATGAGGAAATACCCACACCAAGGAAATCCAGGTATGTGGGGTACAGTATGCTAGTACCTGAGGGATGAGGCCATCAGCACGTCGTTGCCCAGCCCTACGTGACGAGGAGGAGGATTCAGAGAAGGAAGGTGAGGTTTCTAGTATTCCTGGGTGGCTAGGGAAGCCGAAGATTTCCCCACGTGGGTTTGGAAGTGTTAGGAGGAAGAGAGGGAGATGTGGGAATATTCCACTGGCTGGGGACACGAGTGAGTCATCTCACCCATGCTATCCCTCGCACCCACGTGACCCAGCCCGCCCTAACACCTCAGGACAAAATGTTCCCCCATTCCCCGCACCCAGCACATCCACAGAAAGTGTTCCCCAATCCCCCACACCCAGCACATCTCATGAAAGTGTTCCTCCTTTTGCTACATTTTCCAGCACATCGCGGGAAAGTGTTCCCCTATTCCCCACACTTCCCAGCACTTCCAGCGAGACTTTTCCCTCCTTCCCCACACTTCCTCACGCTTCCCCACGGCCCTTGGATAAGGGAAGTGATGAAGTAATGTTGACATCGTAAGTGTAAGACGATGTATTCACACTGAGACACTCAGAAATACTCTTACAGTGTCTGTGTATACTGAAGGCATGTTGTAAATAATTTACCATAAGTGTAAGTGCAGTACATAGTGAAGTAAAGTTGTATGTAAGTTACCGTAAATGTAAGACGAAGGATGCACAGTGAGAGAGATACATGACAGGTGACAGGTGTTGCAGTACTAAGTGATTTATATGGGAAAAAAAGATGTTTTCTCTATGAAATCCAGTGAAATTTTTTTTTTTATGCAAATGAAGTGAACTGAAAAGTGTAAAAAACATTCCTAGACCTTCCCAGAGTAACATTGGCCAGAATACCTGAGTTTACCTTCATAGAAAACGAGGCTCTCTCGCCTTTGCTGCAGTTCTTCTGGGAAACCACACCTGAGGGGCGGACCGGGGACTTCCAGAAAACACACTTCTAGCCTCCGGTGAGTCTTTAAATGGTCATATTCGTTTTTTGCACATCAAAATCTATCATCTTAGCCTTAAAAAAAAAAAAAAAAAAAAAAAAAAAAAAAAGGCCAGCACTGGCGTGCCACATTATGTCTGGGATGACCGGCACGCGGCGGGTTATACTTCATATATGTGAAACCAAAAACATGTATATGATGGAATAGCAATGATACAAATAATGGATATTTTAATACAGTACCTGTACAATACTGGGTGTGAACATTCCAAGTGAACATCAAATACTGTATAGAGCAACACTGCTACACTACCTGGAACCATTCAAACATGTGCTGCTATGGTACGTCTAACTTTGAGCCACAGGAAAGCATTCTAAGTGACATTGTAGGTTTCACGGCACTTTTTTCTAGACAATACATTATGCCTATTACACTCTGATATTTTCTTACTTTTTTTTTATATAATATATATAAAACCAATGTACTTTGTCTCAGTGAAGTAAAAGAGGAAGGTGAGATATGCACAATAAATTGTTAAGGAATGAGTTTTACAAAATCTCCAGTGCCACTTACAATACAGCTCACAGAACTGTCAGCATAAACAGAAAATAACTTGGTATATAAAAATACAGCCATGACACTGGCTTCACCCTGGCCAGCACTCATAAGATCGCTTCTCTATGTATTACAGTACTAAAGTGGGTCAAAAAGAGACAAACATTTCTTTCTCTTGTTACACTGACATGTTAAGGACAACATACATGAAACTAAGGCTATCTTCCTGGTGGATCAGGTGGCATCATACCACTTCTTCCTTAGTGATTTATTTTACATGTTATACCTTAATATTCTCTTGTATATTACACACATTTGTTCAACATCAACATACTCTGCATTAACAATATCCAGGAGAATTATGAAGGAATCACTTTCAAATAAACTGCAGAGGGAGTGCCACTGAGAAATCTCCAGAGCCACTTAGAATACCACAACTATTTTCTGTGTGTGTTTGATAACACTATCACTTAAAGTTACTTACAGATCCTTAGTTACCACTATTTTGCACTGATTTATTTTGTTAACATACTATTCAACAAGGCAGTGGTAATATTTGCTTCAGTAATCCTATCATTTGAACCCTTTCAGTACAATGACATCTTTTATACTTTATTCCTACTACCACCGGATAATGCTATTCTGCTTATGAGAAACTTTCAGAAACGGAGAGGTTAGACATACAGTGCCATTTTAGGTATGAAAGAGGACTTAATAACACTTCTTCCTTGGCAGTTTGTTTTGCGTATTACTACTTCACAATCTCTTGTATGTTATTTACTCTATATCATTTAATATTAATGTAGGCTGCATCAATAACAAACAAGAGGATAATGAGGTGCAATGTGTAGAATGAACTGCTTAGGTAGAGGTGCTATGAAAACTCCAAAGCCACACGAGGTCTCCCAAAAGATGAATATAATTCTCTGGGGGTAGGAAGAATAAATTAACAAAAGACATGATCACAGTGACTGGGTTAAATATTCAAGTAGGCATTCATATACCTGCATTTGTGTACGGCATCCATCAACATACAAAATCTGTGTAGAATCTGTATTCACAAAGTAATTCGTAAGTATTTCACTGATGGCAATGCAGCATATTCCTTCCTAGCCCCTTGAATCCAGGAGATGTCCTTTTTACTATATATACTCGTATGCCTGCCCTCTTGTGATGCTTTCATTCAGCTCAGGACAGACTTATTAAACTGGCAAGTTTAGATATAGGCTTAATAAACCCCTTCACTAAGAAAGGCCTTTCCTATGCTGAATGGCTAAAATAAATTAATGAGGACATTACCCGGATTCAATGGGTTAACCACTTCAGCACAACTGTTGTGTTTTTAAATTTTATTCCAGCTACCCCCAGATGCCCCTTGACTGAATACAAACATCTGGTAGTGGCAAAAATGAAATACAATATACAGTGTGGTCCATATAAAACACTTCTCCTCCAATTGACAGAATGAGCTGTTGTGGGTTGTGGGACAGACTCGGTCAACGTTATCAATGCCTACCCTGCATCAATTACTGATTTCCTACTCCCAGTGAAACCTCCATACCCACACCAGCAGACCGAGTTGCCTCCACAACACATAAGATACTGCCAGGTGAGCTTTTATTGAAGTGTTATTTATGGATCACCCTGTACATCATTGGACTGATGTGGTACAAAGAAGATAATCAAGTGTTACTTAAAGCACAGAAGGCAATGGAATGATTAGTGGCAGTTTCATAAACAACAGACTCACCAAACAGAGTCAGTTTCCTGCAATTTGCATCAAGCAACTGTATATCACTTATAGGTAATTATTAAGTTCATTTGCACAGTATTATTTATGGATTTTATACAAACCATGATGTTGGAGGGATACCTTCATGTGGTTGTACCAACATTACCAGAGCTACTGCCTGGTTATACAAATGTCCCTCATGTCTCTCTTTATTTCCCAAAAGGAGGATGGTGGACTGCAAAAGAGCAACTAAACCTGCAGTCCACTGAGTTTACATTCAAATGAGGATGAGGGCACAACAACAATGCACACCAAACTTAACAAGACATGAAATAATTAAGAGTGCTAAATACTGGTACAGTGACCCCTCCAATTATGCGACTAATGTATCATTAACTTGTTCCGTGGAAATGGAATTCGTGCAAATGGTACCATAGAAACCCATATTATAGGGCTAACTGGTAGGGTGAAATCCAAAAATTTGACCAAAGTCCCCCTTTTGACAATCATGACAATTTTTGACCAGCCCCAGTCATACCTAATATTTACTGTAGCAAACATACAACCTGCAGGAACATCAATGGGCACAAAAAAGGGTTAATTAGAGTGCACAAAGTGGTAAATAAGTAGTGATCACTTACCATGACAGGGGATGGAGCAATGTTTGGGTGATGGTGGGGGGATATATCACTTTCACTTTTAAAAATTAAAATATTTCTGGTGCCTCTTGTTCCTACTGTAGAGAACAATAATATGTTTCCATAAACACACATGCAGACAGTGCCAGGGTGATGCCACCAGGCTGCCTCCTTTGTGCTACATAACCTATGAAGCTGTTCGCCTGCTTTGGCTGAATTAAATCCATCTATGCATCTCACTCTCACTTTTAATAAATAATAAAATATTCTTGGTGCCTATAGCTCCTTGTCTGGAAAATAAGAAAATGTCTACATAAACCTGCATGCAGATGTTTGGTGCCAGGCCATGTTGACACGTCACTGTGCTGGACTTTGGACTGTCAGCACTACGCAAACCATGTTTTTTAGGGGGCTGATTTAGAGATTTTTTTGTGCAAACAAGATCTTTCTTGTGCAACAAGAATCAGGGTAGGGTTTATCTCTCTGTGTAAATGGTAAAAATAACAAATGGTGCCCGTGTAATCTGAGGGGTGACTGTATTTCAGTTTCTTCCTTCTTTACCAAGGTCGAGGTCAAAGAATACCAAGTTTAGGATTGAAGTATGTGGCTTTCAATTTTATTTACTCTGGGTCCTGTTAGGTTTGGTTTGGCTAATACCCATAATTAAGACTAATTTGGTTTTCTCTCTTTACTAAATTTAAGATCATGGAATGACAAGGTCAGGATCAGAGAATGTGGTTTTAATTGTAATGTTAGTCTAGCTAATTCATTTAAACTAGGCAGTGATTCTCATTATTTGCAGTTTGTTTTTTGTAGCTTGGTGGCAGAAGGCAATACTACAGCTCTACATCCTTTCCATAGCACTTTTTCATTACTAGCACCACATGCTAGTGTCGCTCTCTTGTTACAACACAGCACTCAATAAAGTGAGAAGGCAACTGTATGCCCAGTTAAAGTGAACAGTACATGGGTCTTCTTTGTTATGTTTTGTGTAGTATCAACAAACATAGCTGTGCAACTAAACTAAACCCCTGCAATCCAGTGACGTATTTTCTACCTTATTCTTGCAACTGTCAGACAATTTTACTCAATTTACAAGAGCCTCCAAGTAGTTAACGGATTAAGGAAGGCTGTATCTAACCCTTCCAGTTTGAAGTTTCATAATTTGAATAAATTTATCAGGATACAGCAAACATAAACAAAAATATTATGTAACTGGTTTAAAGGATTTAACCCAATCAGCCTGATGGCATATACTCAATTTTATTCTTGCTCTCTCCAGGCAATTTTATTCAGCTATGGAGAGACATTTTGAATCACAGAGGAAAGAGATACCTGTTTTTTAGAAACGTTAAGAGGTTATTCTAGGATCAACTCTGATAAAAAAAAATGCTATCTCAACATGGATCCAATTCTCAACCATTACATAAGTACAGCTACTGATGACCTTATAAGCTACTCATGTGGGAGACCATATTTACCCATAAGGTCACCAGCATAGTATGGCTGACCCTCATTATACAATGGAATGGTATGCAATGATTTGCTTATATGACGACAAAACAGTTTGGACTTTCTTCCATATACAACAGAATTTTCACTTATATGATGATTAGGATCCCTTAAGACACCTCAATGGTCGATAAACGATCTCTATTTTCACTTATGCAGTTGCCCTCACGCAAATCTACTGTCAGTTGTTTGTTCTAAGATGGCATTTACACTCACCACTTTCGGGTGTCTTAGCGTCGGTGATGGAATAACATTATAGTGTTAGAGCTCAAACAGCAAGTGAACTGCAGTAACTAAAGTCAAATAACTACCAGTTCAGGGTGTCGGAAATTTGTGTTTAGATTTATTTTTTGTGGTAGGCAGCAAGTGAAATGCAGTGAAAAGAAATAATGACCAGTTAAGGTGAGCTGGAAACTTGTAATTAGCCAGCTGGGTGGGTGTACTGGGTGATCCTAGGCCACATACATACACCCACTGACCCACTTTATAAATGATTTGATATACAATAGATCATTATGCATTGAATTTTTCATAAACATCCTACTCGTAAAACGAGGGTGTGCCGTAACTGCAACTCTGTAACGGGATCCATGCTGATATAGCATTTACCACCCAAAAACAGTCCTGGAATAACTTCATGAAGTTTTTTTTTTTTCTCACATGGTATCCTGGATACAGCCTTCATTTACCCCTTCAATATGATAGAACTTCCCTTCATTAAATAAAACCATCTGGAGCTGACAAAAAAGAAAAAAAAAGAAAAAAGTGTAGAAAATCTGTCTTCTGATTCAAGGGGCTGCAAATTACCATTTTCGGTTGCATTAAGCACTAAGCACGGTTTTGTAATGGATAAACATATAAACTCACATGATATTCTTGAGGTGTCGGGTCTTGCGTATGAGGATGGAACAACAGGAAAGGCTACCGTTTGCCTTTTCCATTTCTGAGAAGGCCAACGGCTTTAATGTCCAATGAGACAATTTCTCTTCAAACACCTGGCAATAATATTTATAGTAAGTTAAAGAAAATTATCGTACTATAGTAATGAGAAATTTATATAAAGCTTTTTCCATTCCTAAGAACACATGCTTTAATGTCTCATAACAATAATAATCATCCTCATCCAAACATTTTTTCTCATCTAGGGATGGGGTGAATAATGGTAATAACAGTACCGTAAGATAGGGTAACTGGGCACTTAGTGGGGGAACCAGGCACCCACTAAGTTATTTGCAAACTTTCCTATACAAAACCAATAAATCTTTAATTTTCTAAACTTTTCTGGTGCTAATTGTAGAGCTAAGTCCACCAGCAATAATATACCTCAAAATCAAGAGTTAGAAATTGGAAAAAGTAGTCCACTGATCCTTACATGCATAAGAGTGACGTTTTCGAGAATTCACAGAAGCCCCAACATTGGAAACGTTAAGGGTACGTTATCTATGTTAGAAGTTAGCTACAAGACTCTACTTATGCTCATTTATTGGACAATATCAAAGGTCAGATTGGAACTAGTAACAGGTTTCTACAGTTAAGCAATACCCGGTAAATACAAGGGTAACTCAAGTGGAGTAACTGGGCACTTTGGGGAGGGCAACCGGTCATATTAACTATCACTGTTTAGTTTTTAAATATGTCTCAAAGGCTCCTAGCCATCTACTGCTATACTGCTAAGTATCAAGGATGCACCAGGCTCTGAATCTGTTAGCTTGTTTGTCTACAGAACCGCAGTGATGATGCAGAACTACAAAATCCTGAGTAGCAGGAGTACACCTGCTTAAGTTTATGTATATTATGTTTAACTGCCTAAATTTATATTACTTAGTAGTAGTCAAAAGTAATGAGCACCTTCATACAGTAACAAAAAGGTCTGGGTGCCCAGATGCCCCATCGTGTGGGGTAAATGTGCACCCACCTTGTTTTATTTCTAAGGAAGTTGTTTTTGTATCCTTAAGTATGTGTCTGGTTCCAAAAGGTAGCCCTAAATGAGTTATTTAAAAACATTTTTCACTTTTCCAAATTCCTGCACATCTCTTAATACTGACCAAAAAGATGTCAAAATGGTGCCCGGTTACCCCATCTTACAGTAATAATAATAATAATAATAATAATAATAAAAATAATCTTTCCTTCATTCTTTCCTCTTCCTTCTGGCTTTGGGTGACTCTACACTGAGTGACAAGCCAAATGGTTTCCTGTACACCAGAAAATCATTTACTACACTGGGTGGTAACCATATAACCAAATTATGGCGCCTGGTGGTTTACTGGGTAATCAAGGTTCTCCAGTTGGATGGAGCCTGTGTAGGTTTATACCTAAGGGGTGGTTGGGGTTTACTGCCCATGTAATGCCACTCAGGGATGAGTGAGGCTGGTCACTCTCATCTTAAATGTCAGGACCAACTTGCTTAGCCCCGGGCATCTACACTCCTCATGGAGCAGCATAGGATTCGATGTTGGATGGATGGATAAAAATAATAATAATTACAATTATAACTAGTGGTGGGTGGGGACGCTCACCATCCACTCACTCGATGTAGTGCTGCTTAGGGTGTCTGCCCTTTCCTCTCTTCTTTCCTTCCTCTTCTGTCTTTCTTTCCTTCATTCTTTCCTCTTTCTTCTGCCTATGGATGACTTTACACTTCCTCTTCTGTCTTTCTTTCCTTCTTTCTTTCCTCTTCCTTCTGCCTATGGGTGACTCTACACTGAGTGACAAGCCAAATGGTTTCCTGTACACCAGGAAACCATTAACTATGCTAGGTGGTACCCATATAGCCAAATTATGGCACCTGGTGGTTTACTGGGTAATTAAGGCGCCCCAATCGGATGGAGCCTGTGTAGGTTTGTACCTAAGGGGTGGTTGAGGTTTATTGCCCATGTAGTGCCACTCAAGGATGGGTGAGGCTGGTCATTCTCATCTTAAATGTCAGGACCAACTTGCTATGCCCCCCATGGGGTGACATAGGATTGGATGATGGATGGATGGATAATAACAATAGCTATTAAAAATATCATTATCATCCATCCTCCTTTACCACCTCAAGGTGGCATGAAATAGGGTCCAGACAGCCACAAAAAACTTGAAAATGAGATACGGTACTAAACAGTCTGCCCAACTTAATAAGCCACACCACCTATTACTCACCATTCAAGCCTCCAGAATCCTGGCTCCACCTGGTAAGTCAAAAACACCCTGTATGTAGCTTCACAGAGTCAATTCAGTGAGTGTCATGTTAAAAAGGAGTGCCAAACCCCGGTCATACAAACCTCCACACAAAATTCATCCAGCCAACTCAATTGCTTGTCTGTTCCTTAGCCCTGTTAGTTCCAATACCTCTGTCACGCACACTCATCTAGCATATCTATCCACCTTACCAATCCTCCTCCCACCTTCAAATTTGTTCAAATATAATCCTTTCTACTGTACTATTCAATTCACACTCACTCTCTCTAAATGCCCACACCACCTAAGCACATTCACTTCAACTTGGATATCCACACAGTTCCATATTCTGCAACTTTCGTACATTACATTACTGTAGCAGGGGAGAATAATACTGGAAGGCAACTGGAAGCCATTTGTCAGGAATGGAGCCTGTGCATTTGTAACTCATATTTTAAGGATAAAGATGCAAAAAAAAAAAAAAAAAAAAAATACACAGTACTGAAGAAATGGACACAGTGCCGAAAGGAGTCTGACTGATTATAAGCTTGTAGAGAGAACGATGCTTGTGAATGTTGTCGATAAGAAGGCATGGACAGAACGATGCAGAGGTCTATCAGACCATATGATTGTGGTATACAAGGTTGGGCCAAGAGGAGTGAGGTGGATAAAGAGAGAGGAGCAGTCAGGATGAAAGACTGAAAAAGAAGCTGAGAAAGAAAGAAGAGGCAGATGAATACCAGACTAAAGTAATGAAGGCGTTGGTGGCACTGAATTAGGAGCAAATGGATCTGGACAATTTGTGGAATGCATATATATAGGGAATGTTTAGTTAGGACTACCAATGCAGTGTGTGGTGTTGCAAGGTTAGCGAATAAGTAGAATGCTACAATGTGGTGGGGAGAAGAGGCTGAAAGAGCAGTGGACGAAAAAGGCAAACAGCTAAAGTGGATGTAGGAAAGCAACTCAAACGAAAAAAGTGAGTACACTGAGGGTAAGAAGTACTGTATGTGAAACAACTAGTAAAGAGGGGAAAGAAAAGAGGTAAATTGATGATCTTGGAAGAAAAATGAATGCAACTTACCTTGAAAATTGTCAACTTCTGGAAAAAAGTGCAAAAATGTAAAAGTGAAAGTGGAAAGAAATGTGAAAGTATGAAGGATGAAAGTAGAAGACTACTAACTGGTGGAGGTGAAGTAAGGAGCAGATGAAAAGAATATTTTGAAAGACTGATGAATGTGAATGGAGAGAGCAAAGTGGCTGTAAACATGATTGGCTTTGGTGGTGTGGAGAGAAGGAACGCAATGCCACGAAATGTAACACTGGCAGAAGTGAAGAATGCTGTTTAGTGGCTGAAGAATGGGAAAGCAGTAGGGGTTAATGAGGTGTATGTAGAGATGATTAAGAGTAGCAGGGAGGATGGAATGAAGAATTTGCTTGAAATATGCAAAAAAGCATGGATAAGTGAAACCGATGGGCTGGATATTGCAACGATGGATAGTTGAGAGTTTACTGTACAGCAAACTCTCAATTATCCGTTGGTGCAATATCCGACAAAGCTCAGCTCTATGAAAGCAATATCTGACAATTTTATGCGACATCCAGCACTGAAACGGGACTTAGCTGGCGGTCCAATGCAACATCCAGCATTGAGGGGTCTCAACTGGCTCGCAAGCAGTAGCCAACCAGCACCTGGGAAAATCCTGAAACTCGGGAGCCAGTGAAAATGCCCACTACGTGCCAGCCAATCAGAATCTGTCATGGGCATGGTTTATCCAGCATGCCAAGAATACCACTGCCCCCTCATTCTTGCCCATGGATGTTGTGGAGTCAAGACGTGCCAAGGCGTTCCCGCTCTTCTGACCATGCGGTTGCAAAACCCAGGTGCTTTGACTAACTCTGTGGTGCCCTATGTTCATGCTATTGAACTGTACTGTATTGCAAAGTTAATGGCCTGTCAGTGCTCATGTCCTAGAGGTCTACTGTGATTGTTAAACTAACCTTGTACTGTACTGTGTACTGTACTGTTTACGAATGCAGACCCCCCAGTGCTGTCTCTCCCCATCGATGCCAACACTTAGTGAGAAATACAACAGTACACTATGTCTATCTATCTATCTATCTATAGCCCGACGCCCTAATCCCGCAAAGGGTGGCCGCAGACAAAACGCCTCCAAGTCACTCTGTCACCCACCATTTGACTCCCCTCCCCCCAACTCACTGTACTGTATCATTACCGCATTGTTTTTATTTGCTTAGTTTTCATCTTTTACTCACTGTAAAGTGGGTCCAGACAGATAAAATCACAATATCTGGCCCAAAGCCAAATGTGGAGCTGGATATGCATTATCATGCATTTCATGTTATTCGGTGCAGGGCTCGGCTGAATTACCACGGATAATTGACAGTTTACTGAACTACTATTTCTTTGATCTTTTACCAAAGTATAGGTACAGATGAGTGAAACTGTTGGACCAGATATTGCAACGATGGATAATTGAGAGTTTAATGTACTACTGTTTCTTGGATCTTTTACCTCAAAATACAGGTACAGTCAGATCTTGCTACACATCTGTTCACTATGTGATAAATCACTATAATGATGAACAAAAAGTCAGACCCATTTTTGGAATAACAATGGCAAAGTGACTGCGAATTCATTAGAATGATGCCTCCCTGTCAGGTGTTTGGGCCAAGATGGCCACCCAGAGTTTACATTTGCTGTAATCATCTGACCTATTGCATATCAACTTACTGTACATCGATGTCAATTAAACACTGGTTCAACAGGAATATGTTGGGGGACGGGGGCCATGTACCCGCTAATAAAATCTCATCCTTTTAGGTTTGCCTTCCATGCCATCTGTAGCACCATGCTTTCCACTACAAGCAGCATCCTTACCAAACATGATTTCCAATTCACAAGTTTCAGGACTTCACACACAAAAAGTTACCACTCCACTACTGTACACTACACTATTCTCTGCGTACTTGCACTGTTATTTGGTGATACCAATAATGTTTCAATGGCCTTGCATGGGCAAGATGGAATGAAAGAGAGATGATCACAATACATGTGAACAATGGGCAGCCATCTCGGCTTAAACGTGTAACTGTTAGCTTGCGCAGGCGGCCCTGCATACATACAGCATTGTCATACGCCGCCACTACAATTATCATATAAAAGAATTCTGCTACTGTTAAATGGAAACTGAGTATAATTTTTAAAATCTGTTCTACCAAGTTAGCCCATGTCAAACTGCCATATACCGGGTTGTGACTGTACAAGCAGATCCTGTTATATGAGTGGGACATGTTAACGGAGCACTGCTTGAACGGCAAAAACTCATATAACGAACTATACAACTTATAGGGAAAAACAAGATTAGGTTAACTGACCCCCATCAACCCAAGTCCTGGTAATTTTATGGAAGAATAAAAACTATAAATGCCTTATACAAACCTATCTATCTATCTACTGCCAGATTACTTAATCCCATACGGGGTGGTCACAAATATATCGCCTCCATGTCGCCCTGTCCAACACCATTTCACTGCCCTCCTCCCTGCTCATGCCCCCCTCTCCCATATACCTCTCTATTCCATCTCTCCACCTCATCCTCGGTCTCCCCCTCCTTCCACCTCACTCACATACACTCTCCTTGTTAGTATCTCACTCTCCATCCTCTTCACATGGCCAAACCATCTCAATGTATTTCTCCTAATGCTTTTATCACATCCACATTCACACCACAACACTCTTTCACTTCCTCATTTGTCAGTCTATCTCTCCATGTAACTCCACATGCTCCTCTCAAATAACTCATTTCTGCTGCTCTCTCTTCATTTGTGTTCCAACAAGGTCCAAGCTTCATTTCCATACATTAGAGTTGGTGTCACAATACAGTACTATCATACTGTGACTTTTTTACTTCCATGCTCACTTCCCTATTTCTTATCATTGTTTTCAAAGAACCAGCAACCTTTCTTCCTTGCTGTAACCTTTCAAGCACTTCATCCTCCAAACTTCCATCCTTACTCATCACACTATCCAAGTACTTAACCCCTTAACCGCGGGGCGTCACTTTCGTGACGCTTGGGAGCAAGGGATCATACCGCGGGGCGTCGCTTTTGTGATTCTGTGTTATTTTGAATTCACCCGGGCTTCCAAGTGGGGGCTTGTATCATCTATCAGTACTGCCAATGTCCAACACTAGTCAGCACTCCTAATCTCATCTGTACTCCCATCCATTGTTGACAATTTAGCCATTTCTCCCCGTTCTTGACTCTCCTCCCTACCCCCCCTCCATTACCCTATCCTCTCGCTTGCCCGGCCGTGCTACGCTAAGTAAATCTTCCCTGGAATTTTTCACTGATTTCATCCATTGAAATAGGCCCTATGTCCTATTCTTATACCAAATAATATATACAAGAAAGAAATAAGGTAAGTGAGAGTGCCATACACCTGGAATTGGCTAATTATCACCTGACAACACCTCACGTGCACTCGTTCGCTAATTTTCGCTGTTTTTTTCCCCTTGAAATATGCCGTATAATCTATTTTCGTAATAAATATACATGTAAGGAGGGAAGGGAGAAGCCCAAGTGATACTTACATTCACCTGGAACTACCTAATTTATAATGTATTGTCTAGATTTCCTGCCAATCATTTCAGTGCTAGACAAAGCTGTTTCAAGATCTAACATTGGTAGCTCTGAATATATATCTCCTAAGTAGGCCTCTAATCTATTTTCGTAATAAATATACATGTAAGGAGGGAAGGGAGGACCCTAAGTGATATTTACATTCACCTGGAACTACCAAATTTATAATGTATTGTCTAGATTTCCTGCCAATCATTTCAGTGCTAGACTTAGCTGTTTCAAGAACTAATATTGGTAACTCTGAATAACCCCTAAGCAGGCCTCCACCCCGGCCCTCCGTTATCAGTTTACTCTCATCTTCTGAAGCGAGGGTACGTATGTTTCTTCTTGCTGACTTCAAGGTCTTTTTTCACCCCCATGCAAATGGCCCTGTGACCTTTACCCCCTATTAAACCTCGTGTGGAAAGAGGTAAAGGGCTGACACTTGATAAAAGAGTGACTACGATCTTTCTATTGAGTAAAACAGTGCAAGTGGAATTGTAAATAATGTGTAAATAATGTGTAAACAGCAAGTGAAAGTAATGAATGTAAATATACGTGAACAATGGAAAATAGTTTTATAAGTTATTTCAAGTGACAGTGCATAACACAGTGTAAATAAAATAGAAATGTAAATAACGTAAATAAAATAGAGAACGTAAATAGAAATGTAAATGAGTAGTATTATAAGAATACGAGTATATACCCTAGGAGTAATGAAAGTGAAAGTTTCACTCTAGCCTGTCTGAATGCTATGAGTTATGAGAGTGAAGATGAAAGTGACATTCACTCTCAATGCCAGTATACAGGACGAGAAAGTGAATGTTACGTATTTTACTGAAAGAAATTGAATCCCTACAGTGACAATAAACTAATACTACTGAAGGAAACTTATGGATAAAGACTGTAGATATATATAAGTGTTATATAGTAATAGAAATATAAAGTGTGAGGGGTTTTATGAATAATAAATGACAGGGTACCAAGAGCGAACTAGTGCCAGTGCGACGATCAGACGCGCATGTAATTTCCATTGCTTTCACAGTGTTTTTTTTTTTTAGTATGGATCCCAAACTACTTGAAAATTGTAGAATAGTGTTTATAGTGTTTGTATCTGGCTGTGGTAATCATATTACGGGTTGTCGGGAAGTGTAAAGTGGAGACTTCGTTACCCTTCTTCAGAGGTCTCCACAAGTCCTACGGTAACCGACGAAGGCTCAACAATCATTCCAGGAGAAAGCTGAAGGTATGTGCCATAAGCATATGTAATTTTATTATTCTAGGACTAATAACTGATTTTTGGCAAATATTTTTTGAGAGTCTGTCGGAGCCCAAATAACCCCGCGGGACACGCAAAGTCATTGGTAAACAAGCCCGCGGTGTAGGGGTTAAATGCACTCACATTTTCCATTTTCTAATCATCCCACCTCACTGTACATTCAGTGGCTTCATTTCCCTCGAAGACCATAACGTTACTTTTCCCAACATTCACCTTTAGATCCTGTTTCTTACACACTCTCCCAAACTCATTCACCATGCCTTGCAGTTCCCCTTCATCTTCACTTATCAATACAGTTTCATCTGCTAACAACAGTACAGGAAGTTTCCAAATGCTGCCCTCTCTCCTTAAGGCAACTCCAAACACTGCCCTACCTTGTATCTCTTTTATACTCCACCCATATACAGACTGAACAACCATGGTGACATGACACATCCCTGTTTCAATCCAACATTCAGATAGAAAAATTCACTCAGTTCACTGTCCACATGCACTACAGCCTAGCACCCTCATACATGCTCTTCACTGCATTTTTTTAACAACTTCCCATTTACTCTATTCTTAACATTGTCAAATACCCAATAATAATGTAGAATTAAGACTATGAAAGCAAATGAAAAGGGGAAATGGCATGAATAAATTACAAGAAGTTAAAGGCATGGCACAGGCTGGGCACGAGCTCACAGGGCTAATGACGATTCAGAATTTCCAGCTTCGTGGCTAAAGTAATAGGAAAATGAGCATGCTTGCAAAGGTAAGGTGTGCTTGGGAGGCATTATGTAAGCTTTCTGAGCCTGCAACACAACACAAAAGAACAATAAAAACTCTAGGTACGGTAGCAGGCACACACGGAGTACTTCTGATGTCCATGGCAACTGGTGCAAGAGACAGGAAGTGAGCAAGCGTGGTGGGGAGTGGAAGGAGAGGATGGCAGGGGGTGCACAGGGCCTGCAAGCTCCTCCCACCCACCTTTACGTTACGGTCCTGTTGAGTCTGCAGTTGGAAACTAGAGCTTTTCTAATTTTCCACTCGTGCCAAATCATTTTCCTGCAACATCAGATTTTCGCGCTCGTATCACCAAATTTGGGTCTAAATTGAACCATTCTCACATTGTTGGTTTACTGTGTAGCAGATGTTCGTATAACATGACCCAACTGTACTTTGTTTTGTTGATTTGAACAAGACCTCAGACAGAGTGCCCCGGGAGGTGACGAAGTGGACAATGAGAAAGCTTGGGATTAAGGAAAGATTGTTTAGAGTGGCTATGGTAAGGTACAAGGGTGGCTGCACCCAGGTGAGAGTTAACAGAGGTCTGAGTAATGAACTTTCTGTGAATGCTGGTGTGCAGTAGGGGTCAGTTTTATGCCCCTATTATTTATTACAAGGCTTGAGAGAGGGGTGTGTGAGTTGGGAGCAGGGCAGTCAAATGGAGGGGGACAGGACGATGTGGAGGCGATTTGTTTGTGGCCACCCCAAACGGGATTGAGGCGTCTGGCAATAGATAGATAGAAACTCTTTCACGTAACTTCAGAACTGGACTCCCACGGGAGGTGTTGTATGCCGATTGTGGTGTTCATAATGGAGAACGAAGGTAGTAAAGGAGAGATCTAGGAGGTGGAGGGATATAAAGGAGCATGAGGCTTTTAGAGTACATGCAGATAAAACAAGTGATGATATCTTGGACAGGGGACAATATTGTCCATGCTGAGAGAGTGTGACCATGCACAGTTTCCCAGAAGGATGTGGGAAATATGCTCCATTTTATGCACCGATTGTGAGATGTGGGTGCAAAGAGATGTAGTGGTACTAGAGGTAAGCTGCAAAGTAATACTGATTTTGAGAATGGTATGTAATAAAAAGCAGAGTGGTGGGAAAAGACTGATCTTGTTGGAGAGTCTCTTGAGTGTGTAGAGTTCTGTTATTTGGAGGATATGCTAAAGGGTCTTGCATGCAGCATGTGTTAGGAGTGTACAGGTAATGCTGTATGGCAGAGACATGGGCAGTAAGAGATGAGGATACTTGTAAACTTAAAAGTACAGAGATGAGAATGATTAATTGGATGTCAAACGCATCCCTGAATGACTGGCCCAGGGGGTCAGAACTGCGAATGAAAAGCTGAGAGGAAGAATGGAACCTGAATGTAGCCTAATAATGTTGTGATGAAAAGGGGTAGTTTGAGATGGCCTTGGCAAGTGGAGAGGATGGAGAACGGCAACTGAGTGCAGTGGGTGAGAGGTGTGAATGCTGAGGGTTGAGTTGCAGGAGGTAGACCAAAAAGGACTTGGGACAAGGCCATAAAGTGTGACTGAAAAGAAGGCTGTTAGAGATTGAGCCGCTGGAAGTGCAGCCATTATGTGACCAAGGCTGATGCATGAAAGCATGTTGGACCCTTTTAAAACTGAAGTGGCAAAGCAGTGTATGATCAGGGTTTGGCACCCTTTTTTAACCTGACAGTCATCAGACTGACTCTGTTGGATAAGCAAATGTGAAGCTGCGTGCAGAATAAGTTATAACTCATCACGTGGAGCCACATTTCTGTGTGCCTTAGTGGTCCGTGAATGGGAATGTGGCCAATATCACTGGGCAATTTTTTGTTTTATATCACATTCTACCAACTTTTTTTCTGGATCTCTAGACCCTACCTCACTCCACCCCAAGGTGGGAAAGGAGGTTTGGTGGAACAACAACAACAGTAATAATAATAATCATCATCATCATACTAATACTAGAAAAAGTTTAAATACTGTACAATCAGAGGAAAAGCATCATAATACAGTAACAAGAAGTATGTGCAATGCAGAATTTTTATTATCACCGTCACTCAGACCTCCTTTTCCCATATAAAGTTGGGGTGTGGTAAACAAGGAAAGAAAAAAATCAAAGTGGGAGAACCATCAACAGCATACCATGTAAAATGGGCCACATGATTATTCGTATGACATGTAAGTCTTTGAATCCACACTCCAACTCACAAGTCTCACCATCATTATACAGTATATAATTTGGCAATTTTTTTTATATATATAATTCACATATACCTTCAAAGACACTTGCACATCACAAAAACTTGCCAAAAATAAAGAAAAGAATAGTGTAATATAGTCTGGCATCAATCTTCAATTTCCAAACTACCCCCTTATGGTTTCAATCCTTCTATCCATGCCTTCATATCTACCTTCCTTACTGGTCATTCTATGGCTGCTGCTGTAGATGCCCAAGGTTCTTCTCCTAGGGCTATTAATAGTGGCATTCCTCAGGGTTTTGTCCTATCACCAACTCAACCTTCTATTCACAAATGACCTTCTATGAAGTACATCTAAACCTATCCACTAATATGCTGATGACTCCTCCCTTCACCTTTCCATTTGCTTCTCACAGCATCCATCTCGGCAGTTACTTCAACAAACAAGAGATAAGGCTACAGCACACTAAATGTCTGACTTGGCTCAGATCCTTGTTTGTCGTAAAAGTAATCTTATTTTTAATGCATCAAAAACTCAGTTCTTACATCTCTTGATAAGCCAGAATCTTCCACAGGAGTATCCTTAAATTTACACAATATCTAGCTCAATCCTGCATCAATTATAAGCATACTTGGGATTTCATTCTCTCTCGAATTATCTTGAATGATCATATTACCTCTCCTGTAAAATTTGCTTCCAAGAGATTGGGTTGTGCTATACCGATCCTGTGCCTTTACCCCTGCACAATTGTTCATGTCATACAGTTTTTTTTTTTCACCCCTGTGTCAAGTACAATTCTAATGTGTGGGGAGGCTCCCCACATACAACTCTTCTCAACAGGGTAGAGTCAAAGGATTTTCATCTCATTAACTCTCCTCCTCTTACTGGCTCCCTTGAACCTCTGTCTCTCTGACACACTATTGCATTTATCTCTTTCCTATTGCTACTTCAATGATCACTGCCCCTCTGATCTGTCTGCTTGCATCCCTCCACCACTATGGTGAATGCATAGCACCTATACGACAGAAAACTTCCATCCCTCTTCTGTCCAACTTTCTAATACAGGAGTTACCATTGCTCCAAGTCCTTCATGTATACAACAGGTCAACTCTAGAACTGTCTTCTGTCTGTATATCCTACCACCTGTGACCTCCAGTCTTTTAAACACAATGTGTCCAGCACCTCAAAATGAAGGGATCTCAAACTTGGCTCTCTGTTATTCTGTTTTTGTTTTTTCTCGGAGGGAACAATCTTATGGGCTTCTAGCCTTTGGTTCCATCTTCACTGCATAAAAAAATATTAATAAAAAAAAGTCCATCAATCCATCTGCAGCCAGATGAAAGTGAAGCCACAAACAAGTCATCATCTTATCACCCTGTCCTTAGTTATCAACCTGTCTTCCCTCCAGCTTACACCACCCTCACTCATCTACCTCCCTCTCTCTCTCTCTCTCTCTCTCTCTCCCAGTTTTACATTAACATCACAATACAGCTACAGTTGGGCACTGACAAGGAGTCTATGCACAGTGGTGCTGTGCACACTGGGTGGAGCAGATATGGCATCCACCTCGGAGCCAAACCTCCTCATATTTCCCTGAACCTCACTGTGGGAAAGGACCCTGGTCCGACCCTAGTGAGGTGCTGTCTACTACAAGGGGATTTAGAATTCCTACATAGTGGATGTACTGTACTGTACCATACCTGTAGGATGGCCCCACTGAAGCAGTTACTTACCAGTGGTCAATGAGTCTGCTTGAACACACAAATCAGAGTAAAGCAATTGCTTGAGTATCTATTCACCAACTCTAACAGCATAATTATGATGACAACAATACAACTTACCTTGGCTGAAGAAGGACACTCGTCCTGGGTGCGATGGAGAAGGAACCCATTAGCAAAAACAACATTAGCTGCAGCAACTTCAGGAACTGTAAGTGTCTGGTACCTGAATGTGGCTTCCCGCTCAATACGCTGAAAAAATAAGTACGGTAACTTATGGTATTCATAGTAACTTAGTTCTATTTCAAGGTTACACTATAACAGGGACTAGATCGGATGACAGATATTATCAGTGTAGTTGTCGCCTAGGTTCATCTGGATGTGAACCTGATAGCCTGCAGGCTGCAGATGCCCTTCTGCAGTCCACTATCCCTCTTTCAAGGGATGTGGAGGGAGAGAAGGGCTGTCTGTATAACCTGGCAGTGAAGATGCCTGGTTATACTGAAGTAACTACATGAATGTAACCCTCTCTGGTTTATGTCCCTCTCCAAAACTTGGTGACAAAAGTTCTTTACATACAGTATGTCACAAATGCATTCTAGAGTATCACCAATTTTTACCAGCAACTGGCACTGTAAGATGGGGAAAACATACAAATTAGCTTTATACGTTGCACTGGAAGTTTAATAGCTATCTTTTTGTAATTTAACATGGAAGTGAGAAAAAATAAGGCAACATACAACAAACACTTACTACACTGGAATGAAGGCCACTGGAATTAGCCTACCAAACCAGAACAGGATTGTGATGCCATTAACGTTATTTCCAGGAAGGTCATTTCTTTTTTCACTCATCTGTCCCCCATTCCCCCTTTATTGTCTATTCGTGACAAAGTTTTACCAGAATTAACAAACCAAACTGGATTACCAGCAAAAATTTTACCAGAATTGGCCTATAGAAATTATAAAACTGCAACCAAACCAAACCAGACTATTCCCAGGGAAAATATGAACCAGATTTTTCACTAACAGACCCTTATTCTAGACTACATGGTGCAAACATTATCTGACTATGAATAATATTAATTACTTTGTCATTAGCATTTTCTTGGTAATGAGTACATGGAATGTAAGAGGAGCGAATGATGAGGTGAAAGAGAGAGAGATTGTCCAGGTGCTTCAGGGTGCGAAAGTGGATGTATGTGGAATAACTGAAACAAAATGGAGAGGAGAAAGTGTGAGAGAATGGGAGTATGGATGGGGTATATGTGCAGGAGTAGATGAGAATGAGAGGGCAAAGGAAGGAGTGTGTATAGTTGTGAGTAAAAGATGGAAGAAGAGCATAAGACAGTATGGATCAGTTGAGTCAAGGATTGTGTGGGTAAAGTTGAAAGTTGGAATACAAATGTGGGCGATTGTGTGTGTGTATGCGCCAACGCAAGATCGTGCTAGAAGAGTGAGAGAAGAGTTCTGGACAAATGTGGAAGTGTGCATGGAAAAGTTTGGAAGGAATGAGAGAGTGTTTTTGATTGGTGATATGAATGGTAAAGTTGGTAATGTGAAGGTGGATGGAATAGTTGGTGAGTGGGGTGTGCCTGCCGAGATAGATGAGAATGGGAGTGCGTTAGTGGACATTTGTGCTGGGAGGGGGTTGGTGATAGCCAATACTCTCTTCAGGCATAAAATGATCCACAGGTATACATGGCGAGTGATGAGAAGGGTGGGTGGTGAACTGAATGAAAGGAAGGCAATGATTGATTATGTGTGTGTGGATGAAAGGATGCGAAGATGTGTAAAGGATGCAAGAGTGTATAGAGGTTGGGGGAGTGGACTTTCTGACCACTACTTGGTGGTGGCCAGAATCAGGATGCAAGTGAGATGGAGGAATAGAAGAAGGGAAAGACGAGAGGAAGGAGTAGTTGCAAGGAGAGTGGAAAGGTTACAAGAGGATGAGAAAAAGGTAGAGTATAAGAGAGAAGTGGAGGAACGATTGGGCAAATATGAATTGGAGCAGATGGGAGACGTGGAAGGTGTGTGTAAGATATTTACAGAAGAAATATGTGCAGCATGTGATGTGGTGTGTGGAAGGAAGAGAAGGCGGAGGGGGGTGCAAGGAACAGCGTGGTGGACTGAAGAGGTGAAACAGGCTGTGGCACAAAAGAAGGAAGCATACAATGAATGGGTGAGAAATAGGGGCGTGGAAGAAGTTGAGAGGCGGAAGAGAGAGTTGTATGTGGAAAGGAAGAGAGAGGTGAAAAGATTAGTAAGAGAGATAAGAAGAGAGTGGATGAGGAATTTGGAAGGAATTTGAGTGTAAAGTGGAGGGACTGTAAGAAAATGTTCTGGAGAGGAGTGAAAAGAGTAAGACAGGGTGGAAGTGAAGTTAGCAGGGGAGTGAAAGATAAAAATGGTAGATTACTAGTGGAGAAGGGAGAAAAAGTGAGCAGATGGAGAGAACACTTAAAGGAATTATTGAACGTAGAGGATGGAAGTAATGCGAGTATAAGTGGCTGGGGAATGGCTGGGAGAAGGAGGGAGGTGAGAAGACAGGAAGAAATCAGTAGGATAGAAGTTGTGGACGCAATGAAGAAAGTTAAATCAGGAAAAGCCCCAGGAATTGATGGAGTGTGTGGTGAAATGCTGAAGCATGGGGGAGAGATAGTAGCAGAATGGATGTGGAAGATGTGCAGATTGGCCTGGGAGGAAGGTAGAGTCCCGGAGGATTGGAAGTCAGGTATAATTATTCCCTTGTACAAAGGAAAAGGAGAAAAAGAAGTGTGTGGTAATCATAGGGGCATTTGTCTTCTTAGTATAATAGGAAAAATGTATGGTAGGATACTTATAGACAGAGTTAGAGAAAGAACAGAGAAATTAGTTGGAGAAGAACAGGGAGGCTTTAGGAAGGGAAGAGGTTGTGTAGATCAGATATTCATTCTTAGATCTTTAGTGGAAAAGTTTCTAGAGAAGGGAAAGAAGTTGTATGCGGCTTTCATGGATTTGGAGAAAGCATATGACAGGGTGGATAGACAAGGATTGTGGAAAGTGTTAAGAATATATGGAGTAGATGGGAAGTTGTTGAATGCTGTGAAGAGTATGTACGATGGTGTGAAGGCTGCAGTGCGTGTGGATGGTGAACTAAGTGAATTTTTCTCTTTGAAAGTTGGTTTGAAACAGGGATGTGTCATATCTCCATGGTTGTTCAATCTGTACATGGATGGGGTAATAAAAGAGGTACAAGGTAGGGTAGTGGATGTTGGAGTGGCCCTGGTGAGAGAGGATAGTGTTTGGAAACTCCCTGTACTGTTGTTTGCAGATGATACTGTGTTGTTGAGTGAAGACGAAGGGGAGCTGCAAGGCTTGGTGGATGAGTTTGAGAGAGTGTGTAAGAAACGGAACCTAAAGGTGAATGTAGGGAAGAGTAAAGTGATGGTCTTTGAGAGAGGTGAAGTCAGTGAATGTACAGCAAGGTTAGATGGTGAGGAATTGGAAAATGTGAGTACGTTTAAGTATTTGGGTAGTGCGATGAGTAAGGATGGAGGTTTGGAGGGTGAAGTGCTTGAAAGGGTACAGCAGGGAAGAAAGGTTGCTGGTTCCTTGAAAGCAGTGATAAGAAACAGGGAAGCGAGCATGGAAGTGAAAAAGTTACTACATGACAGTATTGTGATACCAACTCTAACGTACGGAAGGGAAGCTTGGACATTGTTGGAAGGACACAAGTCAAGAGTGAGAGCAGTGGAAATGAGTTATTTAAGAGGAGCTTGTGGAGTCACGTGGAGAGACAGGCTGACGAATGAGGATATAAAGGAGCGTTGTGGTGTGGATGTGGATGTGATAGGAAGCGTTATGAGGAACACACTGAGGTGGTTTGGCCATGTGGAGAGGATGGAGGGTGAAAGACTGACGAAGAGAGTGTATGTGAGTGAGGTGGAGGGGGGAAGAGGGAGGGGGAGGCCGAGGATGAGATGGAGGGATGGGGTGGAGAGGTATATGAGAGAGGGGGGTGTGAGTTGGGAGCAGGGCAGTGAAATGGCGGGGGACAGGGCGACTTGGAGGCGATTTGTTTGTGGCCACCCCAAACGGGATTGAGGTGTCTGGCAATAGATAGATAGATAGATTTTCTAGATGCATGAATTCCATAAATACCTTAGCTTTTCTCATATGCCCAGTGCAGAAAACAAATAAGGTAATGATATAAAATTCAAGCAGTAGGAATAATGCTAACTTGAGAATAAAACTGATCAGCTAAGGTATAGAACACAATGGAGAAACAAATACTACTTATAGTGCAAGCATGAGTATAAAAGGAAATACATTTTTGGTACACAGAACACTCAATTAAGAATACTCAGACAACTGGCATTGAAAACTATGCCTATATGAAAACTATGCCCACTGCCAGGCAACATGTCTCTTAAGCCTAGCCCCCTCACTCTACATCCAGAGTGGGAGGCCACTGACTTGAGGCCACAACTTCAGGAAGGGGACAGGGCTTAAGAGACAAGTTGCATGACAGCATGTATAGCTACACTATACGAACTGCTGACCTGAATGTCTATCTATCTATCTATCTACCTATCTAATGTTTTACATATGATGGGTCCACTAAGTTCCTTTACAATCAATACATCTTGAATCTCCTTCAGAAAATTTATTTTATTTGTATTTGAAAATGGACTCCTGTGACAGATGTTGCATGCTGATGATTTGGTATTGATTGCAGAGAATGAAAGGGAGGCAGAAGAATGATTTGGGAAGTGGATAGATGGCATGGGATACAAGGGCTTAAGAGTAAATGCATATAAAACAAAAGTGATGGTATCTAGGGCTGGTGGCAGTACTGTCAAAGAAGAGGGAGAGTGGCCATGTGCGATCTGCCACAAGGGCATGGGAAGTAATTCCATCTTGTGCAGTATCCGTGATAAGTGGGTGCATAAGAGATGTACTGGTATTAGAGGTAGACTGAGAGATAATGCTGATTTCATGTGTGCGGTGTGTCAAGCATGAAAGGACTGAACTAGCTGGTGAGTCCCTTGAGTGTGTGGAAGAGTTTTGTTATTTAGGAGACATGTTATGTGCTGGTGGTAGGTGGGAGCGCTCACCATCCACTCACTCGATGTAGTGCTGCTCTCAGATAACTGCCCTTTCCTCACTTCCTTCCTCTTCTGTCTTTCTTTCCTTCATTCTTTCCTCTTACTTCTGTTTATGGGTGACTCTACACTGGGTGACAAGCCAAATGGTTTCTTATACACCAGGTAACCATTTACTATCCTGGGTGGTAATCATATAACCAAATTATGGCACCTGGTGGTTTTAGTGGGTAATTAAGGCACTCCAATCGGATTGAGCCAGTGCAGGTTTATATCCAAGGGATGGTTGGGGTTTACTGCTCATGTAATGCCACTCAGGAATGAGTGTGGCTGATCACTCCCATCTTAAATGTCAGGACCAACTTGCCTATCCTTGGGCTCCTATGCTCTTCAAGGGGAAAAAGAGATTAGATGATGATGATGATGATGATGATGATGATGATGATAATGATGTGTGCTGGAGGTGGGACTGGAGCTAGCTCTGTGGCTAGACTGAGAAGTGGTTAGAAGTTCACAGAGCTGTTGCCTCTCCTGACAATGAGAAGGCTCTCCCTCCATTTTACTGAATCTTTCAAAGCAGGATGTGTTAGGAGCGTAATGCTGTATGGCAGTGAGACATGGCCAGAGAGAAATAGGGTATTCGCAGGCTCAAACGAGAGAAATAGGGTATTCGCAGGCTCAAACGTACAGAAATGACAATGATTAGGTGAATGTGCAGTGCGTCCCTGTGTGTGAGGCCTGGGGGGGCTAGGTTTACAATGGAAGAGTTGAGGGGTAGGTTAGGACTGGAGTGTATTGGTGTAATAAGGAGAGGTAGACCGAGATGGTCTGGGCATGTGGAGAGGATAGAGGATGATAATTGGGTGCAGAAAGTGAGAAATGTTTCTGTAATGTTAAAGCTAGGGTTGCAAATGGCAGACCGAAAAACCTGGGACAAGGTCATTGAGTGTGACCTCAGGGATAAAGGACTGAATAGGGAAGCTGCCAGAAATCCAGCAGCATGGACAGCTGCCATTAGGTGCCCAGGGCCGATGCATGCCAGCATGATGGTGCCTTCAAAAACGAATGAACAAACGAATACAACAGCAACACTTACTATGAATGAAACAGGATATGTCATGGCAAGCAATATACATCATTCTCCTCAATACAGGGCTAGCAACACAATGTAGGAGCAATGAGCATTTTGCAACATCCATAGTCTGTTGTGTCTCAGTGTTTTGCAAAATAGGCACAAATACCTTTTTTATTACATGGACAAACTCTTGTAAGTTTAAAAGCAATAATAAAATAGAGGACATACCTTCAACATATCTCTAGCTTCTGGGGAGTTAGCAACACAGATCACATCAGGACCAGCCATGGTCATCACAGACTTTAAATGCAAACTTTTTTCAACCTGGAATAATTGGATATACCATTACTATCATCATCACCAGCCTCCTGATCTTTTTATCCATGTAAAGACAGTGAGGTGAAAACAAAAAAAAGTATAAAAGCATGAGAACTGTCAATGGTTTGCCCAGCTAAATGGGCAGTATTAGCATAAGTAAATATGTGCACACAGTGAATGTTAATATTATAAAAAATATTAATTGTTTCTTCACAGTTAGTTATATTACTGCATATGACTCATGCTAACCCTCTCAGCCCAAGGATGCCATTTTACATTTTCTTCTTGTTGCTACTAGACCATTTTCATCCATTTGGGAAAGATATCTTGTGCTGAATGGAGTCATGATGACAAGGCTGAATAAGTGTAAAGGTGATGTGTGAAGGCTGATGCAAGCAGGAAAACTGCTGTGCCTCAGGGAACAGGCTATTAAGCCTTTACCCAGAATCGGAAAAAAAAAAAATGTAGATAGCAAAAACTATAATGCAAAACAGATCCGCAGGCTGAAGGGGTTAACCAGGGTAGTGTACTGTACCTTAATTGGGGTGCAGGGAAATTCTGGGAAAGCAGAAGCTAAGGCACAAGCACCGGCCTGATTAGTGCGCTCCGACAGCCCAACAAAAAACTCCTTCCCTAGAATGTGACATACATGAGTACAGTATGTGTCACTCTTAATAAGGGGTTCTGGGCTTGGATGAGTCAGAACAGTATTATCAATAAGCAAGTCACTCAAATGATTCCTCTTACAGGACTCCTTATACTGAGGTTGGCAGCTGATGTTGTCAATGGAATGGAAGGTAAACCTAGTGCCAAAACCACCTGAGTACCTCCAAACATTTTCTGGAAACTGTTAGATGAAGAAATCTAAGATACATGATATGATTTGTAACAATGTTTGAGTCTCAGCTTGAACTCTGCTGGTATATACTTCAGGCTGAATAATTCCTGCCAAAGTATGATTGTGTGGCAAGTTATCAAGGTAGTAGCTGCATTTCACTCTCACACCAGCACCTTCCACAGTCAATGGTAGCCATCTATCCACTACGAGTACAGTATTACAAACTGCAAAACAAATCCTCTCAGGCAATTATCAAAGAAAAGAGGTAATACCAGGCAGTTGCATATGAAATATAAGCACAGCATATAAAGCATGACTGTGGTATAATAATCCATCCACCCATTCATCATTCAGTCCAGCAGAATAATTCATCCATCCATTCATCATTCAATCCAGTAGAAAAATCCATCCATCCATTCATCATCCAACTCAGTGTTGCCCCTGAAATCAAGCACAAAGGGCCTAGTGACCTAAGACGAGGCTATAAAGGTAATATCTTATATCAACAGTTGAGAATAGAGGCACACATTACTGTTATTCTAAAAAGAAGACTATTCTGCATGAAAAAAAAAAGGGTTTAGGATTAGGGTCTATCAACTACAAGAGGGTCATTAGGGTAGACACTCAATTTTAAACAGGTCTCACACTTCCCCTGTACTTAGTATAAATTCTCAGCAACCCTGCCCAAGCCCACTTACCTGTAAAGAGGACATCACCTCCATCTAAAGTGGCTTTCTCATCTGACATCTCAATCAGAGGCAGTTCTAGCTCATTCTGCAATATGCTGCGCATGTATTCCACCTGAAAATAAACAAAACTTTATTTGACTGAACAATTATACATACTGTTTCTCTCTTTCTCTCCACATTGTATGACTAACCTATTTACCTATCAGCCAAAACTCACATTTCATCTTTCATTACAAAAAAAATATAAAATAAATAGAATAAAATCAGGTTAAGAACCAACACATGCATCCACCATTCATTCCTTTGTAGTCCCATCATAAGCACAAGGATTTAGGCTACTTAGTCAAGGCATTTGAACAACAGGCTCCAATAACTCTCTCCTGAGGTATTATGTGAGTCACATAACTGCTCCTTTCTTACAAGTAACTACCCTTGTAGGCTACATCTGGTTGGAGCACTTATACCCACTACCCCACCAAGCATTCCTTGGCTGGTTAAAGGGTTGCCACCAAGTGTACAAACTGGTTACAACTGTGAAATACTTTCATCTTGCCTCTTTTGATCTGGATGGGTGTCCTGGACGAGTTAAGAGAGCACTGCCATTACACACCACAGCCACATCCTCTACAAACACACAGTCCGGATGGCTCTCATCTGCCGGCAACTCAATGACGTCTAAGCCTATCTCCCGAAGGGCAGCAACATACATCTCATGCTGCTTCTTGGCCTGAAATGAATAGAACTGTATAGGCACTTTTTATTCTCAGCATGTGAGGTGTACCATGCCCACCTCTCCACAAACAGCCTATACACGGAAACGTATGAAACTTGCGTCATGCATGTATAAATTATTACTGCCATAATTAGCTATATAGATGTATTATGCTGCTACATATTTCATCCCACAACTTCCTTGATCACCAAGCCCTGCTTGCTTTCCTGGAGATTAAAATGCAGGGGTAAATCTTGTTAATCCTGAACTCCATTGTACCACCTCTCCCTGCCTTCCCTCATGCTACACGAGCATCTGATAGCGCTCATGACTGGAACGTCACTCAGCCATATTGCAGAACTTCTGCCTATCAGAATTCTTTCATTCCTCGAACTGCATCTCTCTGGAACTCGCTTCCCCAGAGTTGTTTCCTTCCAAACTTCAACCTACAGCTGCTCAAGTCCAACCGTTACAGATATTTTATGAATGGAGGACACCAGTACTCTGGTGTGTGCATTTTTTTTTTTTCTTATGCATTTGTTTTTCCTTCCTCTGTTCTGTTAAAAAAAAAAAAAAAGTACTGTAGCTACTTCCCCATACATTAACTAATACAAACTAATCAACTACAAAGATGCATGATAAGAAATAATTAGGAAACTACTGATCATTTTAATTACCGTAATGTATCATGACACTGAGATCTGATGGTACCGTAATTCTTCTTATGCTGGTTATGCTCAGTGTTAAAGATCAAAACATTTCCAGTTTCAACAATTAATATTCTGAGTTCATAAATAGTTATGATATGGTACTAAAGAAATGGGTGGTGAAGAAATGGACCTATGTTCCCTGGAGGAAATAAAGGAAGTTGAAAAACCAAGCTGCAAGTAACTTGGTGGTGGGATGAGGGTGTAGAAGTTGTAGTTACGGAGAAAAGAAGACATTTCCAGGAATGGAAAAAGGGTGGTAACAAAGAGGAATGACTTGACTGCCATTCATAGGGCTAAAAAAGAGGTTTACAGGGCAAAATCTGGGTCTCAGAGACTTCTACTGGATAACCTAAATAGTGTGGAAAGGAAGAATATTATATTTAAGTTGGCAAATCAGATGAAGAGGGAAAACAGAGATATCATAGGTGAGCAGTGTGTGAAGAATGATGAAAGATAATGCTGAACAGTGGGGATGTTAACCCTTTCATAACCGAACGATGCAGGCTGTGTCCAACTGCAGGGAAGTACTCAGGATGTAGGCCGGCTCGGCATAGGCCGAGTGCTGGGAGAACCCCCATGTTTCCGCACTCGTGGTGCTACTTAAACATTTTATTCTCACATCCTTAGTTTTGCTTCTATCTCCATTATTTTTATTCCTCATAATCTCGAATGGTTGTACTTGCTTATGGCGTTGAGAAAAACTTTTAGCAAATATAAATTATGCGCTAATTTACGATGTTTTTTCTTTCCTTCGTGTTTTCTCATAGAAATGTGTGTTTTATGGTAACTGTTACTGAGAAAGAGTTTGGGGAAATTTCATTAGTTACATTTTGGTATAAACCGTAAACATTTACTGAAGGACAATTTGGGTCAGTTTTACATACCGCAAAAGGAAATTATCTTACGACAGAAATGCAGTGCGGGAGCTGTGTTTCGCTAAATTATTTTTCCCCCCTGCCTTTATTTTTGCCTCTACCTGCCTGACTTTTTCATTCACGTAATCTCAAATAGTTGTACTTACTTATGGTGTTGATAAAAACATTCTATCTATTATGCGCTAATTTACAATGTTTTTTTCTTTCCATCAAGGGGCGATTTTGTTGGACGCTGCTTGCGTCGTCCAGTAACGAGTGGGTGCGATTAGGTTTGATGCAGACTGTGTCATCCAATAACGAGCGGGTAACTTTTGTACTGCTACCCTAAGTATCGAAAGGGTTAAAGATGCCTGGAGAAAGCATTATGACCGGTTGTTGAATGAAGAGTCTGACTGAAACAGGGAATGTTTGGAGACAGAAGAACCAGTGTTTGGCCCTTGGCCTTTGACTGATGCAGCTACTGGGAGCACAATAGGTTGGATGCAGGTGGGGAAGGCAGCAGGAGTGTCTGGACTGACTGCTGAAATGCTGAAGGGCTCAGGAGATATAGTAGTGGGGTTAGTTACTGACGATAAATCTAATTACAGTATATATAAGTGTATTGTCCATGACGATTGGCTGAAGAATGTGACTGTAAATGTGTACCGTACAAGGGGAAGAGCGATGCCCTGGAAAGAAGAATTTATAATGGCATGGCGAAAGCTTTTGGATCAGATAATGAAGGTAATGGAGAGAGTCCCAGAAGGTATGATTAGAGAAAGAGTGAACATTGATGAGATGCAGTTTGAGTTTATGCCTGGCAAGGGGACCACTGATGCAATATTCATTGTTCAACAGCTTCTGGAAAAATATACGGTATAAGAAAGAAAAGGGATCTACAGTATACTTTGTTTTCGTTGACTTGGAGATGTCCTTTGACAAATCTCTCATGAGATGGTGAAGTGGGCAATGAGAAAGCTTGGGATTATGGAGTGGCTAGTTAGGGTGATTATGGCTATGTATGTGGGTGCTTGCACCCAGGTAGGAGTGAACAGAGATTTGAGTGATGAATTTTCTGTGAATGTTGGTGTGCATCAAGGATCAGTCTTGAGCCCCTTGTTGTTTATTATGGTACTTAATGTCCTCTCACATGACTTCAGAAATGAACTCATGTGGGAGATGTTGTATGCTGATGATCTGGTGTTGACTGCGAAGAATGAAAGGGAGGCAGAGGAAAGACGGTATGAGGCACAAGGGTTTGAGAGTAAATGCAGATAAAACAGAAGTGATGGTATATTGGGCTGGTGGCAGTATTGTCAAAGAAGAGGGAAAGTGGCCATGTGCGATTTGCCACAAGGGCGTAGGAAGTACTGTAATTCCATCTTGTGCAGTGTTTGTGACAAGTGGGTGCAAAAGAGAAGTAGTGGTATTAGAGGCAGACTACGAGATAATGTTGATTTTGTGTGTGTAGTGTGACGGGAAGAGCATGGGGAGATTGTCAGGTGTGAAAGGATTGATCTTGCTGGTGAGTCTCTTGACTGTGTGGAAGAGTTCTGTTATCTGGGAGACATGCTATATGCTGGAGATGGGGCTAGAGTGAGGAGTGGTTGGAAGAAGTTCCAGGAGCTGTTGCCTCTCCTGACAATGAGAGGGCTCTCCCTCAGTGCAAAAGGATCTTCGTATGCAGCATGTGTTACAAGGGTAATGTTGTATGGTACTGAGACCTGGGCAGTAAAGGAAAAGGATATCCGCAGTCTCAAAACGTACAGAAATGACAATGTTTGGGTGGATGTGCAGAGTGTCCCTGTGTGTGAGGCCTGGGGGGTGTCTAGGTATATGACAAAAGAGTTGCGAGGCTGCTAGGAAGCTGTCAGAGATTGACAGCACAGAATGCTGCCATTAGGTGACCAAGGCCGACACATGCAAGCATGTTGGAGCCTTTGCACAATGAAAACAAAGTTAGGATATGCTAGGTTAGGTTATGATACATTAGACTACATTTAACAAGTCAGGGCTCAGACTGAAATTTGGCCTGATAGTAATCAGGGTTCTCTAGGTTTGGTTAAGTGGCAATCTGAGGTGGTTAAAATCAGAGGGGGCTGGGGGACGAATCCCTCCAATAAGGATACATTAGATTAAGTTTCCTATAGATCTGAATGTCTGATGCATTGATGTGTCCCAGCTGCAGGACTGTACATAATCAACACATCTAGCTGGTAATAAGGCGGCCACGGGCAAACTGGTGGCTTCCTTTCATACCCCCCAAACAGGTACAGTATATGTAATTTTTCCTCTACACTTTTCGTAACTTAAAATAACCAGATACGGTAACTATTTGTACTGAATAATGTAATAAAATTACTCTTTTTGAAGACTGCTACATTGAAAGATATTTGCCAGCGTCAGAAGCATGAAAGATTTGAATACCGTGGCACATGGCAATTTTATGGAAACTCTGCTCTGAAAATTGTACTTTTTGCCATATTTCATTGTGGTCGGAATACTCTTCTCTTTTATACCAGGTATGAAAAAGAATAACTAACATATGAATCAGCCTGTATGATCCATGTGGTTCTGGGCTACATGTTTTAAAATGAAACTACTTACATGTGAATACTGGTTCCTTTAGTCTCACTAAATTCAGCAAAAACCACTGACACATGTACTGTCTCACGGTATAACAGAACACATATTATTAGAAATAATTACATAACTTAAAGATTAAATATTGCATTACGAACCGGAACTGCATCTGTAACACTCACCATTGCCAGGTCTACAGGCGCTGTAATGCCAACAGCACTTGTCTGGTAGGAGTCGGGAATTCGACAAACGACTGCATGAGTGAATCTGAACGGTGACATGATGGGAAAGTAACTCCAGCAACGCCCAGCATCACAAGTGGCGAGCCTCGGCTGCCCAGCCTATAACTTGTTACCAGACACATACTTCCTGGTAAACATAATCACTAATCCCAGCTTGGTAGTGTTCCTGACAAATATTTGAAACGTTTCTCAAGAACTTATTTATAATATATCCAAGTGGGTAGATACTGATTTGAATTACCCTAAGAGCAAAAGTTTCCTGTAATCATGTCTACTGTTTGACACTCAAGTTTGGTAACAATGAATGGTTTGTTTACGTTTGTTGCAGTATCTGCAATATTGATACAAATTTTCAATTACTATTTTGCTACTGATCGCAAAATCATCGATAGTAACAAAAAATGTATGTAATCCTGGTGTCCCGGAATTTAGTGTGATTAAAACACCTTGTTTTTAGCAGAAAATTATCATTATCAGACTACGAACACTCCATTGCAGACGGCTCTTCATCTTGAAGTGCTCGAGCATCTTACCTGCCCTGCTTGTAAGTGATGTCATCCCTCCTTTTTACCCTCTGCCTATTTCCTCTCATTCCATCAGTGTTGCTATCCGTGTTACTAAATATAATCTTGTTAGCCCGCTATTAATCGTCATCCCTCCTTCCTCACCTACATTCTTCCATTAGTAACTAAAGTTTAATTGATAAAATTCATTCAAATGTCTTTTAATAATCTCACTTGATAGTAGTCATTCAAAAAATCTCTAACCTGTTTGTTCTTACCGTCATTAGTTTTGATTATTTTGTTTCATTCAAGTGCTTTTTAATTTTACAGGTGGTTTAAATTCATTCATCTAATTTTAGCCACGTGCTTTTGTTTACGATTCTAAGGGTTGTATCTGTGACTGAATCTATCTATCTACTGTATAGCCAGACGCCATAATCCCGTAAGGGGTGGCCGTTTGTATTGAGTTAGTTGGTCTACGGGGAAAGGCACTAACCCTCCGCCAACCCACTTGTTGACACGTAGGGGACACGTATGGGCTGTTTACATGGTTACCATCCATCCTTGTAAATGGTTTCCTAGCTTACAGGAAACCATTAGGCTTGTCACTCAATATAAAGCCACCTGAAAAAGAAAGAAGCGTAATAAAATGTGACACGAATGATGAGAGAAAGAGAGGAGGGCAGACACTGAAAAAGAATGAAAAAGGCGAAGGAAGAAGTAAGCAGCGCAACATCATGTGAATGGATGATGGTCGCCTCCATCTACCAACATGTTGGTATTTAAATCTAATTTCCACATACCTCAGTATTATCTGAAGTGATGCCACACACAGCAACAAATAGCCGAATATTATTTTGTGGTTACGCTACCCAGTTACATAAAAGTCCCTCTGCTGCCGCCTAACCTCGACGAGAGGATGGTGCAATGTTGCACAATAATTTCAGTCTAGGTGTAGTCCACATGGCTCACGTTTTAGACGAGCCTGGGGCTACAGCAACAAAACGAAGATGCAATTAATAGGCTATGTTTATACCCGAGGGAACTGGGTGAGAGGAAGGGACTTATTGGATTCAAAATGATATTGTTTGAGTGAGGTGGAGGGGATAGAGGGATAGGGAGGCCAAGGATGAGATGCGAGGATGGAGTGGAGAGGTATATGATAGAGAGTGATGTGAGCTGGGAACAGGGCAGTGAAAAGGCGGGGGACAGGGCGACATGGAGGCGATTTGTTTGTGGCCACCCCTTATGGGATTAAAGCGTCTGGCGATAGATAGATAGAAATTGATATAAACAGAAGACGAGAATAAGGTTTTTGTTTTCACTCAAGGGAACTGGGCGAGAGGAAGGAAAATTATCGGATTCAAAATTACGTAAACAGAAAACGAGATTCCAGTTTTTATTTTCACCTGAGAGGACTGGGTAAGAGGAAGGGACATTATTGGAATTGAACGTGTAAAAAGGAGAATTTCCATCTTTGTTTTTCACCCGAGGGGACTGGGTAAGAGGAAGGGAAATTATCGGATTTAAACTGATGTAAAAAGACGAGTTATTTCCTTTTCTGTTTTCACCCGAGGGGACTGGGCAAGAGTAATTTCCATGGCTATTAATACTGAAATATAACGTATTTTCGCTGGGTCAAATTACCTATTGGTAGCCCGAATAATTGAGAAGAAATTATTATAAATAATGAAATAAATATACACAACTTAAAGGTGTGTTTTTTTCACCTCAATTGGGTATGGATTTGTGTGGGGGTTTATGTGGGGTGGTTTATATATACTACAACAGCAACTGCTACTACAACTGCTACTACTGCTACTGTTATTGCTACTGCTACTACTGCTAGTACTGCTACTACTGCTACTGTTACTGCTACTGCTACTACTGCTAGTACTGCTACTGCAACTGCTACTACTGCTACTGCAACTGCTACTATTGCTTCTACCACTGCTACTACTACTGCTACCACAACAACTACTGCTACTACATCCACTACTACTACTACTACTGCTACATCTACAACAACTACTACTACTACTACTACTACTACCACTTTTTAAGAATACTATAATACAGTCAGCAAATCACGTCCATCCATCTGGGAATTATACCGTGCAGCTCAGCAGCCAGCCTCATAATACAGTTCACCATTGGAGTTGTAATGTGAAGGTTATCACTAACCATAATACAATCTGTTGGCCCCAAACACACCAGCCACTGTCCTTACCAACCATATGCCAAGACTTTATCATCATTCATTCATTCATTCATCATCTAATCCTGTGTTGCCCCATGAGGAGCATAGGAGCCTGGAGCTAGGCAAATTGGTCCTCACATTTATGATGAGAATGACCAGCCTCACTCATCCCTGAGTGGCATTACGTGAGCAATAAACCCCAACCACCGCTTGGATAACAGCCTACACCGGCTCAATTCGAGTGCAGCTCCTTAATTATCCACTACACCATCAGGCGCCATAATTTGGTTATATGGTTACCACCCAGCATAGTAAATGGTTTCCTGGTGTACAGGAAACCATTTGGCTTGTCATGCAGTGTAGAGTCACCCACAGGCAGAAGGAATAGGAATGAAGGGAAAAAGACAGATGAAGAAGGATGGAAAGAAACTTCGAGCACTGACATGCACTCTTACATAATATGATGTGTTTGCTGTTCTGTGGGTGAAGTGCTCGCCGTCTAGGGACAGCACAGCTGGCTCTGTGCTGACGTCATAGCATATTTCCTGCAGCATTTTGGCAGTGACGTCGTGTATTTCATAATGTCCAGTGCACACACAGCTGCCTTCTTGCACACCATTGCATGGTTTTTATCAAAGACAGTGCCACAAGCACATTGTCGAAGTAGGTTCTACTACTACTACTACTACTATTACTATTACTATTACTACTACCACTACTATTACTACCACCACTACTACTACTACTTGATTATAGCTTTCACACACACACACACACACACACACACACACACACACACACACACACACACACACACATAACTGACAGGTAAGTAGGTCATTTTTCCATACTAAAGCACTCTGACCCACCCGCAGAATCTGATATACTGTAGTCGCCTAGGTCACTTTTCCACACAACAGAATTATAGCTGCCTCGGTCACCTGATTTAAGTATGTTCGTTGATGTAAATATAGTCCTTTCACTTAAACTGGCCCAGATTTTCGTCCTTTTGCAGCTTATTTCATGTAACTCAGTGGCAGAATGAGACAATTCTACTGCTCTGCGTCTTTTCCACTGCACTTGTTCGTGATTAGCACCATTATCTACCGTAAATCTATTGTTACGGCTCAAGATTTAAGATGGAGAGAGGGCAGTTTAAGGCCAAGTTAGTGAAACGAGTATAGCGGGATGGTGCAGTGTGGGCTGGGTTGGAAGTGCACGTCGTTTATTTTCATCAGTGACTTTGTGACATGTGGCAGGACGAGTAAGAGTCGCCTCATGTCCAGCCTACAAAATAAAGTCGCACGGATCACTGACCATGTGTGGGAGATAATGTTCCCACGAGGATGATAGTCTTGATTTACTTGTAGATAAGTTCACTGAAGTACACTGATAAAGCCCTTTCACCTTAACCTGGCCCAAGTTTTTGTCCCAAAGGTGGTGTTAGGGAGCTTCCTCAACCGACGAGAATGTCTGCTATTATGAAAGTATTGGATTTACATTGTCATTAGTAATTAGTTTTCTTTTCATGTCTTCATCGTGAGTCTTATGAAAGTCACTATAAGTAATTTAGGTTACTTTTCATGGTTCAATCTTGGTCTTAAAAGTGTACATTGAAGGATTTAATTTACTTCCGTGGCTTCGTTTTGGTTAATGCAATTAGCCATCCAAGGCAGGTAAGGGCAACAGAACTTCATTATGTGTGACTGATGAGTTAGAATTTCTGTGCCTCGTTCCTGTGGCTGTGACCCTATGACCTCTTCCCCCATGGAGGCCCAGTGTACAGTCAGAGAAACAGCGATCTTCTCAATTCCGACTGAAGAAAATGTACGGCTGGCGAGATGCAATGAAAGCCCTATCTTTTCTACTGCCTGTCTCAAATGGTTCGATTTTCCCCCTATGCATTCGTTCAATTTTGGAAAGATACTCGTGTCCCTCTCCTGCTCTCTGACCTTTTATTTCTTGTGTGTCTCGGCTATTGTTTCTGCTTGACTTTCTGTGTTGTTTTTAGCTCTCATATCCTTTCTCGTTGTGTTCTTCCTCCTTTGTGACGTTTTAGATTTTATTTCTTATCTTTTCTGTTCTTATTTCAATCTTCTTTCCTTTAGGAGGCCAGATAAACTCTCCAATTTTTCTTAGCTAAAGAATTGTGTCGTTTTCCTGTCTTCCTCACTTTCTCTTGGGTTATGTCTCTCCTTTCACTGGTTTGTATATATTTTTTCTTGTTTGTTTCATACTCTTTTAAGGAACATCATTATACTCTCCGTACTCTAACTTGACATAAAATTGCCCTCTCTCTATCTTGAGTGCTGAGTTGGGGCAACACATGTGTACACTAGAATATGATGCTAGTCACAAGGAAGTGCTAAGGACAGGATGTACAGCCATAGTATCATCTTTACCTTTTTTTTTTTTTTTTACGTGTCCGACTCTGGGCAAAGGCTTCAGGGCCTATTTATTGGGGGCAGTGACCTATCCCAAGACCCAGTAGTCCTCCTACACCTCCACATGTCACCACTTCGGCGCTAACACCCACCATCCATATTGAATACATGCTAGGGCTGTCGCATACAGGATTGGTGTGTTGCTATTAGCGGGGGTACTTTTACATGTCGGCAGGCCATCTGGTAGATCAGGAAAGTCTGCTTTTGAGGAAATCCAAATCCCTAAACTGTTCCCTGCCCCAGCCGGGAATCGATCCTGGGGCCATTAGAACTGCAGACCGCCTCTCTACCGATTCAGCTACCGCCTCCCCCTTACCTGCCACTGAACTACATGAAATAATCTGCAAAATGAAAATCTGGGCCAGGTTAAGGTGAAAGGAGTCTAGACGCTTGGCAATATAATAAATGCCAATGTGTTAATGTAAACTGCTGCGCTCAAGGTGACCATTAAGTTTGTAATTGCCTGTGTCTACTGAGGGACGGGTTGTAATTGCCGCTATATCTTACTCTGTGTTTTTTTGCCCCAGCTTGTCATTACCTTGCTAGTCATTGGTGCCTTTTTAGTGCACAACATTATTTGCAGCTATTTTCAGGCCGTAGTATTATCGCTGCTCTCATAATTCTTGGTAGTGTAAAACTGTTGTCCTACATCACTCATCATTACATCATCAACAACATCATCATCATGACCTTTTTTTCCGCCTATGGATGGAGTGAGATAGGGTCCAGAGGGCAAAATGATAACAATAATAATAATAATAATAATAATAATTATAATTATAATGATAATAATAACAGTAATAATAATAACAACAATAGTAGTAGTAGTAGCAGCAGTAGCAGCAATAGCAGCAGCAGCAGCAGCAACAGCAGCAGCAGCAGCAGCAGCAGCAGCAGCAGCAGCAGCAGCAGTAGTAGTAGTAGTAGTAGTAGTAGTAATAGTAGTAGTGGTAGTAGTGGTAGTAGTACTAATAGTAATAATGATAATCATCATCCGGACTTCCTTTCCCACCCTAGGGAAAGGTGAAGAGTATCAACGTCCAGACAGCCCAAGTCTGCCTATAGTCCAGTGGACCACGCTTCCACTCATCATCATTCAAGCCCCTGCAATCCTGGCTCTGTCTGATACGCCAGAAACTTTCTTCACATTCTGTAGCTTCACGTAATCGTATCCGACATAGTCAGTCCGAACGCTGTCACGTTAAAAAGAGGTGCCAATCCCTGATCATGCACTTCTTCTCACAACATTCATCCAGTCAGCTCGATCTCTTGTCAGTTCACAGGCTCTCCGACTTCCATACCTCTCTTCCCAACACACTCATCCACCATATCTCTCCACCTTCTTCTTGGCCTACCTCTCCTCCTCCCTCCTTCAAATTCGCTCAGATATACCTTTTTCACCACTCTGTTGTTATCCATTCTCTCCGCATGACCATACCATCTCAGTACACTCTTCGATTCTGGTGTCCACAGACTTCCTCACTCCGCATCTTTCACGAATCACATTATTTCGTATCCTATCCACCCTCTGTACTCCACGTACATTCCTCAGCAGTCCCATCTCTATTGCTCTCACTCTTGACTTTTCATTTCCATGCCACACCATAGTCTCACATCCATATGATAAAGTTGGCACTAACACCCCTTCATGTAAGCCTCGCGCAGCTGCAACACTCAAGCCTCTGTTTCATATCAAGGCCTTCATTGCACCAGCTACTTTCCTTCCTTGTGTCACTGTATTTTCCACTTCTTTTGCACATTTTCCTCTCGTTTCTATCAATGTGCCCAGGTATTTGAACTCTCTCACCGATTCCAGCCTCTCTCCATTTGCTGTAATATCACACTGGGAGTCACCTTCTCTCTCGTAACATCACTTTACTCTTTTCTGTATTTCCCCTCAAGGAACGACACACACGGGCATCTACAAATATCTGCACTAGTCTACCAAGTTCTTGTTCGGTATTTGCAAGTATTACTGTATCATCAGCATACAACAAATTTGAGATATTCCATCCATCATCATTCATTACCAGCGCCATCCCCCTCTCCATTACTCGTGTTTTTACTTCACTCATCACCCCATCCAGATATATATATATATATATATATATATATATATATATATATATATATATATATATATATATATATATATATATATATTGTTACATAGCCTATGATTTCATCATCCTTTGTGTAATTTTAACGCACAGTATGCTGCATGTTTGATCACGAGCGTGTTCTGCCTCAGTCCCCCCTTCTACCTTTATAGTAGACTAAGCTTTCTCATCTACCTCCCGAGGAAAGGCAGGAGTTTTCGGCATTACTGCAGGAGTACCCGCAAGTGTTCCGTGCCACTCCAGGAAGAACCACTGTGTTGATGCATGATGTCGATGTTGGAGACGCAAAGCCAATTAAACTGCCTCCTTACCGTGTGAACCCAGTGAAAGTTCCTCTCATCGAGAAGGAGCTTGGCTACCTGTTGGACCACAAGATGATTGAGCCCTGTCAGAGCGAGTGGAGTTCTCCTGTCACTCTAGTCCCTAAGCCAGGTGGGTCACAGCGGCTTTGCAGCGACTACAGACGTGTTAATCAGATAACCAAAACAGACACTTACCCTCTCCCTCGCGTGGAAGATTGCATAGAGAAGATCGGAAAGGCTAGGTACATAAGTAAGTTTGATTTGTTAAAGGGATACTGGCAAATACCTATGACTGAACGTGCTAGGGAGATCTCATGTTTTGTAACACTAGGAAAGACTTTTGCATGTTCTGTAATGCCATATGGTATGAAGAATGCACCAGCCACATTTCAGAAGCTCATGAATGTTGTAACAGAGGGTTTGGCAGGGTGTGTTGTTTATATTGATGATGTATTAATCTTCAGTGACAACTGGAAAGATCACCTATGCCATGTCAGTAAATTTCTTGAGCGTTTGGTTCATGCTAATCTTGTAGCTAATTTATCAAAGTGTGAGTTTGGTCAAGCTAAAGTTCAGTACCTTGGGTATGTAATTGGTGATGGACATGTTGCACCACCAGGAGCTAAGGTTCAGGTTATAAGTGATCTTCCCAGACCTAAAAGTAGGAAAGAGCTACAAAGATTTTTGGGAATGGTAGGTTATTACAGGAGATTTGTTCTTAACTTTTCTATTCTTGTATCACCACTTACAGACCTACTGAAAAAGGGACCGATATATTTCTTATTATTACCATTACCGATAACTGTGAATCCTCTTTCAGCAAACTTAAAGCTATCTTATTAAGTCAGCCAGTGCTCGCTACTCCAAATTTTGCTAAGCCTTTTAAGATGTCTGTTGAAGCAAGTGATACAGGAGCTGGGGCTGTTTTGCTGCAAGAGGATGATCAGGGTATTGAACACCCTGTATCTTATTACAGTAAGAAGTTCACTCCACCTCAAAAGAACTACTCAACTATTGAGAAAGAGCTTTTGGCCTTGATTTTGGGTTTACAGCATTTTTCATTTTATTTGTGTTCTGGTTTTGACCCCATAGTCATTTATACCGATCATAACCCACTGAAATTCCTTAGTAAGTTTAAAGATAAAAATCAGAGATTGACAAGATGGAGTCTACTTCTTCAGGAGTATTCATTAGACATACAGAATGTCAAGGGGAAAGAAAATGTTATTGCAGATTGCTTATCTAGACTTTAGACAGATTGTTTTAGAGTAATAAGAAATTTCCTTTGTAAATTTCTTTTTCTTTGTGGGGAGGTGTTACATAGCCTATGATTTCATCATCCTTTGTGTAATTTTAACGCACAGTATGCTGCATGTTTGATCACGAGCGTGTTCTGCCTCAGTCCCCCCTTCTACCGTTATAGTAGAGTAAGTCGTCCTTTCTGTTGTTCAGAGCAGGATTGTCAGCTCTTTGTCCCCTATGGCTTCATTTGCGCGTCCTTCTTACAAGTTGTATCAAGCTCTGCTGGCCCCTATATAATGAGCTCAGTCTCTGCATTATTGCCACTTAGATCTACTCCTCATTTTGTTCACATCTCTGTCCTGCCCTGTACAGTTATTATTATTGTGAGTGCTCAGGAAGTCTCCAACCATCTAGCAGCTGTGTGTAATTTGAGTATAACTGTTATTGCATTTTTTCTTGTACTGTGTAGCATAAGGTTAATTCTTAGGCCTAGTAAGGTTTTTGTAATTTATGTAAAGGTTCTTGTTGTCAGCCATCATTAATGATATTTTGTATCTGTAATAATATATCTGGCATTCACTGAGTATTATCTGGTATCTCATTTGAACAGGGCTGACTTAGATGAATTTGCTCTTGCTGATTTTGTGTTAATAGAGGCTATTGCAGTTAACCATATATTTAACCTGTTTTTGCCATTACATTATCCTTATGAGTTCTGAGTGTTTTGTTGTTGGTTTGAGCATTAAACTTTAACTTGTAGTTTTACCTAACTCTTTTGTTTTGAACCTGGACCTTTACGGGACAGTGGTGATTATTAGTATTCTCACTTAGAGTGTACATTATCTTTCTCTGTTCCGTAACAATATATATATATATATATATATATATATATATATATATATATATATATATATATATATATATATATATATATATATATATATATATATATATATATATATTGAACAAACATGAGGACATCACACAACCTTATCGCACGCCCACACCGATCGTGAACCATTCACTTAGATACCCATATTAACCCTTACACATGATTCGCTACCATCATAAAAACTCTTGACGGCACCTAGCAGCTTACCATCCACACCGTACATGTGCAAAACCGTCTACAATCCTTCTCTGTCCACTTTGTCGTATGCTTTTTCCAGATCCATGAATGCCATAAACACCTTATAGTCCTTCTCTCAAGCCTTCTTCGCTATCTGTCTCACTGCAGGTATTTGATCCACACATCCTCTGCCAGTCCTAAAGCCACCCTGTTCATCATTCACTAGGATCTTACTTTCTCTACAGTAATTCTTCCATATACCTTCCCTACCACAGTCAATAAACTTATGCCACGATAATTCTTGCATTCACTTCGCTCACCTATATTTTTGCACAGGGGTACAATCACAGTCTTTTTCCACTCTGCTGGCACAGTTTCACTCATCCATGCCTTATTACATATCTCCAACAAGCACTTCATTTAGCGCTTTCCACTACACTTAATCATCTCTTTATACACCTCATCAACCCCAGGTGCTTTCCTATTTTTCAGCCGCTTCACAGCGCTCTTAACCTATGCGCGTGTCACGTTTCCTGGCACTGCATTCCTTCTCTGCACACCCCCAAAACCATTCATGTTTACAGTGGCTCTGCTCTCTCTATGCCCATTCATCAGGTTTTCAAGATATTCTTTCCATCTGGTCCTTACTTCATCCCCATGGGTTAATAATCTACAACTCACATCCTTCACACCTTCACATTTCTTTCCGTTTTCACTTATACATTTTCGCGCCTCCTTCCAGAATAACTTCCTATTTTCAGAGCAGTTTTCATTCATTTTTCATCCTAGATCATCATTTACCTCCTTCTTTTTCCTCGTCACTAGTCTCTTTACGTGCTTCTTGCTCTCGATATATTCAGTTCTTATTTCAGTTGAACCCCTGTCCTGTAACCACTCTAGCCACATCCTCTTTTCCTCCACTGCTCTCTTAACCTTTTCATCCCACCATGTCGTACCTTCCTCACCCTGCCCTAGGGTGGGAAAGGAGGTCCGGGTAATGATGATAATTAATAATAATAGTAATAATAGTTACAGTATTAATAATGATAGTAATGGTAATAATAAGAAATATAATAGTAACAAGACTGGGAATAGCAATGATGATAATAATAGTAAGAATAATGATAATAACAGTAACAGTAATAGTAATTATAAAAACAGTAAAGATAATTGTAATAAAAATAATAATAATAATAATAATAGTAGTAGTAGTAGTAGTAGTAGTAGTAGTACTAGTAGTAGTAGTAGTAGTAGTAGTAGAAGTAGGAGACACTAACATATACATACATAAATCTAGGAAGTAGATTTCAACATAAAAATTCTTCCCTCTACACATACTCTCATAATTATTCATACATACCATCCTTCCTCATTATCCCCAGTTATGTGTGTACTGACGAGGGGAAAAGTTAACCAGCTCAGTATAATGACGTAGGTTTTATTATACGTGTATGTGTGTGTGTGTGTGTGTGTGTGTGTGTGTGTGTGTGTGTGTGTGTGTGTGTGTGTGTGTGTGTGTGACTCAGAACCTTTTTTTTTTTTTCTATGTAAACAAACCTTTTTGGTGGAAGTGTTGGAGGTCAGCCAAGTAATAAGTGCATCGCCAAGGAGTAAGTGCTTAGATTTCGAAATCAATTTCAAAGGTCAAGATCACATAGTAAGGTCAACTTAATTTCGATTTAATTTCCACCATACTTTTTGGAAATGTTAAGGGTCAGGAAAGAATGAAGATATTAGATTTGGAGAAGAATCGGTCAGAGGTAAAGGTCACGGGGCAAGGTCAAAGTTCAGGCCCTATAACTCAAAGTTTTTGTTATTTTTAGACCAAACTTCGTGGACAGGTTGAAGGTCAGCCAAGGATGAAGTTGTTCTTTATAATGAACTTGTTTCCCCTTACTAATGTTTCACCCTACCCCTGTTTCACCTTACCCCTGTTTCACCTTACCCCTGTTTCACCCTACCCCTGTTTCACCTTACCCCTGTTTCACCTTACCCCTGTTTCACCTTACCCCTGTTTCACCACACCCCTGTTTCACCTTACCCCTGTTTCACCATACCCCTGTTTCACCATACCCCTCTTCCACCATACCTTGCTTCACCTGTTTCACCTAACCCCTGTTTCACCTGCCAACGCCGTAGCCATCCAGCCCAGTCATGACACCTCCCCCATCGCACACATATCCCTTACACGACCACGCCCTCTCTCTCTCTCTCTCTCACACACACACACACACACACACACACACACACACACACACACACACACACACACACACACACGCCTCCGGATATTAAACTACGTGTGTTCTAGGAAATGATCGATAATCCCTAGTGTCTGACAGGTTACTGAAGTTTTATCATCAAATTTCTGAAACTTTGTAATACTCTTAAGTGTTTTTGTTGTGGTAAATATTCTTCCCTTCATTTCAGTTTATTTTCCTCGTTTTTTTATGAATAGCGTGTGAATTAGTTTTTAGGTGAGCAGGAGGGATAGACTGATAGATTGGTTGACTGGTTGATAGATGGATAGATAGATTGACAGACAGATACATATATACAGTACATAGACAGATAGATAGATAGAACTGGTTGAAAGATAATAGGTGATAGTGACTCAAGACAGACAGACAGACAGATAGACAGGAAAAGAAAGAGAGAGATAAGGAGGGAAGGGGGGGGGGAAAGAAAGGGCGTAAAAAGGAAGGAAGGCAGGAAACTGGTTAACAACACTGACTCTTTAAAACACACAGAGACAAACAGACAACTGTGTTTATGTGTGATTAAAGAAGCATGGATATAAACAGAACGTCCTCTGCAATATTCTTGTTAGTGTGTGTGTGTGTGTGTGTGTAATAGCTGGTGTGTGTACATGTGTGAGCGTGGGGGTAGGGTGTATGTGCGTGCTAACTGTGATTACTGTTCCGCCTACTTATTCTTGTACGCTCTCTCTCTCTCTCTCTCTCTCTCTCTCTCTCTCTCTCTCTCTCCTACTTACCCACACTTAATGTCCCTTGAGAGAGAGAGAGAGAGAGAGAGAGAGAGAGAGAGAGGAACTACTTAGAGAGAGAGAGGAATTACTTATGCCCCTCCCGTTCCTTGTCTCTCCTACTCACACGCACCTTATTATGTCCTTCCAGTGTCCCCCCCCCTTATGCCCCTCACACACACACACACACACACACACACACACACACACACACACACATACTTACGTCCTTTCAACCCACTTCTCTGTAACTACTTCCCTACAACCCCCTTCCCTTATCCCCCCTCCTTCGTGCCACCAGGAACCTAGGCTGATCATCAACCCTTCCAAAAAAAGAAAAAGAAAGAGAGAATAAAGAAAAAAAAAAAAAGTACTACTGAACTGAGTCATACCGAAATCTCTGGAAAATTCTTGGCTCATAATCTGGGGTTCGTATTTATGTTGGTTATGAAGACTCCCTAACACCTTTTCCTTAGCGATTCATTTTAATTACTACACCATGCTACTCTCTTGTATACCGTTTATATCTCTTCATTTCCAAGATAGACTGGGGTTCGTGTTCTTGTTGTTTAAGTAGGTTCCAAGCACCTTTTCCTTAGAGATTTATTTTGCTTACTTCACCTTGCTACTTTCGTGTATACCGATTAGATCTTTTCATTTCCAAGACAGATTACATGAATAACACAAAAGTTTTTATTAATGTGCTATATGCAGAAATAAACCGCTAAAGAAGAGGTGTTAGGGAGCTTTCTTAACCGATGAGAACAAGGGTCAGGGTGGCCCTCTAGGCTCGTTGCACCTTTTTCTTAGCGATTTATTTTGCTTATTACACCGTCTTATTCCTTTATATGTTATTTATATTTAGCTACTTTTGTACCGCCGTAGTTTACCTGGCTAACACAAAAGAGGATAAAGGTGTGTAAAACGCAAAATAAATCGCTGAGGCACCGATGTTTCGACGTCTCGTGTGGAACTTATAATACATCTTTTTGGCTCGTAGTCTCGTCACTGAAGAAGGCACCCTAACACCTCTTCCTTAGCGATTTATTTTTGGATACGGCTGGTTTATATATAATTTTTGCACGTTATTTATGAAGTGTGTGGTGGTATTGGAATTACTTAAGTAACACAAAGGAGAAGAGCAAGGTATACTGAGCAAAATAAATCGCTTGGAAGGAGGTGTTAGGGAACTTCCTTAACCAGACACCGGCCTCAGTTTCATCAATGCCTTCTACTGTAACATTATTTTTTTCATACATTCACAATACATATCTATCAGTATTTTGAGTTTAAATACAAGAAGACTGTCATTAAAAGATTGCCACTTTATAATCAACATCATCATCATCATCATCATCATCATCATCCGGACCTCTTCTTCCCACCTGAGGATGGAGTGAGGGTTGAGAATTGACCTTCATATATATTTATAAAAGATACTAAAGCTAAGGGACTGTCAGGAAAGCAGCCATCTTCCCAGTTTTAGTCTGATTAATGTTGATAACTGGCGAAACCTAAAGAAAGAATAACACATCATCATCATCATCATCATCATCATCCCGTCTCTTTTTCCCACCTGTTAATCCTGTGAGGTAGGTTCTAGAGAGCAAGGAAAAAGGAAAAATATGATGTGGAAGAACTAAAGGACAAAATACTCAGAGAAATGGACTACACACCCATCCATTCACCATTCAAGGCCCCGAAGTCCTGGTTCCACCTCACAAGTACACCTCTCCACACGTAGCTTCACAAATGCCAATCAGTCAGGACCAAGTCGTCGACTGTCACGTTAAAAAAGGGATAACAAACCCTTGTCTTGCATTCATCCAAACAAAACTCATCCAGTCAGCTCGAGGAAGCAACAGTTTCGTCAAGACAGCTGTATAATCACAATAAACAAGAAATTTAATATCCGTATTCGGCAGTAATTCATCTATTTCTATTCACGGCACTGTAATACAACGCACATTACGAGACGGCCTAGTAGTTTTCTTTCAATTTACGCGGGTTTCGGATGCCCTGACTCCGTTTGTGGATCGAATTGGAGTGGGAAACGAGGATGTGATGAAGGAATGGGGTGGAGAGGGGTATGAGAGAGATGGGTGAAAGTTGGAGAGAGAGCAGCCTGATGGTGGAAAACAATGTGACACGGAGGCGATTCGTTTATGGCCATCCCTTACGAGATGAAGGCGTCTAAGGCCGACAAACAGACAAACAGAAGAGTCGTAGGCCGGGGACTGCGAATTAGAAATTCGATCATGGTTCTTCCAGGAAATAATGTACCGGTACGCCATAATAACACGTCATAAAACACCTCCGCTAATACCATAACACCAGATCTGAATGTGATATCCCTAGCGTATAGCAAACTGAGGGTGGTAGCGAAGCACTAGCGCCAGGAAATCAGACCTCAGTTGATGTGTTGCATGTAGAATAATGAATCCTGAGAATGGTGTGCCCAGAGCCATAAACATTTACAATATACTCCAGCAACATACACTCACCGCACCTGGAATATTAGGTGTAAGTCACTGCATCAGGTATACAGGATATGAGTGTGTGTAGTGGTGGTAGGGGTAGCGATGGTGTAGAGGTGTTGGGATCAATAACACACCTCTATAATGTAGTGAGGGCATCAACTAATGACTTGGCCAGCACCACCCTGCCCCCTCCGACCAAACCATCACTCATTCACGCCTCTTTCCCAACACCCATCGCCTCCGACACACCCAAACTACTGACCACAGGCAGGATTGGTGCCATATGCCTAGGGGTTCTTATTCGATTTTATCATTTTCCTTCTCGACAGCATAAGCGTATTAAAACATCCTTCACCTCTTTGAATACACTGATTTGAGTTTGGAAATTATACTATAAATACTTGAAGAGACTTTTCGAACTGGGACTGAAAAAAAAAAAAAAGGTCTGACAGTAATAAGAGTTAGATTAAAAAAGAAAAAAAAAAAGCAGAGTACAATACACATAATTCCTTAGGCCAAACATTGTGGTGGTGTTATAGTGTTATGAAGTGGAGGTGGAGTGTTATGAAGTGGAGGTAGTGTTATGAAGTGGAGGTAGTGTTATGAAGTGGAGGTGGAGTGTTATGAAGTGGAGGTAGAGTGTTATGAAGTGGAGGTAGAGTGTTATGAAGTGGAGGTAGAGTGTTATGAAGTGGAGGCAGTGTTATGAAGTGGAGGTACAGTGTTATGAAGTGGAGGTAGAGTATTGAGGGCAAGGTCTACAGGATACATCACCACCACAAGCACGCACCACCTCTCCATCACCCGAACCCAGGACATCCGTCATGCAAGAGTAGCTGAAGACTTAATATGCAATGGAAGAAGACGCTGGGCTACGTTATAACACCAGAGAGGAAAGGGGGAAAAAAATACATGAATTTAGGCTTGCCAGCATGCACCACCTCTGCGTCACTCGGGACCAAGGTACATGTTCTAAAAATTTAAATCGCGAAGGTGTAAAAGACCCACCATTGTATTTACAGTGATTTGCGCAAGCCATGAAGAGAGTGGAGTGTGTTTAGCCTTTCTACGTGCTTGTGAATGAGCTCTGAAGGGAATGTTGAGAATAGCACTCCACACACCACCAACCACTCCATACCTACCACCCTCTCCACTCCACACACTACCACCACCGCAACACACACCCTGCAGTAACCTCGCTCGGTGTCCTCGCTCCAGTATGTAATAATAACAAGAGTACAGTACTTCGACGCTGGTCATGTAAGGCACTGTATCTGTAAATGTAATTTTCATATCGTCACTGTATACACAACTTCACTGTTTATTTTATTTTATTTTTCAAGATGGAAGAACCCAAGACTGAAAACCTGTATAATTTGTCCTTTCTAATCAGACCTGAACGAAGAGAAAGCCAAATTCGTGATCCGTTCACTTCGAGTCGCCTGGACACACTGCGTTTAAAAGACTGGAGATCATAGGCACTGGGAAAAACAAAGATGAAGGAGACCGATCTACAGTTACCAATTAAATGCATGAAAGCCTGTGCCTACCGGCCAACTCTTGCATTACATACCTGGACAGAAAATGGGTGAGACTGTAGCTAGACGGGTGCTGCGTGCCCATCGTAAAGGGGATGCAGTGCAAGCAGAACTTTCAGAACAGAGACCAGTGTAGCAGAGATAGAAAGAAGGGAAAACTGCAACATGTCGGCAGAGAGAAGGAGATTGAAGGAAGTCAGCGAGAGGAGGGGAGTTGATTAGATGAAAAGTCTTTGGGTCCACCCTGTTTAGAAGAGCTGTATGTGAATGAGCGCATGAACTGAAAACTTTACTCCATACATGAATACAGAAGTCGTTTGAAGGGAGCAGCACATGAGACTTATCACATTCCTGAGTGTTTTACCGTATACATATTTTCACTGCTAATTCTGCTTCTCTAAAAAATGCTTACTGAACCAAACACTTGCTACATATCCAACTTATGAACAGTGCCTGACTGTGAGTAAGGGAGTGAACATTTGTGCTGAGTAGACATCGTACTCAACTTCAACTTTTTGAAATACGGAACTTTACATTTGAATCAGTGTATGTATAACAGCCTGAGCTTGCACGAAGAGCCTTGTGTTCGTGCTATCATATCGGTGCTCCTTCAAAAAAATGGAACAAGCGTGGTTAGATTATATTTTTAGAAGATCTCCAATAATCCTAAATAAAAAGTAGGATATATATACGAGATTTCGTTTCATAGTACTGTAAATGATCCAAATGCATGAATAAAATCTATATACAATAAGCACAGTTTTATTTCTTGGATGTATTCGTCAAATACGTATACAGTGTTAAACTCCTTTATCGATACTGCTTTAAGGAATCTAATGCCTGGTCCTGGGTTCGTATTCTCGTCAGTTAAAGGAGCTCCCTAACACCTATTCCTTAGCTATTTATTTTATTTTATTTATTTATTTATTTGATATGGGTGGTTAATATCCTTCTGCATGTTATCTGTGCAGAGTATGGAGATATTTGAATGATTTACGTAATATGAAAGTGGACAGTAAGGTGTATAAACAAAATAAATCGCATTGGGAAAGGTGTTAGGGACTTCCATTGCCGAAGAGAATACGACCGTGGTGTGTTGGCAGTGTAAGGGGCTGGTGTGGTGGTGTGAGGGGCTGGTGTGGCGGTGTGAGGGGCTGGTGTGGCGGTGTGAGGGGCTGGTGTGGCGGTGTGAGGGGCTGGTGTGGCGGTGTGAGGGGCTGGTGTGGCGGTGTGAGGGGCTGGTGTGGTGGTGTGAGGGGCTGGTGTGGCGGTGTGAGGGGCTGGTGTGGCGGTGTGAGGGAATGGTATGGTGGTGTGAGGGGCTGGTGTGGCGGTGTAAGGGGCTGGTATGGTGGTGTGAGGGGCTGGTGTGGTGGTGTGAGGGGCTGGTGTGGCGGTGTGAGGGGCTGGTGTGGAGGTGTCGTGTGATTAAGGAGGGTCAGGGGCCACGGGGTGATAAGTGGCCGCCTCATAATGCAAGGGGGGCAATCAGCGCGGGGCCACAGGTGTGAGAGTAAGGCCACAGGTGTAAGGGTAGGACCACAGATGAGAAATTAGGGCCACAGGTGTGAAGGAAGCGCTACACGTGTGAGGGTGAGGCCACAGGTGTGAAGGAAGCGCCACAGGTGTGAAGGAAGGGCCACAGGTGTGAAGGTAGGGCCACAGGTGTGAGGGTGAGGCCACAGATGTGAAGGAAGGGCCACAGGTGTGAAGGAAGGGCCACAGATGTGAAGGTAGGGCCACAGGTGTGAAGGAAGGGCGACAGGTGTGAAGGAAGGGCCCCAAGTGTGAAGGAAGGACAGGTGTGAAGGTAGGCAGGCACCTGTATTATAGGACAAAACTTACCTGATAAATTGGTAATGAAACTTAGAGATAAATTTCAGGAAGCTATAATTATAAGCTGTTAAAGTTTGAGTACGAAAACCAATTATATAATGAAAGAGAAATGTAGGGTGCTGAAATTATGCACACAGAAGAGATAAAGAAATAAGAAAAAAGAAAGAAAAGGAAAGGAGAAAAAAAGAGAAATGATTGTTCCCATGTAGACCTAAAGAGGAAATACAACAAGCTATCAACCTCTGCCAGGGGAATGTATTAAAGTGGCGTCCTGCGTGGAGTTATGTCGGAAAAAAGGGACGAGAGAGAGCGTTTTGATACTGTGGAATCACGAAGGTAGAGAGAGAGAGAGAGAGAGAGAGAGAGAGACAGAGACAGAGACAGACAGACAGACAGACAGACAGACAGACAGAGACACAGACAGACAGACAGAGACACAGACAGACAGACAGACGGAGACAGAGGTAGAGAAAGGGGGGGCGAGAGGGCCACCGAGAGACGAGCACGCGCGCGCGCGAGCACACACACACACACACACACACACACACACACACACACACACACACACACACACACACACACACACACACACACGTCATCAAGTAAGGAGCGAATGAAGGAATAACGTGAAAAAGAGACAACCTTGACGAAGAGAACTAATATCCGAGGTCCCATGTGGAGCGAACGGAGTGTGGAGCGAGCGGAATGTGGAGCGAACGAAGTGTGAAGTGAACAGAGTGTGAAACGACCGAAGTGTGGAGCGAACGGAGCGTGGAGAGAATGGAGTGTGGAGCAAACGGAGTGTTGAGCAAACGGAATGTGGAGCGAACGGAGTGTGGAGTGAATAGCGTATGGAGCGAACGGAGTGTGGAGCGAGCTGAGTGTTATCTTCAAAATGAGAATCGGGCCATAACATTAACCTCTTCAGCATGAGTACGTCTCTTATGTATGGGTTATAACACTTCTCTTACCAATTCCTACCCTGCACCATCATATTTCCTACTCCCATCACACTCTCGCCCACACCAGCATACTGAGCCGTCCACACAAGATACCGCTGATGAGTGACTAGAAAAACCCTATTTATGGACCACCCTCTCTCTTCTTCCTGGCACCAGACGATTTTATTCAGCTGATGTAAAGGACTTCCTGTAGTGAAGGTACTGAAATCTATCAGTACTATCGCTATGTTTACTCTATGAGAGGTTTTTCCAGCCCGGAGGTAAGCGTCTGCAGTGACAAGAAAAATGAGTGGGAAAAAATGGCAAAGTGTTTTTCGCACTGAAGAGGCTAAGTACTAATAGTAGTAGTGGTAGTAGTAGTAGTAGTAGTAGTAGTAGTAAAAGCAGTATGTAGTAGCAGCAGTGGTGAGGGTGGTGGGAATTGAAGGAAGTTTATATGAGCAAGCAGTATCCCAAGTTGCATCGGTGCCACCACTTGAAGGCGTCCCTCTCCAGCACCTGAAGAAGCTATGTAGTAAGAGACAAATAAATTCCCACACTCCCTTCAGTTTAAGGTGTCTCTCCAGAGCTGCAGAAAATCGTGTGGCCGTAGCAGTGTCAGAGGAAACAGGAAGACGTTATCATACTGCAGGCTTCATGGACATTGTGTATAATTAGTTCAGCTCACGGGGCCTCTCCTAGCTGAATCATATTGTTTGGGAGTAAAGTAAAAGAGGAGGCAGATGACATGAGGTGATTAACCACAGTGCTCATGTCTGTAGCTTGGCCTTTGAGTCTGTGGCGGGTTATTCAGCAACTATAACAGGGTACAAGACCTGCATCATCCAGGTTACCACAGTTACCTCTCCTAGGTGTTACGCTGGGTACTCGCCTGAATCGAGTGGCACCAGTTTTCCGCACCAAGGTTCGAACCCTGGTGCTGTCGGGCCTTTGCCTTCGGTGCTGCCTTTGCTAACCACTCGGCCACCGCGGAGATAGTAATAATAACATATACAAGAAGACGTCATCGTAGAGAAAAGGTCAAGAATAAAAAAAAAATGCATGAAAGAACGTGACATACTTGTTCTAGTGGTGTAAGCAAAAGACGAGAAAAAGAAAAAAAGAAAAAAAATGAATGGTAGTTGATTATTTGAGTATAGAGTAAAGGAGTTAATTACGACAAAGTAAATGAGGGAGGTGGAGGAGGGTAAGGGAGGAGGGAGGGGAGATGGGGGAGAGAGAGGGAAAGGAGAGCGAGGGAGTGAGGGAGGGGAGGGGATGAGAGGAAATGGAGTAAAGGAAAGGAAAAGAAAAGGAAGCAGAGTGGGGGAGGGGAGAAAACTAACAGTGAAGAGGAGAGAAGACAGAAAGAAGAGAGGGAGAAAGGAAGGGAAGGAGGAAGGGAGGGAGGGAGGGAGAAGAGGGTGAGGGAGAGGGGAGGGTAGAGGAGCGAGGGGAGGGGTGAGTGGTGTGAGGAAGTGAAGGAAAGGTGGTCAGTGTAGAGGAATCACTAGTGTGGTGTAGTGTGGTGGTTGGTGTTGTGGTGTGGTCTAGTGTAGTTAGATACGGGGAAGTGTGGCGCGATGCGGTGTAGTGTAGTGTGGTGTGGTATGGTGGAGTCTGTTGTGTAGTGTAGTTAGTGTGACATGGTGTAATGTGCTTTGTGAACTGTGGTGTGGCGTGTGGTGTGGTGTGACTGGTGTGATGTATTGGTGTGGTGTAATGTAGGGTGTTCTGTGGTGTTTTTCGTGAGGTGTGGTGTAATGTGGTGTGGTTGGTCTGCGATTGTGTGGGTCATCATCATCATCATCATCATCAACCTGAGGCAGTCCACCGCAGGACGAAGCCTCTCCCAACTTTTCCCACTTTAACCTGTTGATCGTTAACCTGTTCCGTCCAGTCCCAGCAGACCTGTGAATATTTCCTCGCCAACTTCTTCTTTGCTGTCCTTATCTCATTCTAGTAGTTCAGTTACTCTTCTAGGAGCTGCCTAGCATGGGCCAACCGTCCTACTGCAGCTATCCAATCTTCTTAGTATCTTATGTTCTAACTGGTTTCGTTTTCCCCATGCACACCCTCCGTCTCTAGGTTTCCACCCCGTTATCCTGGCTCTCCATCCGTTATTTATTATACAAAACACATGACCTGCCCACATCCATTTCTGATTTTAAGTTGTGGTATTTGAAGAGACTTTTACCTTTCCATGTGACACCTAACATAATCTTTTCCATTCCTCTCTGGGCTTTTCTAAGTTTACGTTTCAGTTACATAAGAAACATAAGAAGAGAGGATAACTGCAGTAGGCCGGTTGGCCCATGCTAGGCAGCTCCTAGAAGAGTAACTGAACTACTAGAATGAGATAAGGATAGCAAAGAAGAAGGCTCTCCCCCGCCCTCCAAACCCTCCAGCCGAAGCCGGCAGGAAAAAGTCAGAAAGAACACCACGCCGTATAGAAAAACTGGCGTGGACATTTTACAGGAAAGTGTGAAAGGAGAATAGAGACTATCATAGTGTAACCTGAAAAGGAAAAATTATGAATTAGTATTGGTTATAAGATTTTTTTTTTCTATATCCACCCCTTATTAGTCATATACTTATCTAGCCTATGCTTGAAACTCTCAATGGAAGAGGCAGCAACTACTTTACTAGGTAGCTTATTCCATTCGTCTACTACTCTATTACCAAACCAATTTCTACCTATTTCCTTACTGAAACGGAATTTTTCTAGTTTGAAACCATTATTTCTAGTTCTATCCTGTATGCTCACTTTAAGTACCTTGCTAATATCTCCCTTATTTATACCCTTCATCCACTTAAACACCTCAGTTAAGTCTCCCCTTACTCTACGCCTCTCTAGCGAATGCAGACTTAGTCTTTTCAGTCTGTCTTCATATGACAGGTTCCGGACGTCATGTATCATTTTTGTCATTCTTCTCTGTACATTTTCTAACGAATTAATATCCATTCTATAGTAAGGACACCAAAATTGTACTGCGTAGTCTAAATGTGGCCTTACTAATGCTAGATAAAGTTTCAGTATTACTTTAGATGATCTATTGCTCACGCTTCTCGAAATAAATCCTAGGACCCTATTTGCTTTATTTCTCGCATTAATACACTGTTGCCTTGGTTTACGGTCGTTACTAATCATAACTCCTAGATCTCTCTCGCATTCCGATTTGCTAATTTCTTTGTTATCTAACCTGTATTTAGTATCTCCAATGGTCTTGCCTACGTTAAGTACTTCACATTTTTCAACGTTAAATTCCATTTGCCAAGTTTTAGACCATTTGGACAATGTATCGAGGTCTTTTTGTAAGTTATGGCAATCGTCAGTCGAGTTAATGATACGCCCTATTTTTGTATCGTCGGCAAATTTGCTGATGCTGCTATTGACTCCTAAATCTAGATTATTTATATATATGATAAATAATAAGGGACCGAGTACTGAACCCTGTGGTACACCGCTAGTTACTAATCCCCAGTCCGACTTAGTTCCATTTATTAATACTCTCTGCTTTCGTCCTTTCAGCCAGGATTCTATCCATTTTAATATATCGCCGTCTATACCGTGTGCTCGAACCTTTCTAACTAACCTTTCGCGTGGGACCCTATCAAAAGCTTTACTAAAGTCCAGATAAATAACATCGTAAGCTTTATCGCTATCTACTGCCTCATAGACCTCCGAGTAGAATGACAACAAGTTTGTGAGGCAGGATCGTCCTTGCCTGAATCCGTGCTGACTTTCGTTTATAAGATTAAATCTTTCTAAGTGTTCTCTAATCTTATTTGCCAAAACTGACTCTAACATTTTTCCTACTATTGACGTTAGACTAATTGGACGATAATTCGACGCAGCTGATTTATCACCCTTTTTAAAGATGAGCACTACGTTTGCGGTCTTCCACGCCTCGGGAACTTCTCCTGAACTTAAAGACTCATTAAATAATGTTAAAAGTGGCTGACATAATTCTTCTTTGGTTTCTTTTATAATTTTTGCATATATATCGTCTGGACCTGGCGATTTTTGAGGTTTTAACTTATTAATTTCTTTCAATACGTCCTCCTTACTAATGGTTATTTTACTAAGAATATTTTCCGTATTCTCATCGTAAATATTTGCTGCTTGAGGGACCAGGTGGAGATGGACGCCTTCATGTGGTGGCATTGATATAACTGGTCGGCTTAATTGCCTGGTTATTCAAACGTCCCTCAGTTACTTCCTTATCCCCAAAAGAAAGATGGTGGATTGTCGGAAGAGTTCACCTTGAGCCTGCAGTCCATCGGGTTCACGTTACAAATAAACCTGGGGCTGCTGCTACTGCTACTACTACTACTACTACTACTATTACTACATTTTAGCCACGTCACTCCGATAACGTAAAATTTATTATATTCGTTTGACTCTAACTTTCATAGCCTAAAATTCCCATCTCTCCATCGTGTATGCTGAGTTGTAGATTAACAATTAATTATTACGCTAATCAAGAAGAAGTGCAATGGAAGGGATGTAGAGCCGTATCACTTTTCTTTTTCCTGTCAATGAGTTAAGTGAAATAAACAGCAAAAGGACGAGTCTCTGGGCCAAGTTAAAGTGAAAGGACTATTATTTTTTCTTTGTGGGCAGACTTTCCGAACTGGAGGGGTTAGATACAAGTACAGCCTCACATAAAATCCCTTGAAAATAAGAGATTGTCTTTGTTGAATAAAATCGTCTGGAGGTAGGAAAGATAAATTAGAATGCGCCAATGGATCAAAGGGCTTAATGATTTTGTTAGACTCCAGAGACGAGATATATAAACATTTCTCTGTCTTAACTCAAGTTTTGATTCGCAGGAGGGACGAGGAGGCTGTCTAAGCTTCCTCTGTCTCTTGTTCTAACTTCATAAATACATCTTAGTTACGAGATTAATTTTAACGCAGGTCATTACTGTTTTCTGCACGAGGATCATGGAAGGAAATGAAAAAAAAAAAAAAAATCTTCCCATGTCTAGTTCCTCCTGTAAAAAGATATAAAAGTCACGACAGGAAATGGATCGTGAATATGCCTGAGAATTTCACTCCAGGTTTCGAACGCAAGGGTTTATCTCACGAAACATCTTTACCGCTGTCAGAGCCACCACGTCAGAGGCTGGGAAAACAATAATTCTTTCACGTAAACTTCGCCCAGATTTTCATCCTTTTCCAGCCTAATCTTCTCGTAGTTCAGTGGCAGAATAAGACAATGCTGCCGTTATAAATCTTTCCTATACCACCTCTTCGTGACTGGCACCATATTCTACTTTCAAACAATTTTTTTTTTTTTACACAGCATCTCGTGTGTGTGTGTGTATGTGTGTGTGTGTGTGTGTGTGTGTGTGTGTGTGTGTGTGTGTGTGTGTGTGTTTTAACGAAAAGCTCAGTTTTTATCTGATTCTAGCTTAACTTGATAGAAATGTTGAGGATCAGCCAAGATTTACACCTACTGTTTTTTAGAACAATAGATCAACGGTAAAGGCCAGGATAAGATCAACTTTCACAGATTCTATCTGTGACCAAGCTTCGTGGCAGGGTTGAGGATAAAGCAAGAGTAAAAAGGTTCTGATTTACGAACAACCAATCAAAGATCAAGGTCACAGGGATAGGTCAGAGGGCATTTAAGGTGGAGAGGTAGTTGCCAAGATGCTATAAAAGAACTAAGATGACCGGATCAATTTTCTTCTTTTGCACAGCAGCATAACAGGAGAACCCAAACAATGATTGTAATAAACTCGTGAAATTGTGGCTCCCAGAGTTCACCCAGTAACAGCTTAGTATTCAAGCTGGTTGGCCAGTTTTACCAAGAGAAAATAAAAGGAATAGAGTGAATAAACCAGTGTAAAGAACAGAACCCAGAAAATAAGCATAATAAACTTCTTCATCTGTGGCCCGTAAAGCTTCACCCAATCACCGCTCAGCATTCAAGCGGGAGGCGTGGCTCAGTTTTGCCAGTTTAGAGCAACAGAACTATTGTGCCTGGTGATAAAACAGAAGGACTAGTCAAATAAATGTAATAAACTTGTGCATCTGTGGTACCCCAAAGTTCAGCCAATCACAGCTCTGCATCCAAGTGGGGGCGGGACCCAATTATGCCAAGCTGAAATAAAAGGATAATATGTTTTAATCTTGGTGACACAGCAGAAGGACTCCCACTCGTCAGCATCACCATGAACAGCCTAGTGTTTATTCTCGCTTTCACAGTCCACCTCCCGCTGCTCATCACCAAAGCCCAGTGTAAGTATGGTGAATATAGTGAGTACTGTGTGGTCATGAGTGTGCATATAGTGTAAGATACCATGAACATCCTGACACATATCCAAGCCTTCATCACACACCTGCTAGTCGTCCAAGAAGTGTATATAAGTATAGTGAGATATTGATTTTAGTGAGTGCACTGTAGCGTCTTTAGTGTACGTATAGTGAGTAGTATAGTGTCATCATAAACACTTTAACACTATCCCTGACTTTCATCACCTATCTACGTTGCTCATCACCAAAATTTAGCCTAAGTATAACAGTGAGTAGAGTCATCACTGCTATACTATTTTCACCGTAACTTGGCCCAGATTTTCGTCCATTTGCAGCTTATTTCACATAGCTGCGTGGCAGAAAAAGACAATACGACGCCTCTATTTCCTTCCCTTACCACTTCTTCGTGACTAGCATCAAATTCTAGAGTTATGCTGTTGCTATAACTCACCTTTCAACATGCAAAGATGGCAATATGAGGCCAAGTTAGAGAAAAAACTGTATAATACTAGTCAACATGAACACTTTTTTTCTTCTGCATGTATAAGAGAGAGAGAGAGAGAGAGAGAGAGAGAGAGAGAGAGAGAGAGAGAGAGAGAGAGAGAGAGAGAGAGATTCTTTGTATACCTTCTGACATGACGCGTGACCCAAGTTCCTCAGGTGGCAGAGGTCATTGTTGCGCCCCCACGCAATCTTCACCTCACAGCGTCAAGGTTGTCGTTATTATGTGTTGGCCAAGGAATCCAACCGAGGGAAATGTAGGGCAATTTTGGAGTGGACTGTATCAAGTTATTTTATTGCCGCAGAGTATTGGAAAAATAACCGACCGCCCTTGTGATTGTGACTATGTGTATGTGTGTGCAAATTGTTGTTGTTAAAATTCTGGAGATATTCTATTGCTTCAGAACTAGAGAAATTAAGTCCCTCTGATTCTTTATTTATTTATTTTTATTTATTTAGCAAGTTTTTTTTTTTTTTATTTGGGTAGGAATCAGCACACGAGAATGAAGGCTCTATTTTGGAATGGAGTATCTGAATGGAGAAAATTTGAGAGCGGAGTGTATCAAGTTATTTTACTGCCGCAAAATATTTGACACATAACCGACCATTCCTTTGCCTGTACCTAAAGTAATTGTCTCTTTTATGTGATAATTATTACTCTGGGCGACGAATCCAGTCAAGGGAAGGGAGTAAGAATTCTGAAGGTTTGTCTTTGAAGAAACAATTTTGAAGTGGAGTCGATCGAGTTACTTTATTGCAGCAAGGTATTGGAAACCAACCGCTCTTGTGAATGTGACTTTCTCCTATGTGTGTAAAAACTGTCGTTGATTAAATTCTCTGTTTTAGTAAGCAGTCGAGGGTGGGGGGAGAAGTGCTAGGCAACTCCTGTACATATTGTCACTCTGTTCTCGCCACCACCAGACGATTTTATTAAGCTTAGAGTTTTTTTTTTTTTTTTTTTTTTCCTGTCGGGAGTAGGTGTAGCCAAAAATCTCTACGGCACTAAAAGCGGTTCCTAAGGAGAATAAAATCATCCCGTACCAGCAATTACACGGTAAAAATGATGTTCTCGGGATGAAGAGGTTTCTCTATCGGTGTCCCTCAGTACAGTTGTAAATACAGAATATGGATCAACTTGCCCTCCATTGTAGTAAACTGATACTATACTAACCTTTAAAAATCGCTGGGATAAGTATTAACCTTCAAACCCCCAACCAAATACCAGTATGTTCACTCGTAAATAATGCAGTCCTGAAGCACTTGGGATGTTTCATGTTTCCTTTTTCCCTAAGGATATTCAAGGCTTGGATGACGCAACCACAGAACAACATCGATTCATACACATTGTCGACTTGATGTGACTTTCCTTTTGAGGTAAAGACAGTGTAGAGTATTATTTCCTTTCTTTCTTTTCCATGAATTTTCCATGATTGGTGGTCCTTACCTTAACTCATAGAATAGTTTTGTAAAGGAAGAGCTTCACTATAGCAAACAGTCTGGAAAGAATCAAAAGGGCTTCTGCAGTTTGCCCTCCTTGGTACTCGTGTATACCATCCATAAAATCAGACGCTTTGATCGGGACGGGGCTTGTTGGAAGAAGTTTACCCAAATCAAACCGCCTGATAGTAACAGGAAACACACTACCTGGATGAAAGACTGAAATCCAGCAAGCGTTCGATCAACCTGAAAGATCATGACGCCAGTTTAGCCCTTTTTAGATCTGGGACATTTTTCTTGCGTAAAATAATTGTCATCTCATGGCAGATTATTCAGCTTAGCGTAGGCCTTACGAGCGGAATGGGTTAGATAGAGCATTAATAAACCCTTTCACTACAAGAGATGTTTCCCAAAAATAAATAAATAAATAAAGAGGTAAGAATGAACTGAAGAGGACATGACCCTGATTTAGGAAGCCCTTTTATCCTGCTGACGTCTATTGTATTTTTTTATTTTTTTATTTTTCATTTTTATTTTTATTTTTTTTTACTGCTACCAGAGGATTTTATTTAACTTCAAAAACACTTCTTTTAATAAAGGGGTTGATGAAGGCTAGATTTTGACTCCCTAAGGTCTGCAGTCTCTCTCTCTCTCTCTCTCTCTCTCTCTAGCAATCTCTCCTATCCTCCTTACGTCGCTCTCCCCTACAATTTCTCCAATCCCGGCAGCCTGTCCTGAGGTGAATATAATCGTTTGACAGCAGAAAAAAATGAACTAAAAAAAGAGTCACCGAGATTCAAGGACGAAAGGCACACGCAGAAAGCACAGTACGTGGAAGAAAGTGCGTAAATTCTGCCAGTATGCGATTTAGCTCGTGGATAATACCAGTACCGAGGATTAGTACACCAGCTTTACGTGACTCCCAGCCATGTCTGAGCTGGTGTGGATTGTGGTGATGTATTCTGGTGTTAGTGGGGCTTTGGCGTGGTATTTTCAAGTGCTGGTGTTGATGGTGATGCTTTCTGGTGTTAGCGGTATTTGCTGTGTTATTTTAAGGTGCTGGTGTTGGTGATGGTGGTGTTATGCAGGTGCTAGTGGTATTTATGTGTGTTATTTTAGGTGCTGGTGTTGGAGGTGGTGTTTTGGTGATGTTAGTGGTGCTGTCCCGATGGCTAGTAATGAAGATAGTGTTCATAAAGTGTGTTGGTGTTAATAGGTGTTAGTATTTCTCCTTTTTTCTTCGTGGAGGTATGATTTGGGTGGTGTAGTGGTGGTGTGGGGGTATTATGCTGGTGTTAGTGGTGTCAGCGGGTGTTTGGTGGCGAAGAGGAAGAATACTGATGGTGTAGTGGTGGTGTGGGCGTGTTATACTGGTGTTGGTAAGTGGTGCATACGAATATCGAGGATTATTACACCAGTTTACCTGAGGCCCTGGCACGTTGGACCTGGCGTGGTGGTGGTATGATGGTGGTGGTGGTGTTGTGGTGGTGGTAGGTATGTTGATGGTGTTGTGTTGGTGCTTGGAGGAAAACTGATAGCCAAAAGCAACCTTCCATCATGCTAACCAAGTATGAATTAGGAAGGAGTGACTGTAGTAAAGCATATGCAAATCAATATGCAGCAATGAAGAAGTGTGTGTGTGTGTGTGTGTGTGTGTGTGTGTGTGTGTGTGTGTGTGTGTGTGTGTGTGTGTGTGTGTTTGTGTTTGTGTACATTTTAAGCATGAACTATCAGGGTGTGAAAATATTATGCCAGTATATGCGTGGACATTCTACCTTCGGCCACTCTAACCGTATGCCTCACCTCGAATCAACGCCAGAACTCTCTCAGTAAATCCCGTCTCTTATAACTGCCTTTGTAATATATTCTTGTTGACCTCTGATTATTTAATTTACCTTTGGGAACACCTCTGGTGGTAAAAATTTTCGAAACAGCCACCAATGAAGCCTGCCAGTACTGTCTTTTTTTTCCTTGCTGCCAGCGGACGATTTTATTCAGTATGGGGTTGCGCGGTGGTGTGTGTCGGTGTTCAGGCAGTGGGGTTGTGGTGGGGGTGTTGGAGGGGTGTTGGTGGGGTTTTTAAAATGGAAGGGTTGAAGGGGAGGGGGTATAAAGTGGAAGGGTTGAAGGGTGTGTGTGTGTGTGACTCAAGTAAGGGGTGGTTTCAGGTCTAAGTGGGGAGGGGGAGAAGATGGAGTTGGGGGGGAGGGTTGAAAGTTGAGGTGTCTCTGGGGGTTGAAAGAGAGGGTTGGAGGGGTGGGTGGGGGGTTTAAAGAAGGGGTTGGAGGGGGGTAGGGGGTTGACGTAGGTAAGGGGGTCATACCAGGTGAGAGTTCATTACCTGCAGTCACGTAACCCCAGTCCACCTTAGTGTTGTATTATCCTTGCTTAACCCTCTCTCTATCGTGATGGGGGGGGGGTGCTTGCAGTGAGAGAGAGAGAGAGAGAGAGAGAGAGAGAGAGAGAGAGGTAGTTACTACTTTTAGGCAGAATACTACAACTACTACTAATACTGCTATTATTACTATGACTACTACCAGGCTACTACTACTACTGCTACTACTACTACTACTCCTACTTCTACTACCACTACTACTACTAATTATTATTGTTATTATTATTATTATCATTATTATTATTATTATTATTATTATTATTATTATTATTACAATTCTTCTTCCTCTTCTTCTTCTTCTTCTTATTATTATTATTATTATTATCATCAATATCATCATCATCATCATTAGCGGTAGGTGGTGGCGACCATTATCAATTCACTTGGTGTAGTGCTGCCTACTTCTTCCTTCAGCTTTATCATTCTTTTTCTGTGTCTGCCCTCCTCTCTTCCTATTTTTCCATCTCTCCTGTCAATTTTTGTTACTGTTCTTTCCCATTTTACATTGACTGACAAGCCTAATGGTTGCCTGTAGCCAGGAAACCATTTACAACGCTGGGTGGTAGCCATATAACCAACCTATATGTGTTCCCTACGTGTCAACATGTGAGTTGGTGGAGGCTTAGTGCCCCTCCCCGAATGGCAACTAACTCAAAGTCAAACGGCCACCGCTTATGTGATTGTGGACAAGGCTTCTGGCTATAGATAGATCATCATATCATTATCATCATCATCGTACGAATCTGCAAAATTCCCCGTACATAACATAACTTCTATATTCACTGTCACCACTACCATGTGCTGCTGTATTGCTTCATCACTCTTGGGGGGGGGGAAGGAGGCCTGGTGGTGACAAGGTTAGCACACTCAGTTCACAAGTTTTAATCTCGGGCCGGTCAGACTCGTGGCTAAAGTTTGTTACCTTCTTGTGTCTGTTTACTCTTTACCACAGTTAGGGACGTTGATGTAACATTTGCTATTGAGGATCGTATTCAAAGGGAAAACTGGGACTTAGCAGAAGTTGATGGTCTAGCTTAGTAACCCACGTGCAGTTGATAGGCATTAACCCAAACCTTCTTCTTCTACCATAACGTATTTGGTATATATATTATCCTTGCTTTCGCCAGACGTTTTTCTTGATCTTAAGAGAGTGCAGATATAGTCCTCATTGCTCCCTTAACTGCTACAATCCGTTCACTTTATCTTGGCCTAAAATTACCATCTTTCCATCTTGAATGCTGAGTTGTGACGGCATAATAACAATGGAATATGATGCTAGTCACGATGAAGTGCTGTGTAAAGGAAGTAAACCGTAGCGCTGCCTTTTTCTACCACTAAACTACATGAAATAAGTTGCAAAGGGACGAAAATCTGGGCCAGGGTAAAATGAACGGACTATAGGAGTTAGATTATAGACTTTTGGGGCTCTGACATTAGAAAACTTTGACATAGAAACATCATCTCTGTAGTCTGGTAGTTGTTGACCATATTTAAGTGTAGATCGACTATAAAAGGCATGTATCAGAGGCCAAAGTCCCTAGAGTGAAAAGAAAACAACGAGCATTTGGTTTGTCCCGTCTAGAGTACGGTTTCGTTTTGCTGTTTCCAGACATTAAATTTTCCCTTTCTTTTCCTGCTCCTTCTCCTCCTCCATCTGTTCCTCCACCTCCTCTTCTTCTTCTTCTTCTTCGTCTTCTTTTGGAAAGCTTGTGAGAGGTGCTTGGAAATGGGTCGTTAGATTTAGCATTCATTAACCTCTCCTTTTTACGTTACTTGTGCAGGCTATGTCGACAGTTGAATTATAAGAACAGTATGGAGAATAATATCTAGGTGTTATATCTTTTAACTAAACAAAAATATCCAAGGAAAATGGAATCTAAGATGTCAAAAAGCCTCCTAAGTTTGTTATAATGTATCCCTAGGTCAGCAGTGTCATAGAAGGATTCGTACCCCTCTTCCACAGTGATATATTTTGCATGTTAACCCTCAAAGTTCCCTTGCACGTTATTTATATCGTTTTAATATCGATATAGTTTGCATCAGTATCTTGCCAAAGGATATTGAAAGATAATATACAGAAAAAATAGCTAAAGAAGGAGTGTCACGAAATCACCAAAGCCACTTGTCACAGGACCCATAATGTCCTCTGGTGGTACAGGTGAAATTTTTGTCCTCATTATCATTATTTATTTATTTATTTATTTATTTATTTTTTAGCAAGATCCAAGTCCATCTTAATTTTTTCGTGTTTAGGCTCCGTTTTCTTGCATATCATATTCCAGATGACGCCAGACGATTTTGTTTAGCTGACAGTGAGCATGGGTGCCTCAGAATGTCAACACTGGTACCAATAACCATATCAAGACCGGAACAGCTATGTGTTGCTGCACTCTCTAATGCCAGGCGGTTTTATGTATAGCTAAAAGGGAGTCTCAGGAGCCCGGGAAAGATAATGATGGGGCGAATTTGGATCCAGAATTAATGTGAACTATAAAAGCAGGAGATTTATGAAAAAAAAAAAAAAAACTTGCCCAGCCAAATTGGTCACAAAGTCAGGCCACTATTCTCACCAGAAGTTTGATTTTGACCTCTGACCTTGACCTTTAATCTATTTACACTAAAAGTATTCCGTCCAGACCCAAAGGCAGTATTTGTCTCCAGTCGGATCCAAGCCATGTCAGCCATTCAACAGTTAACACCGCACCCTGACCTTTGACCTGTGACCTTGACCTTTGATTTGTATGCACCAATACTGACTCACTTCTTCCCACACCACACACAAAACATGGTGTAAGTGTGACTCAAATCGGACCAGGTATTCATGAGAGAACGCCACACCTTGAACTTTGACCTTGACCTGTGACCTTGGGTAATTATCGATTTGCGCCAATATCTAATCACTTCATCCCAGACTCTCACAGAAAGTATGTGCCAAGTTTGACCCAAAATGAATCAGGCATTGATGAGATAGTGTCGATACATACACAGACACAGACGTACAAACCTGCTTCATCAATAGTCACGGTCTCGGTGTGGCTGAATGACGTCAAGGTGGCAAAGGAGGGGGCCAAGAAGGACGCGACATGGCCTGCCCCACACACCAAACAGGCACGCACGGACACTTAGCGAATTATGAGGTATAATTTATGCCTGGATGAAGGGCTGGTGTGAGGCACGGCACGCGGGGGGACTTATATTACACATGACGGCTGGATGCAATTTCCTATAGCACGGAAGTCCACGGTATTTAATTCTCCGGTGACTAATATCCTTAACCAATCATTAGAGAAAAAAGAAATAAATTAACTCTTATCTTATGCACAGCTTGAATATTTACAAGGAAGGTAAGGCAAGAATGAGTGTCTCTTATTACAGCTGGCTGCCTGATATTTTGCCTGCTTAACCCTTTCAGTGGTGGAGAGGGGCGCCTTCGTGTGGTGGCACCGACATGGCCGGGAGGTGGAACTGCCTGGAGGTGAAACCACAATTTCGGCCTGCAGTCCATCTGGTTAAAGTTCAGATGAGCGTGGAATAGCAGCTACCACTACCGATACTATTCCTACTACTACTACTACAGTTATTACTACTACTGCTATTTAACCCCTTCAATACGGCGATGCATAACCAAGTTCTTGTTACTACCAAATGCTTTTATTTACCTCTGGATAGAATCATTGAACTGAAGGGGTTAGCCATAGCCTTCATTAGCCTCTCCATGGTGTCGAGGTCCGCTCAAAGAATAAACCCCAAAATACGTCATTGAAGGGAAGAGGTTATCCCGTTCAATCACATCGCGTGTTTTCCCGCAATTTCCGAGATAACATTCGCGATATGAGATATACTTTGAACCGGAAGGGTTAAAATTAATACAGCCTTCATCAACCCCTTCACTACGAGGGGTCCGTCCTAACACCCCCAGTTCTATTATCCCCCCCCAAAAAAAAAAAAAAAAAATCACTTGCTGGAAGCAATAGTAGATAATTAAATACGTCATATGAGTGAATTATCTATATACAGGGGCGTCCCGAGAGAGTTTGAAAGGCTTGGGGGGGGTTTATTTCAGGGCCAATTTTGAGTAAGGAAAAAATTAAGAAAGAAAAAGAAAACAAGAAAGAGTCAATTCTGAGTAAGTAAAGTTAAAAAGAAAACGAAAACGAAAAAAGAAAGTGGAAAAAGGTATCAACATAAGTCCAGTTCACAGGGGCGACTTACCTACAGTTAATTAAGCCTTATGGGAAAATTATGAGGGAGACCACTTTCTCCCATTAGGTCATCAGTAACTGTAGTTCCACGTAATTTATTTTACTTATGACGTGGATACTTCAAACGATCACTAGCCGGAGGGGTGCATACTGTATGTGTGTATTTGTATCTATATCAATCCGTACATGGTCTGACTGCAGGCGTGGACGTTCTTAGAGGGAGAGTGATAGCCAGAATTAACCTTTCTTATGATGGTCAAGTACAAATCAAGCAAGTGAAATTTGATATGTTGTACTGTCCATGTTCGTTTGTGTCAGGCGTCACTTCATTGTTCAGTTGCCTGTAGGGGATGGTGTGCTGAGGGTTTTACGTGGCAACAGTGCATTTGTTTGTCTTACGTGGCACCAGAGCGTTTGTTTACTGTTTACTGTTGTCTGACTAATGTAACAGGGTTCTTCCAACACATTAGATGCGGGACGTAAAGAAATACACCATACCCTTTTTCCTCTAGCGTGGCCCAGCTTCTCGACCTTTTGCAGCTTGTTTCACGTAGCTCAGTGGCAGAAAAATACAATTCTACGGCTCTACATCCTTTCCACAGCACTTCTTCGTGGCTAGCATCATTCTCTGTTGTTTATCCATTGCTACAAATCAGCGTTAATGTGGTGAGGTGGCAATTTTAGGCCAAGTCAGAGTAAAAATAGTGCAGTCACAAAAAACAAGTACACCATCCCATAGTACTTTCGAAGACGATTTTACTATTGCTAACACTAATAATGATCCACTTCCTTACGGTGCATAACGAGACAGTGAGCGATGACTTTCGAAATTCAGCGATGCGATCTTCGGGACCCACAGAACTTTTCAGAATACCCTGTAAGAGTTTCAAAATTATTAGACCAAAGAGTAGCTCGGTAATTTCGCCCGCAACTTGCAATGCGTCCTAGGCGCAAATATACCCTAATTTTTGCTACCAGGACTCACTTTAAATAACCAGCACGGATTAAAAGGCGGAGGAGGGAAGTTAATATACGAACTCCTGTGACGTAGACAGTTTAAATAATTACCAGGGGAAGGGGAAAGAGATGACGTAAGTGGCTGGAGGAGGAAGATGGGGCCCTGGTGTAAGCTGGCCCGTAATTTGTGACAGTCATTTGGCAAACTCACGCTCGTATGTTTAAAGCTTAGAGGAAGAGATAAGAGGAAAATCAGAGATAAGAGATACAGAGAGGGAAGAAGGAAGTACTGAGTGATATAAATGAAGCTGAGATAGATGAGATGGGGAAGGAAGGTACAGGGGTAAGGTTACAGGAGAGAAATTTAAAATGCGATAAAAGTTTGAATCCCAGAGAGGAAGTACGGTGTCGGTAATTTTGCCCTCTTCGGATCGTAGGGGGCTGAAGCTAGGCTAACCAATCCGGAACATTTAAGGGTAGGAGACCAACCTTCACCCTTGCTAGCACTGAGAGAGAGAGAGAGAGAGAGAGAGAGAGAGAGAGAGAGAGAGAAAACGGCTCAGACGAGAACCGATTCGTGGGTCACAGTAAGCTCTGAACCGAAACTTTTATCGTACTCGATTTTTTGACGATAATTTTTGAAGCCTATGACGAAGAGACGACTCTGACCTTTCAATATCGCTGCTGACTGCACTCTGTATTGTGGCAAGCAGGCTAATTACAGGTACTAACAAGGCATATGGGCCTGATGGGGTCCCTCCTGTTGTTCTCAAAAACTGTGCTTCTGTGCTTACACCCTGCCTAGGCAAACTATTTCGCCTTTGTCTGTCAACTGGTACCTTTCCTTCTTGCTGGAAGTTTGCTCTCATTCAGCCAGTCCCAAAGAAGGGTGACCACTCCCAACCCTCCAACTATCGTCCAATTGCTTTAACGTCCTGTATTTCAAAAGTTTTCGAGTCAATTCTTAATAAAAAAAATTTAAGGCATCTTTCCTATCACAACCTTCTTTCCGATCGTCAGTATGGGTTCCGTCAGGGACGCTCCACTGCCGATCTTCTCACCTACCTTTCAGACTCCTGGTCATCCTCCTTTCGGGACTTTGGCGAAAGCTTTGCCATTGCACTTGACATCTCAAAGGCTTTCGATCGAGTCTGGCATAAATCTTTAATTTCCAAACTGCCCTCCTACGGTTTCTATCCTTCTATCTGTACCTTCATTGGTAGCTTCCTTTCTGGTCGTTCTATAGCTGCTGTCGTAGACGGCCATCGTTCTTCTCCTAGATCTATCAACAGTGGTGTTCCTCAGGGCTCTGTCCTATCACCAACTCTCTTCCTTTTATTCATCAATGATCTTCTAAGCTGTACATCTAACCCTATCCACTCATACGCTGATGACTCCACCTTTCCATTCGGTTCCCGCAACGCCCATCTCAACAGTTACTTCAAGAAACAAGGGATGAGGCTATGGCACACCTAATGTCTGACTTGGCTCATATCTCTGACTGGGGAAAAAATAATATGGTTGTCTTTAATGCTTCTAAGACTCAGTTCTTACACCTATCAACCCGACAAAATCTTCCACAGGTATACCCACTAATGTTTAATAATATTCAGATTAATCCTGCATCATCCTTGAACATGCTGGGGGTTTCATTTACTCGGGACTTATCTTGGAAAGATCATATTACATCTCTTGTAAAATCTGCTTCCAAGAGATTGGGTGTGCTAAGCCGACTCCGCTCTTTCTTTACCCCTGCACAATTGTTGACTCTATACAGGGGTTTTATCCGCCCCTGTGTGGAGTACAACTCTCATGTGTGGGGAGCCTCCCCACATACAGCTCTTCTCAATAGGGTGGAGTCAAAGGCTTTTCGTCTCATTAACTCTCCTCCTCTTACTGACTCCCTTCAACCTCTGTCTCTTCGCCGCACTGTTGCATCTTTATCTCTTTTCTATCGCTACTTTAATGGTCACTGCTCCCCTGAACTGTCTGCTTGCATTCCTCCACCTCTACGACGGGCGCGTAGCACCCGTCTGGCAGCAAACTCTCATCCCTTTTCTGTCCAACTCTCTAATGCAAGAGTTAACCGTTACTCCCAGTCTTTCATTCATGCAACAGGTCAGCTCTGGAACTGTCTCCCTCTGTCTGTATTTCCTCCTGCCTATGATCTCCAGTCTTTCAAACGCAGTGTGTCCAGGCATCTCAAAATGATCGGATCTTGAATTTGGCTCTCTATTGTATTTTGTTTTTCTCTTGGAGGGAACTGTTACTGCGGGCTCATGGCCTTTGGTTCCTTCTTCCTCGCATAAAAAAAAAAAAAAAAAAAGGTGTCATAACGAAAATACAGACTTTGGGATCAAGGTTAAACACCTCGAAGGTCACAACGTTTATTTAGACATTAATAGATAGACTGACAGATAGACAGACAAAATGATAGATACTTGTAGACAGGTAAATAGATAGATAGATAAATAGAGACAGATAGATAGATACATAGAGATACATTGATAAAATGATAGATACTCGTAGATAGATAAATATAGATACAGTAGATAGATAAATAGATAGAATAGCAAATAGACAGACGGATAGGCATAAAGATAGATAGATAGATAAACAGACAGATAGATGGAAACCTTCCCATACAAAACACAGTAACAATCACATAGCAGAATAAAGATAAATAGATAGATAAACAGACAGATAGATAGAAACCTTCCCATACAAAACACAGTAACAGTCACAGACCAGCCTCCTCCACAACATATCCCCATTTACACTGCAGGATGGATTGGGTCAGAGGTTAAATGTATGCCTATCAACTGCATGAGGGTCAATAAGGCGGTCAATTTTTGCGTCCCCAGTGCTGCCCTAGAACATGAGTAGCTGTGGTTGTTTTACGTCCTAACCTAATCTATTTTAACCTCACCAAACATAACCTAGCTAACCCCATCTCACCTAACCTAACTTAACCTAACCTAACCTAACCTAACCTAGCCCAACCCAATCTCACGTAACCTAACCTGACCTAATCTCACTTAACCTAACCTAACCTAACCTAACCTAACCTAGCCCAACCCCATCTCACGTAACCTAACCTAACCTAACCTGACCTAACCTAACCTCACAACCTGACCTAACTTGCCTAACCTCACCTCACTTAACCTCACCTAACCTCACCTCACCTCACCGCACCTCACTTCACCTTATGTAACATAATCTAATCTAGCCTAACTTAGCCTAACCTGACCTAACCTAACCTAAGGTCACCAATAATACTGATGGACTAATAGGGACAAGAGGTATCAAAGACATGAATGTAATAATAATAATAATAATAATAATAATAATAATAATAATAATAATAATAATATCAAATAACATTAATAAGAAGAAGAAGAGGAAGAAGATTTACAATAATATCTCTCACACACAGTTACAGGGTCGAAATTTTGAAAACAAACTTACGAACAAATCTCTGTCTTAGCTGCGATATATTTTGGGGGGAGGACATGGAAGTTCTCAATCATTCTGTGCCATCTGTTTTTCTACTACAATAAATCTTAGTTACGAGTGAAAAGATATCATAAGCTATTTTGCATTACAGGACAGAGTAAGTCTCGAACTGCACTATAAGGTGGAAAAGAAGAAAGAGAGATTCGATGCCATAAACATAATTCTACAATAATCGTCTTTAATCCCATGATACGGGGAATTCGTAAGGTTAAATACTCACTTATACAGACGCTGGACAAGATCATCCCGGCCAACAAAGGAGATTTCAGTTTGTAAATGCATAAAACACGAGGGATTCTCTCTCTCTGTCTCTCTCCAGGTGAACTTACGGACAAGGAACATTTGAAGTTAATAGTACATAAACCATCACTGATTCTATGTTATAATTGTACAGAAGGGAAGTACAAAATTTCTCCATGTGTTTAGTTATTCCCGCAAAAACAGGCGTGAATTTTGAAGGAAGCGATCGTAAACATATATCCGGGAATCCCACATGAACTACACTAATGTTTCACTTGCTTCTCTCCACAGTCGCACCGCAGCCTCCTCCACGTACCCGGGGTAGCCAGACGCTGGGGGAGGTAGGACGGGGCTACACCATCCCCCCTAGCCACAGCTCCGTACTTCAGGATCAGAGCTATCGGAACCCCAGCATCGCCCACGGACACACCATCCCTGGCCCTGGTATTGCCCCGCCCGATAACCCTCCCAACAGTATCAACAACCCTTCAAGCGTGGGCGAAGACTTCCTAAATCAACCTTTCCCCGGCCAAAACACTCCAGTTCAAAGCTTCCCTGGCCATTTTCAAGGATTTCCAGGTTTTCCCAGTCATAGTTCCCCAGGCCAAAATTTCCCGAATCAAAACTTCCCCAGTCAAAATTTCCCGGGTCAAAATTTCCCAGGTCAAAATTTCCCGCCACCGAATAACCCTGGTCAGTTCCCCCAGGGGCCATACAACCCAGACCCAAATTTTCAGAATCCGAACTTCCAGGGTCCAAACTACCCAGGTAACTTTAATCCACACTTCGGGAGACCAAACCCAGGGGGGGGAGGAGGGGGAGGGGACGGGAAGAGGGATCAGGGAATCAACACCGAGGTGAGCGCCGAGCCGAATGTGAAGCTCGGGAATCTGTCCTGTTATTCCTGCAAGCTGGACTTCCGCAAGGGGGACTACCAGTGGGATCACAAGTGCCTGGGACGCCACAATGGACGCAACGTTAGCACTGATTTCCTCGTCGTGTGTGGACGCTATGATAGGTGGTGCAGGGTGAGATATGTAGCCTGTTGTTTCTCGTTTTGTGCTGTTCCCTTCTTCAAGGGTAATATATAACAGGGTTTTAATGTAGAAAGATATTTAGTTACAGAACAAGGGCGTCACGAAGGGCACAACCGCAGCACCAAATTACTCGTCGTCTGTGAACCTGAGGGTAAGATGGTCCTTCTTTAACTTTTTTTTTTTTTTTTTTTGAAGTTCCAAGCATTTCCACCCGGACACAGTAACGGACAACTATCAGAACAAGATAATGCAAACTGTTATCATCTTGTTCTGTGTGGACTCGGCGATAAAGTAAGGTTCAGGATTACAGGGTGAGATGGACTCTGTTTTTGGAGATCCATTTTCTTCCACACTGACAAGCAGGGATGGTCAGAGGAGTTTGTGACTGTGGGGGGGGGTATAACCTTGGTTGTGACCAACTCGCCCCTTATTTGACCAACTCGATCATATCTGACCAACAAATTAGAAATAGCACTTCTACTATTTTAAGAATAAAAAATAGCCCTAGGGTAATATATATACATATACATATACAGTAGATAGATAGATAGATAGATAGATAGATAGATAGATATAGATAGAGATATATATACAGATATATATTTATATACTATAAAGGCACCGTGACGTTTTAACTGTGAATAATCATTGCACTTCACAATGTACCCTACTCCATTTGTTGGAAAAGCAGCCTGTCTCTCTCTCTCTCTCTCTCTTTTTTTTTTTTTTACCAACTGTGTGGACATTTGACCAACTATGAGTCAAGTATTGGAGGGTGTCGCCCCCTCCCCATGGGGCCATCTCTGCTTGTACTTGTACTTAAAGCCACCTGAACTTGGACCCAAGCCTGAATTACTGTTGACAAGAAAGTAGACACCATGTAAACTATTTAGTAGTCTGATTAAACCAATTGACCCAATCATGACATTTGGAGTTATTTATGACCAGACCAGTAGCAAGGGTACATTCAAATTTGCCCCGACCGACTTCCCCCGCCTTGCCACTGTTCCATGGGTGAAGCGGGTCCAGGTCCAGCCACCCTGAGTCATATGGTATTTGATTTGATTTTGGCTTAGACTATTCTCCTGGCAGGAGGCAATCTAGGATATTTTGTATTTTGTCCTCTGTTATATACAGGATATATATATATATATATATATATATATATATATATATATATATATATATATATATATATATATATATATATATATATATATATATATATGTATATATATATATATATATATATATATATGTATATATATATATATATATATACTATATATATATATATATATATATATATATATATATATATATATATACGTTAAAAAATATTCTGTCCTCCGGGAGACCTCTCCATTTATGTACAAAAAAAAAGTTTCTACCCTCCATTTTTGACCATCTCAGTAAGTTTTTGACCAATTCAGAAACAGACATTGGGGGGATAACCCCCCACCCCACCCCGGTCGGGCCATCCCTGCTGACAAGTAATGGGTAACTATCATATAACAAGGTATTGCAGAACATTATTATCATTTTGTATATGGGCCTAATGATAAACAGTGCAGGGTAAGATGGACTTTCGGGTACTACTTTTTATTCTGTTTTAATCTGACAGGGTGATAGAGAATAAGATATAATTGCAAAAGAATATCATAAAACATTACTATAATCTTGGTGTGTGCGTAGCCTATAGTCCACTCACTTAAACTTGGCCCAGGCTTTCGTTCTTTTGTGGCTTATTTCTCGCAGCTCAGTGGTAGAAAAAGCCGACACTGGCTCTACATCCTTTCTGCAACACTTCCTCTTGACTAGCATCATATTCAGGTGCTAATATAATGTTATATCTCAGCATTCAAGATGGAGGGGTGGCAATTTTAGGCCAAGCTGAAGTGAACAGAGTATAGAGTTTAATGCAGGGTGAGATGGTCCTTCCTTATTATTACCCCTACACTTTGGCATCATATTCGGAGTAGTACCAGATTATTTTGTATAGCTTCAATAAATCCTGGTAGTCAATGGATTAATTCGGGTCGAGAAAACCGGTAGGCAAAGCGTTAATCTAGGTTGAGACGACACATGAAAGGGTTACTGGAGACTGCTTTTAATCCCTTCGCTGTGAGAGACGTCCCAAAGACTGACGTAAGTAGTGTTTATAAGCGCATAACAAAACTGGTCTGCTGGTAAGACGAAGACTATATTGGAGGATCAGAAAGGACAACCATCCCTCACCCAAAATATTACTCTGACCCGTGACCTAGCACAGCAATTGATTTTATTTTACTTTAACCCGTGACCTGAAAGAGTAATCGATTTTGTTTTACGTTGACCCGTGACCTAGAACATTAATAATTTTTATTTTACTTTGACCCGTGACCCAGAACAGCGACCAATTTTATTTTACTTTGACCCGCGACCTAAAACATTAATATATTTTACTTTGATCCCTGACCTAGAACAATAATATATTTTACTTTGACCAGTTACCTAGACATTAACAAATTTTATTTTACTTTGACCAGAGATCTATTATAGAACACTAGTTAGTTTTTTCCCCAAATTCGTGTCAGGCAGTCGTGAGATACTGACACACCCTGAACTTTGACCGTGCATGATTTTTACCTCTTTTATTGCACTGCTCCAAAAATGAATCACTTCTTCCAATAAGACTTTAGACAGACAGACAGACAGACAGATAGATAGACAGGTATGTAGGTAGATAGATAGATAGATGTAGATAGACAGACAGCTAGATAGATATTGATCACATTAACTATGCCTGAAGCGTTGTAAAAAAAAATGACTGCCATGTTTTAAGAGCTGTGACGTGTTTTGCAGGCTGAGAGGATTGAGGTAAACGGGGTGCTGACTCAGTTGTCGAGGGAATGTACCAGTTCGTGTCACTTCGGCTGCAGACCACGCGGATTTGGCATCAGGTACGGTAACTTTACTATGTGTAAAGGTGTTTATTTACATCCATTTTCACTCCTACAGACAGCAAGCACTCCACAACCAACCATGTGTACAGCACAGTGAAAATATAACCCAATTTTAGTGAGTCTTTTATAAGCTCATTTGTTTGCACTCATTTTCACTCATGCATTTTTCACTTATTCATTTTTCATTTTCACTCATACACATACTTCATTTTCACTCAGATTTTTCATTTTCACTCAGAGTTTTCAGTTTCACTAAGATCATCATCATCATCATCATCATCATCATCATCCGGACCTCCTTTCCCACCCTAGGGCAGGGTGTGGAGTAGCAATGTCCAGACAGTCCAAATTTGCCCAGTCCAATGGGTCACGCTTCCATTCACTCATCATTCAAGCACCCGAAATCCTGGCTTAATCGGATACGCCAGAAACATTCACCACGTTCTGTAGGTTCACATAAATGTATCCGATAGAGTCAATCTGGACGTTGTCACGTTAAACAGGGGTACCAAATCCCTGATCATGCACTTCTCCTCACAACATTCATCCAGCCAGCTCGATCTCTTGTCATTTCCCAAGCCTCACCGACTTCCAACCCTCTGTTCCTCACACACTCATCCACCATATCCCTCCATTTTCTTCTTGGCCTACCCCACCCCCTCCCTCCTTCAAATTCGTTCAGATATACCTTTTTCATCACTCTGTTGTTATCCATTCTCACCACATGACCATACCATCTCAGTACACTCTCTTCGATTCTGGTGTCCACAGACTTCCTCACTCCACATCTTTCACGAATCACATTATTTCGTATCCTATCCATCCTCTGTACTCCACATACATTCCTCAGCAGTCCCATCTCTACCGCTCTTACTCTTGACTTTTCATTTTCATGTACACCATAGTCTCACATCCATATGTTAAAGTTGGCGCTAACACTCCATGTAAGCCTCGTGCAGCTGCAACACTTAAGCCTCTGTTTTTTACCTAGGTCACCATTGCACCAGACACTTTTCTTCCTTGTGTCACTCTACTTTCCACTTTTTTTTTGCACATTTTCCTATCTTTTCTATCACTGTACCCAGGTATTTGAACTCTCTCACCAATTCCAGTCTCTTTCCATTCACTGTAACATCACACTGGAGTCACCTTCTCTCCCAGTAACCATCACTTTACTCTTTGCTACATTTACTCTCAAGGCACGACACACACAGACATCAGCAAAACTCTGCACTAGCCTACCAAGTTCTTGTCCGATATTTGCAAGTAGTACGGCATCGTCAGCAAACGAGTACAACAAACCTGAGATATTCCACCCATCACATTCATTACCAACGCCATCCCTCCACACATTTTTCATTTTCGCCTAGATTCTTCATCTTCACTCATACTTTTCATTTTTCACTCATACAGGTAACAAACACTTCACAACCAACTCAAGTGTACAGCAGAGTGAAAATAGGCCTATAACCTAAATTTACTGCGTGCTGTGTAAACTGGCTTATATATATTTGTTGTCTTTGCCAACATGGGTTAAAAAAAAAAAAAGAACGATAAAGATTTCATAACCAAACAAGAGTGGATATTCTTTAGTTTGTGTAAAAGATTGATTATTTAAACTCACATTTTGAAACCAAACAACATCGACTAACACTGAGTTTAAATCGTGTGTACCAAAATATTAACTGATTTTACCATCATCTTCACTCCCATGGATATCAAACACTTAGAAACCAACGTAGACTGAATATATTTGCTTCCAACGACCATGCTATCGAAACTGAGAGCCCATTGATGTAAGCAGGTCTTTAATTGTCACTTACGGAACATGTTAGATGTCATTAGCCTGCATCCCATATTACAGAGTGTAGTTAGCAACGATATGGAAACGTCAGGCATGTTTCATCAGTCTCACATGTTTCATATATTATCGTCATCAACGGGGGAGGGGTGGGGCTCGTCCACATCTTCGCGTACTCAGTTTTAGGGTTGTGATTAAGGTGGCATGGGTGGTTTCGTAGCACCTTTTTCCCGGCGACTAACTTTTCATATTACATCTTCACATTATCTTGTATGTTATTTATGTCGTGCTAGTATCGACATGCTTTGTACCACTAACTTACAAGGGGATGCTGAGACGTAATGAAACGAATATGTGGCTACGGAAGAGATGTTACGAATTCAATAACGACCCCAAAAGTGTGCACAGGTATGATCAAAATTATACTAAAATTATCCTGGTGGTAATTCGTTGCTACAAAGAGTTACTTATTGCCAGAAATCGAGCATTATGAACAGCCGCCATTAGGTGACCAAGGCCGACGTATGGAACCATGTTGGAGCTTTTATAAACGATACGATACGAGTATTGTAGTTATTAGTTAAGATTCTTTTCTGAACACTTCGGCAGCTCTGAGGCGTGTGCTCAGTGCTGTGAACACGACGGCTGCAACCACATGTACCCCGAGAGCAGCACACCGCCCTTCACACCATCACACGCCGCCACACTGCTCTACCTCTGGGCTGGCAAGAGTCTGGCTCACCATCTTCAACATCCCTGGGTCTGATTTGTGTCCTCTTTTAATGTGGGTTTTATTCTGTTATTACTCTGTTACGGTCTACAACAGGGTCGGACCTTCTCCTTGGAGGGAGAGTGGTAGCCAGAGGTAAGCCTTCCCCCTTGCTGGCAAAGTTTGAATGGGGAAAGGACGTCTATAAGGAGAGTAATACATGTGTAACTGTAGGAGTGGGTATGTATTTGTGTGTTAGAGTCTGAATATGCCAAAGGTAGACGGCAAATACATGCAGGTCTGTGAGAGAAAGTACTGCCTTAATATACCCCAGATCTACCACAGCATCCAGTTTGGTTCCTCGAGCAGCTGTTATGGCGGCTGGATCAGTAATGTAAGGAGATGTTTTTGTCCATTGGTAGTTGCACATCCACCAGGACAGAGTTAAGTAGTTTATGTTCACTTATCCAGTGTGATCTATACATCAGGATTCTTGGTAGCCGTCCTATAGTAGTTTGTATGAGACTGGAAAATCGCCACGTAAATGCCCAGGTGCAGATGTGGTCAGACGCCCATAAACGAACCAGAAACACCTTGGGGAGGCACAGGAAATAAGTTGAATGATGCAGTGCCCGTGTATTCCAGGATGATGGGTAAATAACCCGCCACAAGCTCAAAGGTCTAAGTTACGGAGGTGAGCATTTCGGCTAAGCATCTTACGGTGTCTGTCCTCTATTTTTACTTTTTCCTTTAACTTGATCATTGTGTTTACGTTTGTTCACTATAGGAGGTAAATCTGCACATGTACACAGACGTTCAGTAAGGTTTACCAGAAGAAAATTAATACAACAGTCTATGTACTGTATTATAACCTTTTAGTTTGGCCTGTGTTAGTGTATGTAGCAATGGGCGTCCACCAAAACTGCGTACTTGGTTACCAGATGTTGTTGTGGTGATCCCAGGCTTGTGTGGATGTGAACCCGGTGGAGTGCAGGATGAAAATACCCTTCTGCTGCAGTCCACCATCCACTTTTCGGGGGATAGGGAGGGGCTTGAGGGACATTTATATAACCTAGCAGTCGGTTATGTGTGTGCCACCACGTGAAGGAGTCCCTCTGCAGGATCTTGGCCACGAGATGACAAATGTTTGCAGGATCTTCAGCTTCTGTGAGATCATTTTGTTTTCCAGAGTGCAAGGTCAGTTTTTTTTTTTTATTTTTTTTATTCTTTTTTATTTTTTTTTAGCCTTCACTGACTTCCTACCACCTGTGCCTCAACGAAAACGCACAATCATGTAGAATGAGGTAGACTACAATACAATATTTTAGCTATGACTATACTGTATAAGGTTTCGATTGATAAGTTACGTAGAAGATATACAGTGTTCGAGAAATGAATTAGGTGAAGAACTGAAGTTTGTTGAGAAGCTGGATAGGCTAAATAAATGAATTATCTTGAGTTAATTATGAATCTTTGTAGATTTAGAAAGGTGATGATGTAAAGTGTAGTGCAGTTAGTAATATATATATATATATATATATATATATATATATATATATATATATATATATATATATATATAGATATATATATATATATATATATATGGCGACTAATTCTTTATATGATCAATAACTATTTGAAGTTAATTAAGATTCTACATAAGTTTCGATATATAAATTACCTGCATTTAAAGTAATTCATAAATATACCTTTTCAGAAGTTAATCCACGTGTAGTGTAGTACAATATTTGGCGTTAGTAATGAATCTATGTAAGGTTTTGATATATGAATTATGTGAAATGTATTTGAACTTATTCACGAATGAATTTCATGAAGTGCAGAGTAGCTGAATGTAGTCATGAAACCTACAGAGATTTCAATAAGTGATTTAGGTCAAGCGTAATGCAGTATTTAGAGTTACTGTTGTTAAGACTCATTATGTAGGTTGACACAAATAAAATATAAACCAAAACTGTCTGACTTTCAGTTCCTTTACTTTATTACTTTCTCTTTTCTTTAACTTAACCTAAAGCTGCCATCTCCATCTTGAATGCTGGCCAGTAACAGTACATTAGCACTAGAATATGACGCTAGTAACGAAGAAGTGCGAAAGAAATTATTTAGAGCCGTAGCATTGTTACTCTGTCACTAAGCTGCGTGAAATAAGCTACAATAGGACGAAAAACAGAGCCAAGTTAAGATAAAAGAACGATGAAGAATAAGGGTTATTCTCGCTGCTCAGATTTCGTAAAACATTCTCCCTAGCGATTTATTCTTCGTTAAACTCATTAATATTATCCTGTATGTTACCCCATTTTTTTTTTTAACGTCGACAGCGGTTGCAACATCAACATACAAGAAATTAAGGTGTAATAGGCAAAATAAATCACTGACGGCAAGGAACTGCGAAACATCCTAAATCACCAAAATTGCTGCCCAAAATCAACCTTAAAAATAATATATAACAGCACTGAGGGAATAGGAAGGTGTAATATGGAAAAATAAATAGCTAAGGGAGAGGTGTTAATGCTTACAGGGTGAATAAAATTATCTAACGTCAGCTGGAAATACAGAGAGAGAGAGAGAGAGAGAGAGAGAGAGAGAGAGAGAGAGAGAGAGAGAGGCTAAGTTAGAACTAAAAAAAAAAGATTAGTTACGACAGGGATTTGTTCATATGTTTGTTGATCTTAGGTGTGTGTGTGTGTGTGCGTGTGTGTGTGTGTGTGTGTGTGTGTGTGTGTGTGTGTGTGTGTGTGTGTGTGTGTGTGTGTGTGTGTGTGTGTGTCTCCATGTGTGCCTGGTATGTATGTGCGTGTGAATGTGCACGTGAGGGGATGCAGACAGACAAGCGTGCCCTCAAATAGTCACATTTTTACTTAACAAAATTAAATGGCGAAAATGGAGCCAAGTTTGAATACGAATATAACAGGGAACCATCATCGTCATCATTATCGTTGTCGTCGTCGTCGTCGTCGTCAGTCATCGTCATCTTCATTATCATTTTTTTTCTTCATCTACATCATCGTCATTGTTAAGGGCTTCGTCACCACCACCTTCATCATCATCACCGATGTTGTCCTCGTCGCCGTCTTCATGTTCATCGTCTCCGGCTTCATATTCATCGTCATCTTCGTTTTAATTTTCTGTATTGACATCATCGTCTCCGTCTTCGACATCATCTTGGCCAGAGATGGGCAGTATTTAAATACAAATGTATTAACGGGTAAATACATTTATGCTTAATTGTTTGTCTAGATGTGCATATTTTTATTATTTAAATGCGTACCGTATCTAAATGCTCTGAATGTGTGTTTAGTGCCAGATCGTTGCACCTCACTTCATAGCATTTGTCTTTTCTCGGTAAGGGCTAAGGTGTTGTTGGTTTGGAGCGTGTAGCAGTGTATGACCGGATGCCCTTAATTCTGGTGTCTACCAATGACCCTTGGGTGGACTCGACCCTCCTACCCTTCGGCCAGAGCGGAGCACTCTAACCTACTGAGCCACGGTATTTAGTATTAGTATTTTTAAATACTTTTTCAAATACATTTTGAGGAGAGAGAGAGAGAGAGAGAGAGAGAGAGAGAGAGAAAGACAAACAGACAGACAGACAGACAGACAGATAGACAGGCAGGCAGACAGACAGAGAGACAGACCGACAGAGAGGAGTGGAGGAGAGAGTTTTTCACATCCCAAGATGCTTGCAATAACCAGAAGACACTATCAGTTCCTCTTTTTTCCCCTGTTTTGGCCTTGTTTATTGCCTCACAACTGCCATCCTGCTACTCCCACCATTCCTTCTCACCTGTACTTATCCCAGCCATCCCCAAACCACTTATAGTCTATGTGCACTAACTAAATCGATATCGGTATATAGCAGCTGCTTAAAATGTTCTCTGAATCTGAACACTCACTCTTCTCCATCAGCATTCTATAATTTTTGTCTTTCACTCCTCTACTACTTCCTTTATCGCTGTTTTTCTTTCTTTATCATCCAAAACAATTTCTTACTACTTCCTTTATCATTGTTTTTCTTTCTTTACCATTCAAAACAATTTCTTACATTCCCTCCGTATACACTCAGGCTTTTTTCAAACTCCTCATCCACTCTTTCTTTGCTCTCTCTTGCTAGTCACTTCATTTCTCTTCTCTTCTCAACATACAGATAACTTTTTCGTCTCTTCACATCCTTCATTCCTCTGCATTCCATTCAGTCACTTCTCTTGCACAGCTCGTTTCGCTTCCACATGCCACCACGCTGTTTTGTTCACCTCTTCCATCTACACTCCACCTTACTCCCTACCCCACATGCTATCCACGCTTTATTTTTATTTTTTTCTGTGGTTACCTTACTCGTACCTTCCACCTCCTCCACCTGCTCGAAATCATATCTATCAACTTACCCTCCACTTGTTTCTAATATTTCTCCTTCTATCCCTGCATCGTAACCTTTCTACTCTTGACAGCAACTGCCTCCTCCTGTCTTCCTTCTATCTCTGTTGATCCATCTTTTTTTTTTTTTTTTTTCATCGTCTTTGGCAATATTATAGAATTATCAGACTGTCCACTTCCCAAATCTCTGTGCACTTCAGAGCCAAGCACACACACACACACACACACACACACACACACACACACACACACACACACACACACGCACACACATGGGCGTCCGGAGGGGGGCCAAGGGGGGGCAGTTGCCCCCCTTGGAATTCCAAAGTGTGTTTCAGTTCTTGTTCAAGGATGGTTGAGTGATATGAGTCGATTCATGCATTCTGTCACTTTATGCATTTGGTGTAAGTCATGTAACTCATGTAAGTACTGTATATGCCTATGCCTATTTGGAGTGTGTGTGTATTTTGATATATTATAACCGCACATATACGTATAATTTCTTTTATTTTGCCCCCCCATTACAAAAAATCCTATACACACACACACACACACACACACACACACACAGTCACTGTTGTACGTTTGTCCAACTCATCTCCCATACTCCACATCACTACTGAAAAGGGTAATTGCTGTTGCCAATCCCTTCCCCGCACAGACTTCCACGTAATCACCACCATTCCCATGCACTTCCAAGGGTACACTTCACTGTCTAAATACTCCATCTGTTCAAGCATTCCTTACGTTCCCATTCGTATCATCAATCAGAAATTCTCTCGCTTCTCTCAAACTCCTTCAGATCTTTTCTACATCCATCCAAAACTCCTCTTTCGCTCTAGCAGCTAAGATATTGCCACTCGGTTAAATACTGGAAGTAGCGACCTCAGTAAACGAATAACAACCTACAGTACCAAAGGACGTTTCGTTTTCGTTTTCGTTTTTAAAGGCTCCAACATGCTTGCATGTGTCGGCCTTGGTCACCTAATGGCGGCTCTCCATGCTGCACGATCCATTGCAGCCTCCCTGTTCAGTCCCTTAACCCTAAGGTCACACTTAATGACCTCGTCCCATGTCTTTCTCGGTCTACCCCTCATAACCCCACCCCCAATATTAACACTTCTCACCTTCCTCACCCAACTATCATCCCCCATCCTCTCCACATGTCCAAACCACCTCAATCTACCTCTCCTCATCACAACACCAATACACTCCAGTCCCATCCTACCTCTCAACTCTTCCATTGTAAACCCAGCCCCTCCAGGCCTTGGACGCAGGGACGCACTGCACATCCACCTAATCATTGTCATTTCTGTACGTCTGAGCCGGCGAATGTCTTCCTCCTTCACTGCCCAGGTCTCACTGCCATACAGCATTACACTCCTAACACACGCTGCATACAAAGACCCCTTAGCACGTAGGGAGAGCCCCCTCAATGTCAGGAGAGGCAAGAGCTCCCTGAACTTCTTCCAACCACTTCTCAACCTAGCCACAGAGCTAGCTCCAGCCCCACCTCCAGCACACAACATGTCTCCTAAATAACAAAACTCTTCCACACACTCAAGAGATTCACCAGCAAGTTCAATTCTTTCACGTCTGACGATCTCCACCTGCTCACCCCGGCACGCCGTACACATAAAATCAGCATTATCTCGCAGTCTACCTCTGATACCACTACATCTCTTATGCACCCATTTATCACACACACCGCACAAGATGGAATTACTTCCCACGCCCTTGTGGCAAACTGCACATGGCCACTCTCCACGTTTAAGTTTCTAAAATCCTACCGCCCAATCAGTATCTGAAATCTATGTAAATACATTTCGTACAATGTATTTAGAACATAAACACATTTTAAAATGGATAATCTATTTGTTACTTAAGTAATTTCATGTGAAATATTGCTTATAGTATTGCTTACATTGAGTTCAAGTATTTTGTGCCCATTTCTGCTAATCTTCCCTTTCATCTTTATCATTATCACAGTCATCATCATCATCACCATCACCTTCCTTGGCATTCCTCCCATCACCACCATCATCATTACCTCTTTACCATCGTTACCGTCACCGTTTCGCTTTCGTTATTAAGACACTGAAGCACATTTTTCTCCTCCCTTACTTTGGCTAATATTATTTCAAATTTCACAAACAATTCTTTTCCATATTATGCCAGAGTAATTACACTTCTTGCCCATTCCCGCCGGGTGAAAAAAACATAGATATGCGCCTAGTAACCAAAGAGACTCATTATAATCCACCCCCATCAGATAAAAACAATATATTTGAATAGTAACCAAGGAGACTCATTATAATCCACCTCCATCAGATAAAAACAGTAGATATTTGAATAGTAACCAAGGAGACTCATTATAATCCACCCCATTAGATAAAAACAATATATTTGAATAGTAACCAAGGAGACTCATTATAATCCACCTCCATCAGATAAAAACAGTAGATATTTGAATACTGTAGTAACCAAGGAGACTCATTATCATAGTGAGGGTAAAATCTTGGTAAATGAAGGAATTCAAGGGAAATTGGGGTAATCGGATTATATATCAATTTTTGTTGGTCGAATTTTTAACTATTGGTTCATTTACCCGAAACTTGCTTGCTGGTAGTGCCTGAATCTTCGAGTTTAGTGAAGCATGGTTCGTGCTGAATACTGGATCGAGTCACACTGTTCGATGCTTCAACTATGGGTTCTCGAGTTGAAGGGAGTTAATGTGGAATTCTATTTTCTGGCGTTAGTGAGTCGTCTTTGGATAACCACTAGGTAAGACTTGGTGAAAATCTTGTCAGTGACCCATTTCTTTGGTAATTTATTGCTGTTGCCTTGTATATTGTCTTATTCTATCAGCCTTGGAGAATTATCCTTCTACATATCTTGTATTTGGGGTGTTTTCTCCCGGCCTTTTCTATGTTCAGGATTCTATTTCTGTCTAGGGCCGGGCAGAGAGACATCTGGTGGTTATGGCTCAACCAGGACTACCGGTACGGGAGCAGAGGGAATCCCTTGTGAGAAACTGGGGCTGTAGCAGACCCTGCTGTGAAGACCTTGCTGCTGGAACCAGTGCCAGGTGGTGGTTCGGGACACCTTGCTGCTGGAACCAGTGCCAGGTGGTGGTTCGGGACACCTTGCTGCTGGAACCAGTGCCAGGTGGTGGTTCGGGACACCTTGCTGCTGGAACCAGTGCCAGGTGGTGGTTCGGGACACCTTGCTGCTGGAACCAGTGCCAGGTGGTGGTTCGGAACGCCTTGCTGCTGGAACCAGTGCCGGGTGGTGGTTCGGGACACCTTGCTGCTGACTGGGGTGTAGTGAGACACCGGGCTTCAGGACACCCACATCCCCCCCCCCTTTTCTTTCCATTATTTTTTATTCAAATAATTTTTCATATATTTTTCTTTGATTTTATTTAATGTTTATTCATATACCGTTTATTATTCATATTTTATTCATTGGTTATTTACCGTAATAAATTTTTGTATTTTCTTCTATCTTGTCTTGCTATTCTTTGAAGTTTTGACATCCTATAGGGTCATGATATTCACAACATCCACCCCCATCATATAAAAACAATATATTTGAATAGTAATGTTCTGGTGTCAACATCTTTTTCCATATGAAGTTGTAGTATCACACATTTTACATAATAATTTTAAAGCTGTTTAGTCATAATTAACAGTGTGTAATGAAGTATGAATGATGAACAACCAAATATCATTTCGCTGTTAGCTGTGGTATAGGAAGGAGGTGGATGGCAGACCACAAGGGCCACCCTGTTTCAATTATAAAATGAAGGTTAGGAGAAGTGATAAGATATCTGAATTGTGCGTAAGTGTAAAGTCCTGGGGAACCATTTATTATGTTGGTATATGTGAATGTACTTAATACCATTTTATAGAGGTGTATAATGTGCTAGTAGAGTTGTCATTTATCTCTACTTTTTGCATAAGCCCAGAGTATATGTAATGCTCGGCACCTCACTTTTTAGCTGACCTAAGCACCGCGCCCTTGTCCGGCTCGGTGAGTGTACAGCGTCAGAGAGGCCGCTTTACAGTTTTAAAGGGAGGTGGTGTCGCTCCTACATATCTCTCGGGTCGCAGTTATATTATACTGTACCCAATAAAGAGAGATTTAAGCTGCTCATTTCTGTCACCTTACGCTACCACTTAATAACAGACCAGCTTCCACCTTCTCGTGGCAGAGGACCTTCGGTGGGAAGTGTCGGGCAGTGACGGCGAGTGGCTGACGTGTACTACAGACAGTGTCGTCGATCCAACACGGTGGTCTAGTTATACTATACAGCAGAACACTTAATATGTAGTCAACTGCTACTCCATAACGGCTACATTATTAAATTGTTGGCCAGCAGTGCGACGATACATTTTATTGGTGCTAGCGGTGGCACGATATTTAGTGCTAGCCGTGTACCGATACATTAAATTGGTGCTCAGTGCTGGGATACGATACGTGCTAAAGGGATTTATGCTGTGAACCAGTAACCCTTGCAATCGCTCGTTCCTGAAGGTGAAACAGAAAATCTTACTCTACTGTTGTAAGGGGACTAATTACTCGTGAGTTAAGTGGAGCAGATAAACTGGAGTGGTTAATATTAATTCCTCCCATTATTCTGCCAGTGCGAGATTCCTATCTTAAGCACAAACTGGCAGTTATCTCGCCATGTGGTGTGCGAGATATCTCCATCTTCAAACGCAAACTGGCAAGAATCTTGCTCTCGTGTGCGAGAGGCGAGATAAGGAGAGTTCAAGCCAATGCGGTGAGGAGTGGGTCAACTAGCGAGCGACTTCTGGCAACTCCAGAGGCGCGGACGGCCGCAGCGAGTCGAGGGAGAGCGAGAGCGGGCGTATGTGGTGCCATGATCGTATGTGGTGCGTCGAGTGGCGTCACTGCCTGGCGTGCTGCTAACTCCCACAGCGAGAGGGCTGTCGTGCATGATTGGAGGAGTCTGGTGGAGTGTGGAACGTGGAATGTGGAACATCATCCTGGACTTTCATATCAAGGTAGCGTCCATGCAATCCACACACACACACACTTGAATCAACACACGTTAGTTAGTTGATGAGTGGAAAAAGGTTTCTCAGAATTCCCTTGAAATAAATATACTTTCTGTGTATTGTATATGTGTTCCATTTAGGGAAATAGAGATAAGCCAACCACTAGACTCAGCATTACTTTCCTGAGACAGAGGATGTAACTGTGATTTGTGCCTCGCGGAATCAATTCCTTACAGTAAAGGGGTACTATGTTGCACCTGATTTTTGTGAGTTACACAGTAAAGAGATAGCAGTTCTGCCTAGCAAGCATCATCTAGCTTTGACAGTGAACTTCTCATCCCAGTTACGACCCTTTTTACCTTCATTCAATGTTACTTCCTTGAATGTGAACAGGCTGTCTCATGTATTAAAGGAGCTTACCTTCCTCTCCCACCTGAACAGGACTGATTTAGAGCCTTATGTACTGTCCTATCTTCCTTCATACCTTTCTCGTTCCATTTTGATCCTGGCGTTGGTCTTCTACTTATTGTGGTCTTGTCCTGTGTTTGTGGTTTAGGCTACTATTTAAGGCGCCAATTAAGGAACCCACTGAGACCACGTGTCCGTACTCGCAGATTGCAAGTGGATGTTCCTGAATAGTTAGCTACCTTACACTCTGGTTAGGCTACACGGTAGTTAGGACAACAATGTCGACGAGGACGTCAATGGTGTGGCCGAGCGAATGTTCTGGTGTCAACATCTTTTTCCATATGAAGTTGTAGTATCACACATTTTACATAATAATTTTAAAGCTGTTTAGTCATAATTAACAGTGTGTAATGAAGTGTGAATGATGAACAACCAAATATCATTTCGCTGTTAGCTGTGGTATAGGAAGGAGGTGGATGGCAGACCACAAGGGCCACCCTGTTTCAATTATAAAATGAAGGTTAGGAGAAGTGATAAGATATCTGAATTGTGCGTAAGTGTAAAGTCCTGGGGAACCATTTATTATGTTGGTATATGTGAATGTACTTAATACCATTTTATAGAGGTGTATAATGTGCTAGTAGAGTTGTCATTTATCTCTACTTTTTGCATAAGCCCAGAGTATATGTAATGCTCGGCACCTCACTTTTTAGCTGACCTAAGCACCGCGCCCTTGTCCGGCTCGGTGACTGTACAGCGTCAGAGAGGCCGCTTTACAGTTATAAAGGGAGGTGGTGTCGCTCCTACATATCTCTCGGGTCGCAGTTATATTATTCTGTACCCAATAAAGAGAGATTTAAGCTGCTCATTTCTGTCACCTTACGCTACCACTTAATAACAGACCAGCTTCCACCTTCTCGTGGCAGAGGACCTTCGGTGGGAAGTGTCGGGCAGTGACGGCGAGTGGCTGACGTGTACTACAGACAGTGTCGTCGATCCAACACGGTGGTCTAGTTATACTATACAGCAGAACACTTAATATGTAGTCAACTGCTACTCCATAACGGCTACATTATTAAATTGTTGGCCAGCAGTGCGACGATACATTTTATTGGTGCTAGCGGTGGCACGATACTTAGTGCTAGCCGTGTACCGATACAGTAACAAAGGAGACCCATTATAATCCACCTCCATCAGATAAAAAGATAATTGAACAGTAACCAAGGAGACTTATAATGGAACACAGTCGGGGAGCCTGGACCCACTAAACCACCAGTTGTGGAAAACTAGTCACGAAGAAGCGCAGGGGGAGATAAAGCGAGCCATTCTCAGTAGCTGACAGCCTAAACCCACTAAACCACCAGCCATAGGTAGAAAAATGCTAGTCACGAAGAAGTGCAATGAGTATAGCAGTCCCCACCCACATCTACTGAGCCTAGACTGACAGACTAAACCCACTACCCACCCCCCCGCCCGGGGCTAGAGGTAAGTTGTTGCTGACATTTGAGTGACCAGCCTCGCACATCCCTGAGTGGCATTACGTGAGCAATAAACCCCAACCACCCATAGGATATAAACAAAGCCTAAAATGCACTCCGGTAACTGCTACATGTGTGTTGATTGTAGTTCTCGGGGTTGAGCCTCGCTCTCGCTCACTCTCTCTCGCGCTCTCTCTGCCAGTGCTGGAGTTTGAATATAAAGTGTTAATGTACTGATAGTTTCCACTGATCTTAAGTGTCTTGTTGATAGTAAAAAAAAAAAAAAAAAAAAAAAAAAAAAAAAGACAGGTTGGTTGGTAGATAGGCAGGCTGGCTGATAGCCACAGGTAGGCAGGTAGGTAGGCAGCTAGGTAGGCTGGGAATTGGGAGGCTGGTAGGTAGACAGGCAGATAGGCAGGCAAGCAAGCAGACTAGGCAACAGACAACACGCTAGACAGCAGGCTGGATAGCAGGCTGACATTACCTGTTACTACTACTGCTACAACTATTGCTACTATTGCTGCAACTACTGCTACAACTACTGCTACAACTACTACTACTGCTACTGCTGCTACCACCACCACCACTACCACCACCACCACCACCACCACCACCATGGTCGGGGTTGGGATGCATGCCAGTAAAAAGGATAAATAAAAATGTGTTTCAGGTGAATATCATCAACCCAGACGACTAAATTAGCGTTGGGAGTATGGAGGGTGAGAGACTAACTAGGAGAGTATGTGAGTGAGGTGGAAGGGAGGGAGGGGGAGACCGAGGAGGAGATGGTGGAATGAAGGAGAGCGGTAGCATAGGGCCTATACGAGAGAGCAAGGGATGTAAATTGGGAGTATGGAGGGTGAGAGACTAACTAGGAGTGTATGTGAGTGAGATGAAGGGGGGAGAGAGAGAGGGAGACCAAAGGAGGGATGGAGTAGAGAGGTATATGAACGGGAGGTGTAAGTTGGGGGAGAGTAACGACATGGCAGGGGACAGGGTGACATGGAGACAATTTGTTTGTGGTCACCCCTTACGCGATTAAGGCAACTGGCTATAGACAGATATATAGATAGGAATAATATTAAAGGTAAACATTAATCAGCATAATAAACACAAGCATTTTATCTCGAACTGAAGCTTCGAATCCCGTCAGTCACCCTCTAAGCGTGAGAGGGGGAGGACACTCGAGCTGTGTGTCTATTCTCGGTGTTGATAGTGTTTAAACAGCTTGCCCATCTTGCCGAGATAAACAAAGGTAAGGCAGGATATTGTTCATCAGTTCTTTGATACTGCCTGTTCTTTCAGTTGAGCCAAATCATCTTTATTAGTGTGAAAAGTGGTGTGGAAATAAGTTATCCGAGAGGAATGTGGAGCTACGCGGAGAGACAGACAGGCTGACAGGGTTGCCGCTCCGTGGAAATCGTCTGCTAATGTGGAAAAACAAATAAGCGACGGACCTGCACGTGGGAAAAATTACACGCTACCCATTTAGAGCCGAGGAGAGGAAAGGGGGGGTGGGGTCAGCTGGGGATAATGCCATAGCCAGCGCCCTCCAAGATAGTGTTAAGAGAGAGGAAACTGCTACATAGCGCCCTCCAAGATAGTGTTAAGAGAGAGGAAACTGCTACATAGCGCCCTCCAAGATAGTGTTAAGAGAGAGGAAACTGCTACATAGCGCCCTACAAGATAGTGTTAAGAGAGAGGAAACTGCTACATAGCGCCCTACAAGATAGTGTTAAGAGAGAGGAAACTGCTACATAGCGCCCTACAAGATAGTGTTAAGAGAGAGGAAACTGCTACATAGCGCCCTACAAGATAGTGTTAAGAGAGAGGAAGCTGCTACATAGCGCCCTACAAGATAGTGTCAAGAGAGAGGAAGCTGCTACATAGCGCCCTACAAGATAGTGTTAAGAGAGAGGAAACTGCTACATGGCGTAGTTCACTGTATGACACATTGGGTTCTAAAGCAAATATATAAAAACAAGTAGGCATAGTTATATGTAAACACAGTAAAACAAAGCTGTGCATAACACTTACCGTACAGAATTGTGTATTACTGTATCTTTAAGCCATATTGGACATGTGGAGAGAATGGAGAATGAAAGACAGACCAAGAGGGTGTACAGTAAGTGACGTGGAGGGAGTGAGAGGGAGGGGGAGGCCAAGGATGAGGTGGAGGGATGGAGTTGAGAGGTATATGAGAGAGGGGTGTGTGAGCTGGGAGCAGGGCAATGAAATGGCGGGGGAAAGGGCGACATGGAGGCGATTTGTTTGTAGCCACCCCTTACGGGATCAAGGCGTCTGGCAATAGAAAGATAGATAGGGATGTGAAGAGCCGCTCACCCCCCATCTTCTTATGTAACATCTTCCTATAGACTTATCAATCCATCAGAAATGCGTCTACATAAACAAACACATACTAAATAGTTTTCCTCGCTGTCTTTACATGTACTCTAATTTCCTTGTATTTATTATCGTTGTTTTATAGAGGGAGGGGAAGGTGGTATATCTCACTAGGATCCTTTGGGCAGTCCTTCATTTATGCAACAGGTCTATTCTGGAACTGTCTCCCTCTGTATTTCCTACTTCCTATGATCTCCTGTCTTTCAGACGCAGTGTGTCCAGGCATCTCGAAATGAACGGATCTTGAATTTGGCTCTCCTTTGTTTTTTTTTTTTTTGAAGGAACGGTTTGCGGGCTCCTGGCCTTTGGTTCCTTCTTCCTTGCATAAAAAAAATGAGCATGTGGAGTTACGTGGAGAGATAGACTAACAAATGAGGAAGTGAAGGACCATTTTGGTATGGATGTGGATGTGATAGAAAGCGTTAGGAGAAACACATTGAGGTGGTTTGGCCATGTGGAGAGAATGAAGAGTGAGAGACTGACGAGGAGAATGTATATAAGTGAGGTGGAGGGGGTAAGAAGGAAGGGGAAGCCAAGGATGAGATGGAGGGATGGAGTTGGGAGGTATATGAGAGAGTAAGGTGTGAGCTGGGAGCAGGGTAGTGAAATGGCGGGGGACAGGGCGACATGGAGGCGATTTGTTTGTGGCCACTCCTTGCAGGATTGAGGCATCTGGCAATTGATAGATAGATAGATAGTTATTCGTTCTATCTATTTATCGCCAGACGCCATAATCCCGTATCTATCCATCTATCTATCTATCGGCAGACGCCATAATGCCGTATCTATCTACCTATCTATCTATCGCCAGACGCCATAATTCATTACCTATCAGTCTATCACCAGACTGTAGCACCAGTCGAGCAGGGTAGTACTCCCGAGGTGGATGGAAAGCTGATGACAGGGAGTGCTGGAGCTCCCGTTTCATCAGCCCTCAGGACTAGTTCCTGACCATCCCCCTTTGCTGAACTTTTTCAGTGTCTCAGTTACACAGAGAGTAGGCCAGCATGCTCTCCAGTACAAATTTCTCTAACTATCTACACCAAACTACATGCACAGTACACACTGCACTTCCTATTCAAAATTCAACAAAAATGGCGTCTCTTCATCAAGCCTCGGAGTCCCCAGAGGAGGGGGACCATAAATGCCCCCACCATCCGCCCCTCTCCCGATGACGACTCGAGGTGCCTGGAACCACTGTCTGACTTCTTCTTCATTTCTGCAACATTCGCGGCCTTTCCTCTAACTTTCGCTCTGTTGAGCACAACCTCTCCTCCTCTAAACCTCACCTTCTTTTTCTAACGGAGACTCAGCTGTCTGAGGCAACTGACAGCAAACCCTTTTCTGTATCCTCCTACTTTCTCTATACTCATTTCAAAGCCAAAGGTGGATGTTGTGTATATATACGCAACGACTTATCTTGCTCTCGTGTTCCTGAACTCGATTCTTCTGAATTCTCTACACTCTGGCTTCGGCTTTCCTGTCATTCTCTGACTAAATATATCTGTGCTGTTTACTTATCTCCTAATTCTACTGACTACCAAAAATTCTTCAACTATCTTACTTCTACGATGGAACACATTCTATCCATTTCTCCTTTCTCTGAAATCTCCATTCTAGGAGATTTCAATGTTCACCACCACCTTTGGCTCTCCTCTCCTTTCACGGATCCACCTGGTGAACAAGCCTACATCTTTTCTATCCTTAATGACCTAGAGCAGCTTGTACAGCACCCTACCCGTATCCCTGACCGCCTTGGAGAGAGCTCCAACATACTTGATCTCTTCCTCACAACTAATCCTTCTGCTTACTCTGTTAATCTTTTCTCTCCGTTTGGCTCCTCCAATCACAACCATATTACCTTAACCTGTCCTATCACTCCGGTACGGCCTGTGGACCCTTCAGGGAAACGTCGTCTGTGGCATTTTGGAGCCGCAGACTGGGAGGCCCTCAGGCAGTACTTCTTTGATTTTCCCTGGAATGATTATTGCTTCCATGGCCGTGAGCCATCTGAGTGTGCCTTGCGTATTACGGAGGTTATTCTCTCGGGCATGGAAGCATACATTCCTTTCTCATATCCTTTGACTAAAGCAAGAAAGCCTTGGTTTAATCACACTTGTTCTAATGCTGTCTGCAACAAGGAGAGGGCCTACAAAAGGTACCAGAGCCAACCCACCCCTGAATCACATCATCTTTACGTTTCTGCCCGGAATCGTGCTAAGTCTGTTCTTCGCTCTACTAAAAATAATTTTATCCATACTAAATGTTCTCAACTCTCCAACTCGAATTCTTCCCGCTCCTTCTGGCACCTTGCCAAAAATCTTTCTAACAACTTTACCTCATCATCCTTCCCTCCTCTTTTCTGCTCTGATGGTTCTGTAGCTATTTCTTCTACTGATAAAGCAGATCTCTTTGCCAGACTTTCTCCTCCAATTCCACCTTAGACGATTCCAGTGCTGTTCCTCCATCACTTCCCCCCTCTGACTTCCTCATGGCTGACATTAAAATTTCTTCAGTTGATGTATTTTCTGCCATCACTGGCCTCAGTACTAACAAGGCATATGGGCCTGATGGGGTCCCTCCTGTTGTTCTCAAGAACTGTGCTTCTGTGCTTACACCCTGCCTAGGCAAACTCTTTCGCCTTTGTCTGTCAACTTGTACCTTTCCTTCTTTGCTGGAAGTTTGCTCTCATTCAGCCAGTCCCAAAGAAGGGTGACCACTCCCAACCCTCCAACTATCGTCCAATTGCTTTAACGTCCTGTATTTCAAAAGTTTTCGAGTCAATTCTCAATAGAAAAATTTTAAGGTATCTTTCCTATCACAACCTTCTTTCCGATCGTCAGTATGGGTTCCGTCAGGGACGCTCCACTGGCGATCTTCTCACCTACCTTTCAGACTCCTGGTCATCCTCCTTTCAGAACTTTGGCGAAAGCTTTGCCATTGCACTTGACATCTCAAAGGCTTTTGATCGAGTCTGGCATAAATCTTTAATTTCCAAACTGCCCTCCTATGGTTTCTATCCTTCTATCTGTGCCTTCATCTCTAGCTTCCTTTCTGGTCGTTCTATAGCCGCTGTTGTAGACAGTCATCGTTCTTCTCCTAGATCTATCAACAGTGGTGTTCCTCAGGGCTCTGTCCTATCACCAACTCTCTTCCTTTTATTCATCAATGATCTTCTAAACTGTACATCTAACCCTATCCACTCATACGCTGATGACTCCACCCTTCACCTTTCCATTCGGTTCTCGCAACGCCCATCTCAACAGTTACTTCAACAAACAAGGGATGAGGCTATGGCACACCTAATGTCTGACTTGGCTCGTATCTTTGACTGGGGTAAAAATAATATGGTTGTTTTTAATGCATCTAAGACTCAGTTCTTACACCTATCAACCCGACAAAATCTTCTATAGGTATACCCACTACTGTTTAATAATATTCAGCTTAATCCTGCATCATCCTTGAACATGCTTGGGGTTTCATTTACTCGGGACTTATCTTGGAAAGATCATATTACATCTCTTGTAAAATCTGCTTCCAAGAGATTGGGTGTGCTAGGCCGACTCCGCTCTTTCTTTACCCCTGCACAACTGTTGACTCTATACTGGGGTTTTATCCGCCCCTGTGTGGAGTACAACTCTCATGTGTGGGGAGGCTCCCCACATACAGCTCTTCTCAATAGGGTGGAGTCAAAGGCTTTTCGTCTCATTAACTCTCCTCCTCTTACTGACTCCCTTCAACCTCTGTCTCTTCGCCGCACTGTTGCATCTTTATATCTTTTCTATCGCTACTTTAATGGTCAATGCCCCTCTGAACTGTCTGCATGCATTCCTCCACCTCTTCGACGGGCGCGTAGCACCCGTCTGGCTGCAAACTCTCATCCCTTTTCTGTCCAACTCTCTAATGCAAGAGTTAACCGTTACTCCCAGTCTTTCATTTATGCAACAGGTCATCTCTGGAACTGTCTCCCTCTGTCTGTATTTCCTGCTGCCTATGATCTCCAGTCTTTTAAACGCAGTGTGTCCAGGCATCTCGAAATGATCGGATCTTGAATTTGGCTCTCTATTGTATTTTGTTTTTCTGTTGGAGGGAACTGTTACTGCGGGCTCATGGCCTTTGGTTCCTTCTTCCTCGCATAAAAAAAAAATCTATATCGCCAGACGCCATAATCTCATATCTATCCATCCGTCTATTTATCTATCGCCAGACGCCATAATCCCGTATCTATCCATCTATCAATCTATCTATCGTCAGAGTAATCCCGTATCTATCTATCTATAGCCTGACTCCATAATCCCGTAGGGGGTAGCCATTTGTCTTTGAGTTAGTTGTTTTACGGGGAGGGGGCACTAACCCTCCGCTAACCCACTTGTTGACACGTAGGAAACACGTATGGGTTGGTTATGGTTACCACCCAGCGCTGTAAATGGTTTTCTAGCTTACAGGGAAACATTAGGTTTGTCACTCAATGTAAAGCCACCTGAAAAGGAAAGAGGAGTAACAAAAAGTGACAGGAAAGATGGGAGAAATAGGAAGAGAGGAGGACAGACACAGAAAAAGAATGATAAAGGTGAAGGAAGAAAGTAGGCAGCACTACATCAAGTGAGTGGGTGATGGTGAGAAATAGAAAGAGAGGAGGGCAGACACGGGAAAACAAGGATAAAGGTGAAGGAAGAATTAGGCAGCACTACATCAAGTAAGTGGATGATGGTAAGAAATAGGAAACGAGGAGGGCAGACATGGGAATAGAGTGATAGAGGTGACGAAAGAAGTAGGCAGCACTACATCAAGTGAATGGATGATGGTCGCCACCTTGGAATCACATCCATTAATCCTCGAAGTAGTCGGCCACTTCCCATATTTTGCTCAGTTGCCGCTGTGTTGGTCTCTTCATTACCGTCTGTGGTGTTTCTTTAGCTTTTTCAAAATTTTTTACACTGAGTGCGGTAGGTTCCTCGTGCTTTGCTGAGTGACATGTCTTGGTGCTGTGGAGGAGACAAATAATGTCACTCATCACATCGTCAGTCAAACCTTGCCTCGGTGTTCTTTCGGCCCCTTGCACTGGTACCCTAAGTGCACCAGTGAAGGGTGTTGCCAGCGTTAGATGGCTGCCACAGACACTGCCCCCCACTGACATTATGTTTATTATCATATCCTCTCAGTGGCAACACTTCCAAAATGGCTGGAGTGTCGTAACATGAGGACTGAACCCCTGCTGTGATGGTAAGTGAACCTCTAGGTCACCCCAGTCCTCGTGTGTTCAACCTAGCCACCTCCAGCCCCTTGTGTGCATTGCCTTACAAGCCCGTGCACAGTAAACACCCTGGAGGGTTGGAATGATCTGAATGAATGGCTACATCAGACTGGTAGTGTTTGGTGGGAACAAAATCACTTTTATTGCTGTGTGGTATCTACAGTATAAGTGCCATGTCCAGGCCAGCTGTACAGTACTATCATCGCTTCGTTTTTCGTCTCGTTTCGTTTATAAAGGCTCCAACCTGTTTGCATGCATTGCCTTAGTCACCTACTGGCGGCTCTCCATGATGCTCGATCTCTGGCAGCCTCCCAATTCAGTACCTTATCCATGAGGTCACACTCAGTGACTTCGCCCCGGGTTTTTTTCGGTCTGCTTCTCGCATCCCTAACTCTTAATGTTCACACTTCTCACTTTCTGCACCCAACTGTCATCCCCCATCCTCTCCACATGCCCAAACCATCTCAATCTACCTCTTCTCATCACAACACCAGTACGCTCCAGTCCCATCCTTCCGCCCAAACCATCTCAATCTACCCCTCCTCATCACAACATCAACACACTCCAGTCCCATTCTTCCTCTCAAACCATCTCAATCTACCCTTCCTCATCACAGCACCAACACACTCCAATCCCATCCTTCCTCCCAAACCATTTCAATCTACCCCTTCTCATCACAACACTAATACACTGCAGTTCCATCCTTTCTCTCAAACCATCTCGAATCTACCCTTCCTTATCACAACACCAAAACACTTCAGTTCCATCCGTCCTCCCAAACCATCTCAATCTACCCCTCCTCATCAGAACACCAATACACTCCAGTCCCATCCTTCCTCCCAAACCATCTTAATCTACCCTTCCTCGTCACAACACCAATACACTCCAGTTCCATCCTTTCTCCCAAACCATCTCAATCTACCCCTCCTCATCACAACACCAATACACTCTAGTCCCATCCTTCCTCCCAAACCATCTCAATCTACCCCTCCTCATCACAACACCAGTACACTTCAGTCCCATCCTTCCTCCCAAGCCATCTCAATCTACCCCTCCTCATCACAACACCAGTACACTCCAGTCCTATCCTCCCAAACCATCTCAATCTACCCCTTCTCATCACAACACCAATACACTCCAGTCACATTCTTCCTCTGAACTCTTCCATCGTAAAGCTAGCCCCCCCAGGCCTTGCACTCAGGAATGCACTGCACATCCTCCTAATCATTGCCATTTCTTTACGTTTGAGCCAGCTATTATCCTCTTCCTTTACTGCCCAGGTCTCGCCACCATACAGCATTACACTCTTAACACATGCTGCATACAAAGATCCCTTAGCACGGAGGGAGAGCCCTCTCAATGTCAGGAGAGGCAACAGCTCCCTGAACTTCTTTCAACCACTCCTCACTCTAGGCTCTAGCCACAGAGCTGCTCCAGTCCTCCCTCCAGCACATAACATGTCTTCTAAATAACAAAACTCTTCCACATATTCAAGAGACTCACCAGCAACATCAATCCTTTCACGCTTGACAATCTCCACATAATAAAAATCATAATAATAATAATAATCATCATCATCATCCAGATCTCCTTTCCCACCCTAGGGCAGGGTGAGGAGTTGCAACGTCCAGACAGCCAAGGTTTGCCCAATTCAATGGGCCACGCTTCCATTCACTCATTAGTCAAGCCCCCGGAATCCTGGCTCCATCAGATAAACCAAAAAACTTTCACCACGTTCTGTAGTTTCTCATATACCTATCTGGTAGAGTCATTCAGAACGCTGTCACGTTAAAATGGGGTGCCAAATTCCTGGTTATGCACTTCTCCTCACAACATTCATCCAGCCAGCTTGATCTCTTGTCAGTCCCCTAGCCTCACCGACTTCCATACCCCTCTTCCCAACACACTCATCCACCATATCTCTCCACCTTCTCCTTGGCCTACCTCGCCTCCTCCCTCCTTCAAATTTGCTCAGATATACCTTTTTCACCACTATGTTGTTATCCATTCTCTCCACATGACCATACCATCTCAGTACACTCTCTTCGATTCTGGTGTCCACCGACTTCCTCACTCCACATCTTTCGCGAATCATTATTTCGTATCCTATCCACTCTCTGTACTCCACATACATTCCTCGGCAGTCCCATCTCCACTGCTCTTACTCTCAACTCTTCATTTTCATGCCACACCATAGTCTAAAAACCATATGTTAAAGTCTGCACTAACACTCCTTCATGTAAGCCTCGTGCTGCTGCAACACTCAAGCCTCTGTTTCATATCAAGGCTTTCATTGCACCAGTTACACTTCTTCCTTGTGCCACTTTACTTTCCACTTCTTTTGCACATTTTCCTCTCTTTTCTATCACTGTACCCAGGTATTTGAACTCTCTCACCAATTCCAGTCTCTTTCCATTCACCGTAACATCACACTGGGAGTCACCTTCTCTCTCAACAACCATCACTTTACTTTTTTCTACATTTACTCTCAAGGCACGACGCTCACAGACATCAGCAAAACTCCGCGCTAGTCTACCAAGTTCTTGTCCGGTATTTGCAAGTAGTACTGCATCATCAGCATAAAACAAATTTGAGATATTCCATCCATCACCATTCATTACCAACGCCATCCCTCCATACTCGTGTTTTTACTTCTCTCATCACCCCATCCATATATATATTGAACAACCATGGGGACATCACACAACCTTGTCGCACGCCCACGCCGATCGTGAACCATTCACTTAGATGCCCATTAACCCTTACACATGCTTCACTACCATCATCATCATCATCATCATCATCATCATCATCATCATCATCATCATCGTCATCATCATCATCATCATCGTCATCATCATCATCATCATCGTCATCATCATCATCATCATCATCATCATCATCATCATCATAATAATAATAATAATAATAATAATAATAATAATAATAATAATATATCTATCTATCTATTGCCAGACGCCTCAATCCCGTTTGGAGTGGCCACAAACAAAACGCCTCCACGTCGCCCTGTCCCCCGCCATTTCACTGCCCTGCTCCCAACTCACACCCCCCTCTCTCATATACATCTCCACCCCATCCCTCTGTCTCATCCTCGGCCTCCCCCTCCCTCTTCCCCCCTCCACCTCACTCACATACACTCTCTTCGTCAGTCTTTCACCCTCCATCCTCTCCACACGGCCAAACCACCTCAGTGTGTTTTTCATAACGCTTCATATCACATCCACATCCACACCACAACGCTCCTTTATATCCTCATTCGTCAGCCTGTCTCTCCATGTGACTCCACAAGCTCCTCTTAAATAACTCATTTCCACTGCTCTCACTCTTGACTTGTGTCTTTCCAGCAACGTCCAAGCTTCACTTCCATAGGTTAGAGTTGGTATCACAATACTGTCATGTAGTAACTTCTTCACTTCCATGCTCACTTCCCTGTTTCTTATCACTGCTTTCAAAGAACCAGCAACCTTTCTTCTCTGCTGTACCCTTTCAAGCACTTCACCTTCCAAACCTCCATCCTTACTCATCTCACTACCCAAGTGCTTAAACGTACTTACCTTTTTCCAATTCCTCACCATCCAACCTCACTGTACATTCACTGACTTCACCTCTCTCAAAGACCATCACTTTACTCCTCCCTACATTCACCTTTAGATTCCGTTTCTTACACACTCTCCCAAACTCATCCACCAAGCCTTGCAGCTCCCCTTCGTCTTCACCCAACAACACAGTATCATCTGCAAACAACAGTGCAGGGAGTTTCCAAACACTATCCTCTCTCACCAGGGCCACTCCAACATCCACTACCCTACCTTGTACCTCTTTTATTACCCCATCCATGTACAGATTGAACAACCATGGAGACATGACACATCCCTGTTTCAACCCAACCTTCAAAGAGAAAAATTCACTCAGTTCACCATCCACACGCACTGCAGCCTTAGCACCATCATACATACTCTTCACAGCATTCAACAACTTCCCATTTACTCCATATATTCTTAATACTTTCCACAATCCTTGTCTATCCACCCTATCATATGCTTTCTCCAAATCCATGAAAGCCACATACAACTTCTTTCCCTTCTCTAGAAACTTTTCCACTAAAGATCTAAGAATGAATATCTGATCTACACAACCTCTTCCCTTCCTAAAGCCTCCCTGTTCTTCTCCAACTAATTCCTCTGTTCTTTCTCTAACTCTGTCAATAAGTATCCTACCATACACTTTTCCTATTACACTAAGAAGACAAATGCCCCTATGATTACCACACACTTCTTTTTCCCCTTTTCCTTTGTACAAGGGAATAATTATACTTGACTTCCAATCCTCTGGGACTCTACCTTCCTCCCAGGCCAATCTACACATCTTCCACATCCATTCTACTACAATCTCTCCCCCATGCTTCAGCATTTCACCACACACTCCATCAATCCCTGGGGCTTTCCCCGATTTAACTTTCTTCATTGCTTCCACAACTTCTATCCTACTGATTTCTTCCTGTCTTCTCACCTCCCTACTTCTCCCAGCCATTCCCCAGCCACTTATACTCGCATTACTTCCATCCTGTATGTTCAACAATTCCTTAAAGTGTTCTCTCCATTTGCTCACTTTTTCTCCCTTCTCCACTAGTAATCTACCATTTTTATCTTTCACTCCCCTGCTAACCTCACTTCCACCCTGTCTTACTCTCTTTACCTCTTTCCAGAACATTTTCTTACAGTCCCTCCACTTTACACTCAAATTCCTTCCAAATTCCTCATCCACTCTCTTCTTACTTTCTCTTACTAATCTTTTCACCTCTCTCTTTCTTTTTACATAGAACTCTCTCTTCCGCCTCCCAACTTCTTCCACATCCCTATTTCTCATCCATTCATTGTATGCTTTCTTCTTTTGTGCCACAGCCTGTCTCACCTCTTCAGTCCACCACGCTGTTCCTTGCACCTCCTTTCGTCTTCTTTTCCTCCCACCCACCACATCACATGCTGCACATATTTCTTCTGTAAATAACCTGCACACACCTTCCACGTCCCCCATCTGCTCCAATTCATATTTGCCCAATCGTTCCTCCACTTCTCTCTTATACTCTGCTTTTTTCTCATCCTCTTGTAACCTTTCCACTCTCCTTGCAATTACTCCTTCCTCTCGTCTTTTCCTTCTTCTATTTCTCCATCTTACTTGGATCCTAATTCTGGCCACCACCAAGTAGTGGTCAGAAAGTCCACTACCCCAGCCTCTATAAGCTCTTGCATCCATTACACATCTTTGCATCCTTTCATCCACACACACATAATCAATCATTGCCTTCCTTTCATTCAATTCACCACCCACCCTTCTCATCACTCGCCATGTATACCTGTGGATCATTTTATGCCTGAAGAGGGTACTGGCTATCACCAACCTCCTCCCAGCACAAACGTCCACTAATGTACTGCCATTCTCATCCATCTCAGCAGGCACACCCCACTCACCAACTATTCCATCCACCTTCACATTCCCTACTTTACCATTCATATCACCGATCAAAAACACTCTCTCATTCCTTTCAAACTTTTCCATGCATACTTCCACATTTGTCTAGAACTCTTCTCTCACTCTGCTTGCACGATCTTGCGTTGGCGCATACACACACACAGTCGCCCACATTTGTATTCCAACTTTCAACCTTACCCACACAATCCTTGACCCAAGTGATCCATACTGTCTTATGCTCTTCTTCCATCTTTTACTACAACTATACATACTCCTTCCTTTGCCCTCTTATTCTCACCTACTCCTGCACATATACCCCATCCATACTCCCATTCTCTCACACTTTCTCCTCTCCATTTTGTTTCAGCCATTCCACATACATCTACTTTCGCACCCTCAAGCACCTGGACAATCTCTCTCTCACTTTCACCTCATCATTCGCTCCTCTTACATTCCATGTTGCCATTACCAAGTCCTGTGTCCGGTCCTGGGTCGTCATCGTTTGGTCAGTTCTTGTCCGAGGCTATTTTGTTTCAGCCATTCCACATACATCTACTTTCGCACCCTCAAGCACCTGGACAAT